>NC_080417.1:153582165-153921546 GCF_029873635.1 Malania oleifera | reverse complement strand
GCTAATTGTTTTAATAAAGGTATTATACATCCCATCGCTGATTATTTCTTTATGAAAAAACGATTATCTCTTTCATAAAAGCTTTTCTAAAGAACCCAACTTCAGCTTCTAAAGAACCCGCAAACGTACAAATTAGGCTACTCAACTACGCATGAAGGCAGAAGCGCAATGCAAAACGAAGTAAATGCCTTGGAAAGTTAAATTTAAAACCTGGGAACTTGTAAATCGGCCTGTCAACATAATAGAGAGTTGGTTGTAAGTGGGAGTATTTCCCCATTAAGGCAATGAGGGCTTTTGGACACTATTGAAAGTACAAAGCTCGAGATAGTAGCTAAAGGTTTACACAACAAGTAGCCTAATTTTTTAAAACATGCTTCCAATCAGTGATACCAGTATGTTCACAACATAAATGCACGAGACCCTAGATTACATTAAACATACCAAACATAGTATACTAATTCGGCAGAGTCCTGTTTACAGCTTGAGCCATATCAATCCACGCACCTGTGCAGAATATAACCTTCTTCCAATACAGTGATACCAGTATGTTCACACACTACATTCACGAGACTCGTTTAACCTTAAACATACCCAAAATTAGTATACAATTTCAGCAGGAGGTCCTGTTTTTAAAAATGCAGAATAATCGATGCACGCCACCGGTGCAAAAAACATTCTTCCAATACCAGTTGATACCAATATTGTTCACAACAGTTTACATCACGAGACTCGTACACATTAAAAATACCCAAAGAGGTATACTAATTTCGGGCAGAGTCCTGTTTAAAAAATGAAGCATATCATCACGACCTGTGCAAATATAAACATTTCCCAATACAGTTGGATAACAGGTATGTTGCAACAACGTTTACATTCACGAGACTCGTAGGACATTAGAAACTCCAAAATAGTATACTAATTTCAGCAGATCCTGTCTTAAAAATTGAGCCTATACCATCAACGCCCACATGTTGCAAATATAACATTCTTCCAATTACAGTTGCATACCCGTATGCTTCACAACATGTAACATTCACGAGCCCTACACATGTAAATCATACCACAAATAGTGATACTAATTTCGGCAGAGTCTGGTTAAAAATGTGTGAGCATATTGCATCCACGCCGCACCTGATTGAAAATATAACGCATCTTCCAACAGTTCATTACCGTATGTTCACAGGGAGGGGCATACATTCACAGACTCGTATACATTAAACATACCAAAATCGAATAGCCGACGAATTAACCTGCTGGTCACTTTACCTATTGCTGCGCATAGATTCAGACTTAATGTAAATTACATTATGTACAATGATACTACAAACAATTACATTATGTACAAAGAGATGCCTGTACCAAATGAAGTCATTAGTAACTGAATACTGAATAAACAGTACGTTATGTACAAATGAGAGGCCCGTTAAACATAACATCTGACTGTACAGACATCAAATTGAACTAATTCACCAACACATTATATCGGCTACGGGTGTAATGCATGGAGGTCGTTACGGCGGGTTGGTCGGTCAGGTGGTGGCCGTCGCAGTTTGTTGCCATCAGCCCTGGCCCGCTTTTTTCCTCCGCGTCTGGTTGTAAGGTCCCCGTCGAGAGCGGGGCTAAATGTCTGTCGTGATCGCCCACACGGAAAGGAGAAGAATCCCTCTCTAGGGAAGCGGACGAGGAGCTAGGTCGTTAGGTAGTCTCTGGACGACGCCAACCTGGACCAAGTCCGGGTGGTCCACCTCCTCCGCATACGAGAGGGTCGTCCAGTAAGTACGACATCGACGGGGGCAGTCGCGGGACCAGAAAGTCAGATCGGATCACGGGCGAGATCCGCGTCTAATGGCAGGTCCGCAATATCAGGAGCGGATGGCACAAACACATACTCCTCAGTGACAAGGGTGGTGAGAGAGAGGGCGGACTCGATGGACGGCTGGAGGTAGATGCTCGCACCCCACTCGCACTGGGAGGTCTGCCTCGACAGCCTCGTGGGAGCGGCACTCCGGCTGGCGTGGGTAGGGATCCGTCGCCCCATTCTCGTAGACAATCTCCAAACCAAACTTCGCTCAAGCGTCACAATAGGGTCGATGATAGCGACTCCACCTGGTTCGTGTGTACTACGTCAGCCTGCATCGTTACAGCGAAAATAGTTGTTATAAACCATTGAACTACTTGAACTACTAATCAACATGGTAAACAAATTAGGTGTACACGGTTGAGTAGCGTAGCGAGGGCTCATGTAGACCGAGAGCTAGTCCTATCTACGAAGCGACGTGTGAGACCTTTTGTACCACGCAGTTTAATAAAAGGGATCCGCCGAACGGATCGGGCCATCTGCATGGACTCGCACTCGACAATTGTAGTGCGCCAGGTACCACAACGCAAGTACAGGTGGCGTGCTCCGCTGGCCCCCATTGTGTTCCCCCGGGACCGCGAAGCATCATCTCCGTGCAAGTCCTCCCACGTACATCCACCCCTGAGGTACAGAAGTGCCCGGGACTGCCCGTGGCGAAGCCAATTGGCGCATCACGTCGGTTGGGAGATGCCACTCGACATAGACAAGCAGATGAGTGGCCACCTTCGGGCAACCTAGAGGGTAGAGGTTGAGCAACTGCACACCAGGGTGGGTAGTAGGCAACAATGTCATCCGTGTAGGGCGCCAGAATAAGAACTGCGCGTTAGACATATAGTCAATGTCCGCGCTGGGATCGGGGTAATGCAAAGTTGAATTGAAATCGCTTAAAATAGACAGGAACGGAGCTACCTCGTGCGCCCGGTGCTGTCCCAGCTCGAATCGTACCCGGGCATGCGTGTATTGCGCCAGACAGGTTAGGCGCCAACAACTGATCCCTCCACCTGATACACAGTAGAACGTCAGTTAGCAAGGTGTAACCACGTACTACGTATGCACCAAACTGAAGAAAGCAATATTTTTAGTTGAAGTTACTAAACCTCCACGCGAGAGTGGGAGCTGGGTCCTCGGTCGTCCGTTCCTCATCCCTCTGAATAAGATGCGGGAGCGACCGCGGCGCATGGGAGCTAACGGCGTGATCTCTCCCACGCCCACACCCTCTTAGCAATGATAAGCGGAGTTTGCTCAGCTCCGATATGTGAGTGCGCACGTTTAGCGGCGCCGGCAGATTCTCAGGAAAGGGTACAGCCCAAGCGGTACGTCGCAGCGACCCCAACTATAATGGCGTTATCTCTGCTCGCTACGCGAGCGTCGTGGGTAGGAATTCAAGTGTGCGTAATCCCCGAGATAGTCGCAGAACATCGTCCCACATATCAATCGCAGCATGTGGGCACGTGCGTGACACGCTTATAGTCCTGATCATCAGCATCAGCCGGAAGCTGGCGAAACATCTCCCCCTCTAGAAACCGCATGCGAATGCGGGGCACCAACAAGCTCACTGTCTGGGGGCACCACTCCCTAACAATCTCTCGCACATGCGGCGAAGTCCTCCCCCCTGGCCGACGCCCTCCATCCTGTACTGGTCCAGCTGTACGACCAGTGACAGGCAACCCATCAATCGGTAGCCCGAACAACACTATGACATCCTGTAATGTGATAGTCGCCTCCCCGTGCGGCAAGTGGAAAGTGTGTGTCTCTGGCCTCCATCGCTCGACCAACGCGGTCACAAGATGCCAATCCAACTGGATTATGGCCAATCTGATATATCCCAATAGAAACCCGCCTCACGTATCCAATCAATAATGCGAGGGTCTGCACCTATCCTATCCTGTACGCTCTGACTTCCCCCTCGGCAATATAAGACGTCAGCATGCGAATCGGTCCACGCACGACTGGACCGGTGCCGATCGCCCATAGACAGTACAGTAGTATCGGACGGCCCTGGATCGATCCTGTAAACAAGCCAGAAGATTGAAGCATGAACATAGAAAGCATAAGAATTGAGTATCTGTCCCCGGTGCTTTTGTATGGTGGAAACGAACAAAAATCGCAACGATTATCCTATGTGTGTACAAATTAAAATGTATGACCAAGTTTTCATCTGAACATACACTATTCTCGATTTATGGTCACAGTGACTTAATTGCTCAGAGACAAATTAAGTATGGAGTGTTCGCGTGTTCACCGAGAAATTAAAGTGGTATGAGGATTTCACATTTGGAAACAAACTTTTCATAACGAATTAGCAGGTGAAAACTTGTCGTGACGCGAGGAGTAAGAGTACGAAAATCCCAGATGACCTATAAGTTATAGGTTAGTGCGAAGGTCCAGCTGCATCCCCAGGTTGGGTCCTTCTCGGACATCTTGTGCGGTTATGTCCTTCTTGACGGCATATGCTACATGTGATATGTTTCCGACCTTCCTGAGCATCCATCTCGTTATGTATACGTAAGCTCCTAGGCCGACCTTTATGTCTAGCGTATGCAGGATTTGCCTGCAAGTTTGGCAACGTGCAAGTTGGCCAATATGCCTCATGCATGATTGGATAAAATTCTGCAGCATATGTTGCATAGTGCTCGGCAGTACTCCAATATGGGTCAACAAACTGGCTCACATTTAGTCGTGTCTCGGCACAAGCTGCAAGAAGGTGCGAGCAGGGATAGTGTAAAGATTGCCACTTCCCGCAGGAGCATTCGCGCCTCTGGATGCTCAAAGTTTGGACATTGTCCTTTATGGGGTCCCAGTGGCGCCGGTCGTGATGCTAAAAAGTACACCTAGATCGGTTGAATGTCGTTGACTCGGTGTCACGGTCGCCTTCAACTTCCTTCTTTCCATCGCTAGAAATATAGTGGCTCGTTAACGACTTTCCTCGTATTGCAGTACGAGCAGAACTTCACGTCGGTATTAAAATAATGTGCAACACGATAAAATGTGAGTTGGCACGGGACCGTAATGGAAGGATACGTGCGCCTTTTAAGCCGGCGTTGAAACCTTCGACCAGGTTGGTCGTTCACTGTTTCCATCCTCTTTCCACCGTCGTGGACTGACAGTCACATGTGAGGAGGGATCTGATCGAAGAACGGACTTGGCTGGTGGGCTCTCCACCCTCGTCGAATATCCTCTCCATCCAGGTGTCAAATTTTATCACTTGATGCTCCTTCCGGCTCGCTCAGCCATTCGCTTCATATTGACACTCCGCACTTTCGTATTGAAGTTGCTTACGACATGTCCGAAGGCAAAATCGGTGGTTGCGCACGTGGTGGTTGCCAATCAGGATGTTGCTGCACCGCAGCGATAATCCCTGGATGTCGATCTGATATGAGGCAAATGTCGTCCCTGTCGGTAATCAAACGCAAAGAAACACAGAAAACCAATTCCATGTGTCGAGGCTTTCCTCTGCACAATAGCGAATGCAAGGGGAAATATTGCCTATTTGCATCGGGACACGTTGCAATAAGGAGTTTGACTTTGTACTTACCGTACAAGTGTGTCCCGTCGACACATATAACGGGAGGGCAGTGACGAAAAACCCTGAATAGATGCTGCAAAATGACCAAAATACAGATATGAAGGTAGCGCTGTTAGTGCTACCTGGAAGCGGAGTTGACCTCCACCTGACTGTAGTCCCAGGATTGTACGCGCGCATCGCTTCCATCCACTTCGGTAACGTTTCATACGATTTATCCCAATCACCGAAGACTTGGTAGCTATTGCCTTCTGTTTGCCCAACCAAACCTTCTTATAAGATATTGAATACCGAATCGACGATCAATGAACTCCTTCAATGTAGCGATCGACGTCGACGCATCTCCCTTGATCATCTCACTATCTCCCCAGCATGAGGGCCGACGTGATTTGGTTTATGGTCTCTAGCGATATAAGCTCATTCAGACACGTATGCGGACCACTATATTGGGGTGATTTCAAAAAACGGTGTATCATCCGATACATGGCACGCAATCTCCACGCTCAAGCGTGGTCCTTACACCTAGCAACCCACAACTCAGGAGGTAGATCGCACCACATGGAAGTCATGGTGCGTGCGAGCGTGATATAATCGCACTGCGACGATCAGCTGATCCTTCGAACCGAAGAGCATCCCCTTACTCAACTCAGAGGATTCTTCCCAACGAGTGACGTGTATGGGAAAGCTCATCGACCGCAGTTTAAATCTGCAGCACCTAGGTCAATTTGACCGTACATCGGAAGCTCGCCGATGAATTGCGCGTCAAAACGTTGCGTTCGCCCGTGTAATGATGAGGTAAGTTCACATCATTGGGAACATCATTTAACCCTTCACCCATTTCCTGCTCGTGCATGTGTTCGTCTTCAATATGAACATCATTTGTAATGTTCATGCCCTCGTCCAATGCGTCGTTCGCAATGGCAAACAACGATGCTAGTACCGCACTCGGCACGTGTTCGCAACCTGCCGGCGAAAACGTGTGAGGAATAGGTGCTTCGTAATCCGATGGCTGGAATGACGATCCCGGATATTCATTAAATCGACCGTGGACATAGCACGAACCTCCCCACCAACATCGACCTGATGGTTTGTTCGGTGTCTTCACCGACTTCACCCAATTGCTCCGCCGGCTAATCTGGTTGCCCAACTGCAATTACACCCACTTGAGGAATAGTCTCCACATACAAGTGCATCGTCAAATATGTCTCACCGACACAGTGTGCGTCCAATACAATACGCAACCCATAATCATCTGATATCGGAACAGCCTCGTAGAACGCTGTATTATTTAACTCGCGCGCAGGGTATCTTGCGGTCACCCGCAATGCATATTGATCTGGATCGATATGCAAATATTTATATATCTTCGTATATAATTTACTTAATTTACACCTACGACCAATTCGAATAAGTCGAACTGGCCGACTACTATACCTAACACCATCTAATGCGGTTATGATGTTCCCCCCTATATATAAAAATACCGTCACTGGATTACTGCTTGAGCTTCCTGCCATTTAGATCAGCGATCGAGAAATAAAACAAACCTACGCAACACAAAATTGTATGTATAAGTGATGTGTAAATGAACGAAATAACTAATAACTATAAACCAATAGATGTATACAAATTCTAATGAATGAATGAACTTAGAGTTTGGACCTAACTTTCCCCCTCTAGAAAATAAATAGATGAATTCAATGTCTATGAATAAATAACATGAATATGTTTGATTTTCCCCATATGACATATACTTCGGATTTTCGGAAAATTTGTGATTCACTTAGAATCCAAAGAACTATTAAATGGTGCTCTTAAGAGTAATTTTTTCAAACTGGTACTTCGTATTCTGCAGTGCTTTAAATGTGAACACTACATTTATATCGATATATTGGTGAAAAATACGCTCGAATCAGAGGAAAAAAAACTCATTACTCTCCTATAATAATGTGACCTTTTAGCTATCATCTCTACAGTGTTCCCAGTCAGCGTCATCGACGGTGACTAGTCGAGGCCGTGGCCTCCTCATACCATTGGATCTTTAATGGTGCTCTGTCGACTGTGGCCTCCTCAGGCACCCCCCACCCTAGGATCTTATACATATGGGGCTTTTTTCATGGAATTTTTATTTGGTCATGATCCCTAAGGAACCGCATTTTTAGAACTGCTGCACCCACCAAATAACTCGGGTAATCCAACTAATTGTCTTATGCTACTTTAGGATTGTAATGATGGTAAGCTATTCAAGCACATTTCTTGTTGGCATTTTCTGTGCAGTGTAGCAGTTGCCTCTATTTATATATTGGTTGAAGTCATTGTTCTATTACATAGGATGGACTAATGACAGAGGATGAGTGAGATAACCTTTCATAGCTAGAGCTGTGATTATGTGAACATTGCCTCTGTGTATGTGATTTTGGGTGAGTTAGAATTGAGTAGATTGTTGGAAACCAAGTAGTAGGCTTGTGAGTATTGGTGAACAAAATACAAAAGAAATTTAGGCTATGAGCTTGGAGAACTAAGAAAACTCTTCACTCAAATAGAAGTTGTCAAACAATACGAAAACAAGATCATCTGAGTCTAATAGAGGGATAACTCATTGATGTCCATACAGCAAGTCACATTATAGTTGGATTCTTGAGTAGGCAGACAAAGAGGTAATAATTTTCTTTCATTTTCATAGCCTACACACACACACCCCAAATACTAGTGTCAAAAACACGTTTTAACATTCTTCTCAAGATGGGTTAAATTGGAGTCTCATGTATGAGAGAGAGATTATTGGAATTATTGATAAAGGTACTAAAAAAAAATTATTAAGTATTTTGAAAGATTAATCCTATAAGTTAACTTTTGAAATTGAGAAGACTTAGCATCCAACAATATATATATATATATATATATATATATATATATATGCATCATTGTGCTGTGCTGGCCCTAATTTTTTTTTTTATTAGTTTCTTGATGAACTAATTCATAAATCTAGAACTAAAATAAATTATTTAGTTAAAGATTAGAAAAGTGAAAAAGAAAACATATTATATAAATATGTTTCTTTATGTAGTCATTTTTCATTTTTAATTTTAAATTTTTAACTATTTATGAAAAAAATTTAAATAGAATTCAAAGTTATATATCTAAAAATTATAAAAGCAATAATATAATATTTTTCACAATTTTTCAAATGTCATGTAAAAAAAAGATTTTATTATCAAATAAATTTGGATAGTACAACAATTAATTAAACTAATTATAATAAACTGTATTTTTCTTTTTATAATATTTTTAATATATATTCCGCAAATATTTTATTTTTTAATTATATATTTGAAATATCAATTGATTTAAAAATAATACATAAATATTTTGTAATTACAAAATTTAGGTTATATTAATTTTCATAAATATTAACCAAACATATTGTCAAATTTTAATTTTTCAAATAGCCTTAAATTAACTGGAAAAAATAAAAAAATTAAAGGGAAGAGAAAAGCCTAACGATGTGTTCAATTTTTAGAAAATAATTCTCAATTTTTAGATTCTTTTTTTATACATTATAAAAATATCAGCTTTTTTTTTTTTGTTCTTCAGCATTAATATAACAGTCGGAATTTTTTTTAAAAAATTTTCAACATAATTATGAATAACCCGAAAAATAAGGTATAAGATCCTAAGATCTTATACATATGACAATACAATTTATAATTAAAATGTACACTCACATTCATTGAAAGCATCAATTAAAATCATATAATTTACATGTTATGTTCACAACTTTAGTGCATGTGCCAAATTATATTAAAAACAGTACAAGAAAATTTAAGAATTGAATAACAAAATTTCCCATTTTGAAAGTAAACCATATGATCTAATTATAATTGCACAATTATTCAAACGAGTAGAAGGAAATTTAACTAATTTTGTGAGTGGATGAAACTTCAAAAATTTCTAAGGCATGAAAAATAATGCATTTTGTAATGAAACAACAATCCAAAATAAATATATAAATATTGAACTACAATTTGAATGGAAAAAATAAAATATTATCAGCAACAAATTAAATTCAAATACCCAAACAAAAAAATATTATCAGCAAAAAATTAAATTTAAATACCAAAACAATGAAATACAAACCTTAAGAGCAGTGTTTGTCCACGATTCTTTTAACACAAATCACAAATTCTCTCTCGGATTATCAAAACTTTCGATGAAATAAAAATAACGTAAAACAAATACTGAAGATGAAAAACATAACTTACCCCATCTCCTTAAATAACTTGTAATGTGATGAAGTCCCAACGGTCACCTGCTCGGCTTTCTTCCTCCAACGGTCACTGCTCGGCTCTGCAACAGTCTGTTCGCGCATGAAAGGAGGAAGAAAGAACTGGCCAAGTTATTCCGAAGCAAATCTCGCTACTCCAAGTAGCGAGATTTGCCACGCGTCGAAATCCGGCTGGAGGTAATTCAAAAGGAGTTGACAGAGCATTAATTATCAGATCCAAATCTCGCTACTTCGTGTAGCGAGATTTGCCACGCGTCAAATTCTGGTTCGCAGACAGTTACATGCGTCCAAACGTGGCTGCCGGAGTGTTGCTTGTCCCAATTAAATCTCGCTACTTGGAGTAGCGAGATTTGGTTAAAAATCGCTACTTGAACTAGCGAGATTACGTCAGAGTCATTCTGGGAAATACTTCCCAGAATGAGGTATTATTTTATATATTTTTTTAAAAAAAAGTTAAAACGGGAAAAACTTTATTTTTGGCAATCTAATATTGTTATTGATCTATTTATTGCTTTTGTCTTTTTAGAACAGAGGAAGTAGAAGTGGGTTTCTGACACAACACCCTTAGCCAATACATGCAAGAGAAGTACACATACACGAAAAATACAGAGTTTGAAAGGGAGGGGTGATGATTATCCCACAGTGTTAATCTTTGACAAGACTGCAAAATGGTTTTATGTGAAGATGCACTGGATCCCCTTCTGGCTACTCCCCCCACCCCAAAAAAAAAAGCAAAAACTTTGTTTGTTCAGTGGAAAAGCAGTTAAATGAAGATGGATCCATCACTTGTTTTGTTTTAATGAGTTCTATAACATAATATGGAAGTTGGATGTGTTCATGCGTCTCTCATCCTCAGCTTGGTTTTTTTCATTGCAAGCTCAGATCAGGTACGCACAAACTGGTGATGTTAATATAGTTTCAGTTCATTTTTCTTCAAACCCAAACAGACCCATCTCATTTCTCCTCCTGCAGACTTCTTTTTTAAAATTTTAGAGTCAGCAGATAATCAAATTCTCAAATTTCTGCTCTGCAACACTGCTAGCCTCTTCCATGGCTAGTAGATTCAATCTTAGCTTCTGGTTTTACTAATTTCTCAACTCAGCTTTGATGTTGTTTCTTGGTATCCAAACATGGAGATCAAACATGTGGGTCAAATATCTTCTTTACTTCGTTCCTTTAGACCCTCATTTCTATATTTCACTGCAGTGCTCCTTTTGTTATCTCTAGCTCTCACTAGTTTCCTATGCTCTGGGTTTTCTCCATTCACCTTTACAATTTTAGTATTGATCACATCAACAATACTTATCACACTTGCAAAGAAAAGAAACTCCTTGGCTGATCAGAATGCCGAGGATGTCAACATGCTTGAATTGGAAAGTGAAGAGAGACTATGCCTTGATGAACTTGGCTGTGATTCTCAAGAGAAGCCTGCCCAACAAAGTGAAACTTGTCAGCCTCGTGACGTCACAAGTGAACTTGAGCTCAGTTGTGTTATGGTTAATGAAAATGCAAATGATCAGAGCCCAGTGAGCTCCGACGGTTCGTCCGACGACGACGAAAATGATGATGGACTAATTGAGATTGCCCTTCCGATACCCGATGGAGATTTTGTTGATTCTAGTGAAGAATCAGATAGGGAATCACACTCGAATTCGCGGGATATTTTGCCGGAGGCTGGTTTCCAGCAAGAAAGCCTAATGGAGCTCTTAGCTGAGATCAATGAAGAAGAGAACTTGTTTGAGATTGACATTTCTCCATTCTATGATCCATCAAATGTTCATGATTTGAGATTGAAGCATGATTGAGCTAAGAATATACACTTAGTAGATCTTCAATCTACATCACTATATGTAAAAGTTCCAAATTTTGATCTATCTGAGTTCACTGTTAAGGCTCGGGCTTCGGTTCATGTTCTGAAACTTAGTCTTTAGACCATTTAAAGGGTTTTTAATCCTTGTGGAGCTCCTGCAGTTTCATTGCCTTTGCTTTTATTAGAACTTGCACCACTGTTCTTCATTTTTCTTCTGGTATGCAAAAGGGTTAATCTCAAGTTTTAACTTTATTTTGTGTTTTAATCATTCGGGGTAGGCAGAATTTGAAGGAAACTGTTTATAATCTTTGCTCTTAAGGCTCAGTTCATGATATGTAATTCCACTCCTTTTGCTTTTGAGTGTGTCATCAGTGTGTTTTTTTTTTAAGGATGTGAAAGGGAGAGGGCACCTTCTTTCCATTGCTTTGTCCATTAGCCACCATATAAAGTTGTGTTTGTTTGGTGGAAAAGAAAATCAGGGAAAATTAAAAGAAGAATGTTCACACATGTGGGTCATTGTCATTATGAATGTAGTCCCTTTTTTGTGATTAGTCAAACAATGACAGTACCTCCATAACATGAGATGTAGCCTAATTCCCAAGCATTATAGATTTAATTAATTGTTTTTAAGTGAGAATTATCCCCAACTCACTCTCTTTTTATCAAATTATCAAAGATATTTACGTGTAATCTAGCGGTCAGTCAGCGTGAGTAAATAAATTTAATTCTTGATGGGACCAAACTTATCTTTAGATAGATTCTTGTGATAGGATTGTTGTACCCCGCATCTTAAAATTTATTTGCATTAGCAAATTTGCTTAAATATATATATTTTTTATTTAATGAAATTACGTGATAGTGTTGTACTACTATTAATTTTCGTATTGTATCATCCATTTGGGAGAATTGACTTGTGTCTTTGACATAAACTACTACTCACGTTATAGCAACGAGATCATTTTACTTGTTTAGTTATTTAATTTAAAATGACAAACAATTCTTACATTTAAATGTTCTTTTGAGAACTCAACTTTCATTTATCATCTTACAAAATGAATTGCGATTTATATATGATTACAAAATCAAGTGAATTATAAACTATAAAAGATTGCCAATTTTTATTATGTGTCATTAAATCTTGCCACTTCAATGGACTTTCTTGGATGAAATGGACTTTTGTACCTCAGTGAATACGAACTTTCTAACTTTTAATTTTCAATGTTGAAAGTAATTTGAGTCATGAGCTTATATCATAGGTTTAGAACTTTTTCTTGTAATTATTTTTCTCTCTTGTCTAAACTAATATATCTGTAGACGGCGTCTTTATAAATAATTGACTTTAGTGCTATGTTTAAAAGTTTGAAATTCAAATATTTGACTTATAGTTATGGGTAGTTAGGTAAAATTTAATGTAAAATCTCGTGAAGGTTTTTTTTTTTTTTAATCTGCACAAATTCAAATTTGATGTCTTTGGATTATCCTTTTTTTTTTAAATATTCTTTAAAATGACAAATTTAAAATGAAATTACACGCTTTCTTGTGGTTTTCTACATATTATGCACAAAATTAATTAATAAGACACTATTTACTTGTATAAATATTTTCAAATTTTATTTAATCACCAAAATGCCATTATATTTTTATAATTTTCAAAAATTGGAATTTTATTTTTACTTTATAGATTTTCGATACAAACAAAGTTGAGAAATAGGATGGTATTCTATAATTATTTAAAAGATAAAAAAATTAAAAATACTTTTACGGATGATATTTTATAATTATTTAATAATTAAAAAAAATACTTTTACAACTAAAGGGGAGCTAAAGTATTTTTGAATCTCCTATATTGTGTGAACTATTTTTTATTTAATCGTTTAAATCTGTAGCCAATGCGGTTCCACTCCCCAACTGGAAGAGAGAAGAAGAAGAAGATGGGCCTAAGTTGGGCTGATCCATAAACAAACTAAGCCCAACCTTCCAAGCTCCTTGGGCCTAAGTTGCACCTCCTAAAACCAACCATAAGTTGGGTTGAAATGTGTATTTGAGTTGAGTCCACTCTTAGTGTAATATTCAAATTTGATAAAAATTATTGAACTCAAATTTGGCACAATTATAAATTTTTAAAATTTGTATTCAACTCAATTAAACTCAATGTGATTATACATTAAACATGTATATAAAATATATAAAACGTGTATAATAGATATATGTAAAAACAAATAAATAAATTATATAATGTAAATGTTAATCGTCCCTGCCCCGGGAGTATATACAATGGAGTCCAAGAAGGGGGTGAATGAACTCTTTTTGCGTATATTAAATTTCTCTACAAAATAAAATCTCTTTGCAAGATACAATAACTTAAATCACGAAATAATTATAAATCATGCACAATATATGAAGTAAACACGGTAAAGGAGAGAAAGAACAACACCAGTATTTTACATGATTCGGCACCAAACTTACGTCCACGCCTTAGCACCTAACCAAGGATTCCACAATCCACTAAGGATACTCTTTCACCAACGGATAAGCCTTACAACTCGAGAACAAATCCCTACTCGCTCACAAAGAGCCTTCATCAAGCGGTTCACAAAGAACCTTCCACCAAATGATTCACAAGAACCTTCACAACAAGAAGATGATTACAAAGCAATGCCCCTTAAGCAAACCTCGCACTTCTCTCTCAATAATTGAATCAAATACTATGAAAGAACAAAAGAGATGAACACTTGTGAATATGAACTAAGATGCAATGTGCTAGACTTTGGAATCAAGGCTAATGTTCACTATAAGCTTGTATGTATCTTCAAAACCATGCTAAACAAATCTATGGACTTGTATTTATAGCAAAAAAACCCTATTAGCCGTTAACTAGCCGTTGGGAGCAATTCTTATAAGAAATTAGACGTTATGGTGCTGGGCACGAGACCACTCATCTACGAGTCCCCTGCACTTGTCGACTAATCACCTAAGTAGGAAACTCGCGTTGTCTACTGACTTTACACATCGACTAGTGTCAACTAGTCACTCATCAACAAATCCCCTGTTCTCGTCGATGAATGCCCTGAATAAAAAAAAAGTCATCAACATGAAAGTTGTGAGATTTTTTCTTAACTTTCCAGAGACACTAAGATCGTCCTTTTTGGACTTTTCTAGCAAAAGTTTTGCCCCAAATACCAAAAGGTGTTTAGGACTCGAGGCTGCACTACGTCAGTTGACGATTACTCTGTTTTTCCTTATCAAAAAGTCTTTTAATGACTTAAAACATTTTTGGATAAAAGTATATGAAATATTAAGTTTAACTAAGTTTAATATTTGTCCAAAAGAGTTCCCCCGTAAATATAAGATATCTTGTTTAATAAAACATTTGAAAGTTCGTTTGATATCTTATATGTCAATATATCCTTTGATGAAAATATGTTTGACTTCTTGAAGTTTTTGGCATAAGATTCGTTTTGATAAAATCGGGACTAAGTATGAAGATGTTCAAAATACTAAGATGTTGAAAACTTGTCCCTTTGGAAAATATAATTGAGTTTATGAATGTTTTGACAAACTCTTTGAATTAACTTTGAAAACTATGAAAGATGAGTTTGAGACTTTAGGTTAAATTCAATAAACTCATGTGTCATAGTATGCATGCATTTGCTCAACTCTTGTTCATAAATCATGCAAGAAATAAAACGCAAGACTTACAACATAAGCTACCTCAAACACACACCCCATTACATATAATACAACATTAAGCTTCCTTGGAGGTGCTTGAGTCCTTTCCGAGTACGTGTTCATTTGATCTTTCTATTTAAATGTCAACTCAGTTCAATCTTTGCCTCTGATCTTAGTACTTCATGTAATTGTTAATGAACCTGTACAAAACATGATCTGCAAAGATTGAAAACACTATAAACCATATATAGGTTAATATCATCAAAACATATAAGACCATGACAGTGTACCCAACAAGACTAGCATTCTCCCCTTTTTTGATGGTGCATAACCTATTACTAATTTTCTTAATCTTTGTACTCGAGTTTGACTTACTATAGCTTATTTTGCAAAGACAAGTTCACCTAAAATCACTAATGGGTTGTTATCATCAAAACAATACAATTAAACTCACGTAACCTCTAAGACTAACATTCTTCCTCTTTTTTATGATGACAAACCATTGGTGTTCTCTAAGAAGTATATTTTAAGCCATTGACTTTGGTGTATTCCCAAGAGAGGGGGTGAATTTGAATTTTATACTTATTCATAGGTTAAATAAGATGTTAGCAGTATTTCACAATTTAGGGTCTTTCTATGCAATCCCAAACAAGTATTTAAACAATTAAACGCAAAATTCAAGTGTTAAAATTTAAAGTTCGGAAATTAAAAGTAGGCACAAGAAATGTTATCGGGGTTCGGCCAATATTGCCTGCGTCCCCGCCTCTAGCTCGTAAGCCCGAGGATTCTACTACGACTCATTTAACAGGTGAAGCGGCACCGATTACAACCAGGTCAAATTTCTAGGGCTGACCTCAACCTTTACACACTCTTCTTACGAGGCGGAGAAAGGCCAACCAATCCTTAGGGGCTGGATCAATGCCCCCTCAGGCCACGCCTGGAACACAATCAGATAAACTTTTTCATACAATGAAAAGTGCTTCTAACACAAGCAGATTTGTACAACAATTCAGCACAGTATAATCAATGCACACCGATAATGTAAGAACTATAAGTTCGATGCTATATGTATGCAATCAACACTCAAAGTAAAGGCTATATTCAATCAGACACAAGAGTGTATCATCAAGCTAATCTTTGAAACTATGTATATATTATGTAAATCTCAATCATAGTTTAGGATTTTAAAGATTTCTACCAAGAGAATTCTAAATATCTCTAAAAAATATTTTCTCAATATTCAAGTACAAAGAGATATTCAAAAGTTAGCTTGTGAAAATATTTTTGCTCAAACAAAAATACAAGCTCAATGAGTAATGCAATAGAGATGCAAAGACTTACTAACTACAAGATTTTTTAAATAAAATCGGGGAAAAAATCTTTACTCAACTCTCAATATGAAAATCAAACAACAACAAATACAACGAGAATTTCTAACAAGATAGAACAATGTATAATCACTCAAGGAGCTCTCACAAAGATTGATTTAGCAAAGGAATGATTGTGTGAGAGAGTATAAGATTTGTATGAAAAATAGGCTTTGAAAAATTTGAGAGGATTTTTTAACTAATCAAAATGTTAATCACTTGCTAATTTGAGCAAATGAACTTGTATTTATATACTTTGCCAATTTTATAACCATTGGGGATACATAGAAAATTATTAAATTTGTTTTAAAAGAGTTTAAGAAAATTAACCCTGTTTAATCCCATTAAACCTTGGTAAAAATTAGGCCAATCCGAGAGTTTTGATCGACCGAGCCATAGGTTCAGTCGCCGGAACACTTACATACAGAAAATGTGATTTTTGAAGATCAGGTGCCTGAATGAGGGTTCGGTTTGCTGACCAAGGCGATTTTTCATTATGTCTGAGATTCGATCGCCTGGTCTCAAGTTCGATTTAACGAACTCACATGTTCGGTCCCACGAAGGTAATTTGAACGTTAATATACGGATGCCCGAGTTGTTGGAAAAGGACAGGGTACGAGTTCGATCGCCCATAGACACTCAGATCATTTGAGTTCGGTCACCCGAAGCGAGGTCAACTTTTTGACCAGTTAAAAGTTTGGTCGATCGAGGCAATTTGACTTGTCTGGTTCGGTTGTCCGAATCCCTTTCAATTTTAAATCTAAGCCATATATTATCCCTGTTATCATATATAAGACTTATGAAAAATATAAGAGATTTTCTAAGTGATTGTGCAAGGACCTAGAGTCTATTTATGACCAAGGCTTTTTAACTTAACCTTAAAAACCTGGCGTCGGTCGACCAAAGTCTTGTCTAAGGTCATTTGAGCTTATAGTTGTCAAGACCTGCTTATTTTCCACATTTTTTTTTTCAATAGCACATTTCCTATATTCCAGTTCAGCAGGTCACAATCCACCTGGACCCGTGGGTACCAGGGATATATATCAGAACATACAGCACAAGCCCTAGCAGCAGAAAATATACAATAATGTTGTAGTAACCCGAAGAATAATAGTATTTTAATAATAAGAGAGAGAGAAAATAGATACAGAAATAGAAGGAGGTCGTAGACTAGGAAAAATGCCAGATTTGTGTGGGATGAAGAGTGCGAGCAAAGCTTCCAGGAATTAAAGCAGCGGCTCATCACTGCACCAATTCTTACGATTCCATCTAGTGGCAATGGTTATGTTATCTACAGTGACGCGTCCTTGAAAGGGCTCGGTTGTGTGCTGATGCAGCATGGTAGGGTGGTAGCATATGCATCCCGACAGTTGAAAGAAAATGAGAAGATCTACCCTACTCACGATCTAGAATTGGCTACGGTGGTACATGCATTGAAGATCTGGAGGCATTATTTATATGACGAGAGGTGTGAAATATTTTTTGATCATAAGAGCTTGAAATACATTTTTACGCAGAAGGAGCTGAACATGCGACAGAGGAGGTGGTTGGAACTCATCAAGGATTACGACTGCACCATTAGTTACCACCCAAGTAAAGCAAATGTGGTCGTTGATGCTCTAAGCCGTAAATCAGGAGACTCAGCACAATTAGCAGCAATAGTTCAGCCTCAGACTTAGATGGACTTAGAGAGACTTAGTTTGGAGCTAGTGAAGGATGATCCTCAGGCATTTATGGCCAGTTTGGTTATAGAGCCCACGTTGTATGAGAAGATTAAAGTTGCTTAGAGAGATGATCCAGAGTTAGTGAAGGTTATAGCCAGAGTTAAGGACGGTCAGGGGGAGGAGTTCATTATTTTTGATGATGGGGCTCTGAGATTTCGCACCAGATTGTGTGTGCCTGTAGATGATGGCCTCAGGAGGACGATTTTAGAGGAGGCACACAGGTCCCTATACACTGTTCATCCTGGCAGTACGAAAATGTATAGGAATTTGCGAGATTCTTTTTGGTGGAGTGGCATAAAGAGGGAAATAGCTAAGTTTGTGCAGCAGTGTTTGACGTGCCAGCAGGTTAAGGCTGAGCACCAAAGGCCAGCTGGTCAGTTGCAGCCACTTTATATTCCCGAGTGGAAGTGGGACCACATATCTATGGATTTTGTTACTGGGCGGCCGCCGGCATTGCATGGTCAAAATGCCATATGGGTGATAGTTGATAGATTGACAAAGACAGCGCATTTTCTGCCTATTAAGGTCAACTACCCTATGAACAGGTTAGCAGAGATATACATACAGGAGATTGTTTGATCCCATGAGGTGCCAGTATCCATAGTCTCGGATCGTAATCCACGTTTTACGTCACGGTTTTGGAAGAGTTTGTAGGAGGCGCTAGGGACTCAGTTAGCATTCAGCACAGCTTTCCACCCTCAGACCGATGGTCAGACAGAGAGAACCATCCAGGTATTAGAGGATATGCTTCGTGCTTGCGTACTAGACTTTGGTGGTAGTTAAATTCAGTTTTTGCCGTTAGTTGAATTTGCTTATAATGACAGTTATCAGGCAAGCATCGGCATAACACCCTACGAGGCATTGTATGGTAGGAGATGTAGATCTCCTCTTTTCTGGGATGAGGTAGGCGAAAGGCGAGTTTTGGGTCCAGAGATAATTTAGCAGGCATGTGATAAAGTCCGACTTATTCGTGACAGGATCAGTGCAGCGCAGAGTCGGTAGAAAAGTTACGCAGATACTCGCCGCCGGGAACTGGAATTTGGAGTAGGTGATCATGTTTTTCTGAAGATAGCTCCTTTGAAAGGAGTTATGAGGTTTGGAAAGAAAGGCAAGTTGAGCCCTAGGTATATTGGCCCTTTTGAGATACTTAAGAGAATAGGGTCAGTTGCCTACAAGCTAGCTTTGACTCGTATTCATGACGTGTTTCATGTTGTCATGTTACGGAAATACGTCCCAGACCCATCCCACGTCATTAGCTATGCAAAGATAGAGCTCAAGGATTCATTAGCATACGAAGAAGCTCTAGTACTGATTTTAGACAGAAAGGTTTAGATTTTATGCACTAAAGAGATACCATTAGTTAAAGTTCTGTGGAGGTATCAGGACATAGAGGAAGCCTCTTGGGAGCTCGAAGAGCAAATTAGACAGAGACACCCACAGTTATTCCGAGAGGTATAGAGGTACTCAGATTAGGTATAGTAGTTAGATGAGTTTCTTTTGCAGGTACATGTATGGATTATGGTTAGTAGATAGTATTTTGTTCTGGGATAAATTTTCCTTTATGATATATGTAATCTCCCAGTACCACTCATGTAACCACAGTATTCCTCCGCCGTAAGTGAGGGCAGGTAATAAATAAGTAGCCCCTTTTTCTTTACAGAATGATGGAGAGTATAGATAAAGATTCAGATAGTAAATTTCGAGGACGAAATTTTATAAAGAGGGGAGAATGTAGTAACCCGAAGAATAATAGTATTTTAATAATAAGAGAGAGAGAAAATAGATATAGAAACAGAAGGAGGTCGTAGACTTCGTCGACGACATTGCATTTTGGAGATAATATTAAATAATAAAAATTTCAGAAATTTGCCAAGCTTCGTCGACGAAGGTCTTCAGAATTTCATCGACGAACACAGGGTTTCATCGACGAGAAAGTACCGAGAGGGAGTTTGGGATAGCCTGAATTTAATTCGTCGACGAAGGTCTTCATTAAATTCGTCAACGAAGCCCTATGTTCGTTGACGAATTTTCTTATGCACTTGTCGACGAGGCCCTATATTCGTCAACGAGTTCTGGCCATTTCCATGACATTATGGTTATCCCCCAAAATGCAATGTCGTCGACGAAGTCTACGACCATCTTCTATTTTCGGTTTCCATTTCCCTTCCTTTTGTTATTTAAATCTCATTTTATTCTGGTCGTTACAATAGTCCCTACTATGCATGACATGCATTAATTATTACAGACCGTGGCATATCAAGTAACACAGAACCAAATGAATGAAATATAAATTATAAACAATAAACAATTCGGTCTTCATTTTTCTTCAAGTCTCCATACGTACCATATGATATTACCAATTCATGCAAAACTCAACTTGCACACAAACTCAGGGCATAGGTTAAATACTTTGTATTTGTCATAATCAAAACGAGATAGGACTCAAAAAGTTAGCATAAGCTTCCCCTCAAATTATGCATATTCTAGAATGAGTCTAAAATATGCTCCCCCTTACCATATGCATGTCTACAATTTGCTCCCCTTTACTTTATGCATATAATAAACATTTAACTATATTTTTCATATCCTTGGAGCTTTTGTAACGACCCAAAGAATAATGATATTTAAATAATAAGAAAAAGAAATGGAAACAGGAACAGAAGGAGGCAGTCGACTTCGCCGACAAACGCTTCGCGTTTCTTTGATGACGTTGCATTTTGGATGGGATAATCCCAAGAAATTTTATAGGCTTTGTCGACAAACACAGGGGTTTTGCCGACGAGGATGCTTCAGGGTCTCGTTGACAAGAAGATACTGAGAGAGGATTTTTGGAAGCCTGAAATTCGTCGATGAGGGTTGAGCTTCGTCAACGAACTTTCTATAGAACTCGTTGATGAGGTGACGTGACTCGTTGACGAATCTCGTAGTATAAATAGGGTTAAACGTGATTTTTTAGTTCATTTTCTGCGCATAATCTCTTTCTCATCCTTCAATTTCTCCTCCTTTTACTCTAAGTTTTTGAGTCGAATTTCTACCGGTTCGACGATCTGAAGCCATCACGACGCTCCCGGGAAAGTTCTCTATAAGTCTGCCGGAGCAGATCGTCGGTTAGGCTGAGTTGAAAAGTATCCCAAATCCAGGGTAAACTTTCTACTCAGTATTTGCCTATTTGATAGTTGTAAAAGGTGTTGTACGCGTAAAAATACTGAACTTTAGTTATGGAGAATGTTGTTTTTAGGGTGTTGAATAGGGAACCCTGCGGGTGCAGGAGTGTTTGATTTAGGGGCTTTTCAGGACACAAGTAAGAGGATAAACTAAACTAGTATTTTATAAAAAGTATGTATAATATTATAGCATTTGATTTCAGGGAAATAAGTATATTTATACATGATTTATATTTGGGAAAATACTGTTGAAAATGATGGTATGTTAAATATACGAAAAACCTATTTAGTGTGGCATGAGTAAAAATTGTTACGAAATACTGTTTTCTGGAAATATGTTAATGATATGGAGTTTTATAATGAAAATCGACTTACGAGCCCAGATTTTTATATTTGTTTGCCGACGTACGGGCTGAGCTATGTGTATGATTTACCGGTGTACGGACCAAGCTATGGAAATGATTTGCCGGCGTACGGGCTGATGATTTTCATGATATACATATATATGCAAAATGATATGATTGATTTGATAATTAATAATATGAAATATCCATGTATCACAGTTTTAGTATATGTTATATGATATCAGAACCTGGTTGGCTTGGTCTAGGCTAGCACTTGCACAGTACCGTTGCTATGTGTCCATGGTCATCATAATCATGATATTTTTGTTAACGCCGCTGTACGGAGTGGTGTGAGATTGGATGGTCGATGTGGTTTTTAAGAAGTGTGTGAGCGCCCCTGGTGTACGGACCAGGTCTGACAAACCCATCAGACTTCCAGATTGTACTATTAACTTGGTAGTGGTTGGCCAACCATTGTCAGGTCCCGCCTTTGGGCCACACAACCTAGTTATGTGGGGGTAATACATGATAACAGTCAGCTAACCTACCAAGATTATTTTTGTATTATTATTTATATGAGATGAATTATGCTATGGAAACCATTATGTTCTGTCATGTTGATTATACATGTTTTCTCATAAATGATGTAAATATAGTTTTACTGGTTATGTTTATGATTATATGTATATCATAGAAATGTTCATGTTGTCACACACTAGTGTTAGTTTATTTCCCTTACTGAGAGGTGTCTCACCCCGAATTTCATAAACATTTCAGGAGCCCCTAATAGAAGAGCGGGTAAAGCCTCGCTGATCTAGTATGGTTGATTTGCCCTTCTAGAAGGGTAAGTATTTTGATAGGGTCGAATGTATTTTTTGGGATGGCCCTAATATATCTTTTGGGTCGTGTACTGTGTGTATATAAATACAGTGGTTGTAGTAACTCTAGTATTGTGATATATGGTATAATGAGATGTATGATTGTATGTTTCCTGCTGCTTAGACTTCCGCATTGTGTTTTTAATGTATCATTGGTACCCACGGGTCCAGGTGGATTATTATCTACTGAGTTTTGTGATATTGATTTTATTTATAAAAAAAAATGTGGAAATTAAGCAGGTTGTCACAGGTTGGTATCAGAGCCTAGGTTACTGGGTTCTGTAGACTTTAGAATGCAGCGAAAACAATACCAGAGTATAGGAAATGATTTGAGGTTTTAATATATAGTCTAGAGGCAGGACTTCCGTGGTAGTTTCTGTATTTTTCTTGGGGTGACGATTTCAGGAAAACCATAGTAAGCTATTGTCGGTTTGTGTTCCTAGAAGGTAGAACTGGGGATTAGAAATAAGTTGGAAATGTTGAGATAAGTGGTGAGGATAGGTGGGTAAATTATAAGGATAAAATTTTTAAGTTGCGTTTGTTGTTTTCAGGATGGATCTAGGAGGAAGTAGTGCCCATGCGAGTGACAGTGATGGAGCAGAGCCATTAGGTGCAGCTGGGACCGACTCTAACGTGGTATTACGTAGTGTGGCTTAGCAGGTTATGGTTGAGATCGCTAAAAGCTCGAGAGAGCAGGGTGGTCCATCAGTTGGCCATGGGTGCACTATCAAAAAATTCACAAAGATGAATAATTTGGCCTTTTCAGGAGGAGTCGATCCTGTAGTCGCTGAGAACTAGATGCAGGAGACTAAGAAAGTTTTGGCTGTGTTGCAGTGTACTGGGGAACAGAGGGTTCTCTTTACCACCTATAGACTGACAGAAGAGGGCGAGAGGTGGTGGACTGCGGTGAAATTACTAGAGCAGAAGAGGGCAACTCCGATAGCCATGACCTGGGACCAGTTTAAAGAATTGTTCTTTGATAGATATTTTTCAGCTACTGTTAGAGAGGCTAAAGTAGAAGAGTTCCTGAGTCCGAAGCAGGGACAGCTATCCGTCTAGCAGTATGCGGCACGTTTCATCGAGCTTTCTCGTTTTGCCCCGTATATTGTTCCTGATGAAGTGAAGAAGGCGAGGCAGTTTGAGAGAGGCTTGAGGCGGATTATATTCAAGCAGGTGGTGGTTCTGCGGATCCAGGACTTTGTTGAGTTAGTCAACAGAGCAGCCTTGGCAGAGATTGGTGAGTGGCTGGATGAGAGGAGTATTGACAAAGGAAGAGATCTGCATCTACAGGTTATCAGCAGGGTCATAGACCGGGTCAGTGGAGGAGAGGTAATCATGGCAGAGGGTGGAGATAGGAGACTGGAGGACGTGAGGTTCAGGCAGTGTAGGGTCCTCTAGTCTGTCAGACTTGTGGTAGGAGGCAATAGGGAGAATGTCGAGCTAGTGGTGTGGTCTGTTATTGTAACGACCTGCTCCTTTTTCACATATATATATTTTTTTATATATATAAATAAATTATCATCACATCATACATCCCAGCTCAGCAGGTCACAATCCACATGGGCCCGTGGGCACCAGGGATATAATAAAACATACAGCAGAAGCCTACGCAGCAGAAAGTATAAAATCATATACATCTCATCATATTGTGCATAACACATACCAGAGTCACTACAATTACTATCTCACAGTATATACATCTCAAAAATGAAATCTAGGGACAATCCCCCACAAAACCTAACTGTCCCTACCAAAAACTTACCCTTCCAAAGAGGGCAAACAACTGATCTAAATCAGCGGGGCTTTTCCCGCTCTCCTATCAGGGGCTCCTGAAAAATGTATAAGATTTATGGGTGAGACACCTCTCAGTAAGGGAAATAAACTAATACTAGTGTGTGGCAACATGAGTATTCTGTGTTCTACATATACCATACATAACATATTCAATATTGTTTATCAAATCTGTGAAAACAAATGCATATCAAAACATGGCAGAACATACTGCATTTTCATAAACATTTCTCATCTCATATCATAATAATAATAACATAAAAACAATCCTGGTAGGTTAGCTGGCTGTTGTCATGTATTACCCCCACATGACTGGGTTGTGTGGCCCGAAGGCGGGACCTGACAATGGTTGGCCGACCACTGCCAAGTCAAACAGTAGTCTGTAGGTCCGATGGGTCTACCCAGACTAGTCCGTACACCAAGGGCGATAACAGCACACTTCTTGAAAATAACCACATCGACCATCCAATCTCACACCACTCCGTACAGTGGCGTTAACACAGATATCATGATCGCAAGGATCATGGACACATAGCAACGGTACCGTGCAAGTGCTAGCCTAGACCAAGCCAACCAGGTTCTGATATCATATACATATACTAAAACCGTGATACATAAATATCTCATATAATTTATTTTCACATCAATCATATCATTTCACATATATACGTGTATCATGAAAATCATCGGCCCGTACGCCGGTATTACACATTTTAACATAGCACGGCCCGTACGCCGGCAAATCACATAGCACAGCCCGTATGCTGGCAAATCACATAGCACGGCCCATACGCCGGCAAATTTCATCCACATAGCACGGCCCATACGCCGGCAAATCACATATACATATAAAAATATCTCGGCCCGTACGCCGATTTTCCATCATAGAAATCCATATCGTCCTCATTCAAAAAAAAAACCAGTATTTCACAACATTTTTATACTCATGCCACACTAAACAAATTTTCTACGTATTCAACATATCATCATTTAAACAGTATTTTCCAAATATAAATCATATATATAAATATATTTATTTTTCCTGAAACCAGATGCTATATATATATACATACATTTTCTCAAAACAAAAACTAGCTTAGTTTATCCCCTTACCTGATTCCTGAAAAGCCCCTAAGAAAATCTTTTTCTCAACTCATAGAAAACTGTGTGGGATATTCCCACGTTCCCAATCTGAAAATTTTCAGTATTAAATTTCAGTATTTACGTGTATATACTTCTTAGCTTACTTGGATTTGGATGAAATCCAAACGATCCTTCCGTTGTCTTTGGTGGCTTTCGTTTGTCGATCCGGTGGAATCGAAGAGAGAGAGAGTCGTAGGAGAGAGAGAGAGTAGTGTTAAACTATTAGTGGGCAAATGGTGCGTGAAGCACAGTTCTCTGACACCGGGTTGTACGGTGACGGGTGTGTGACGGGTATTGGATTCAGGAGCTACGCACTCGTTCGTGTCTTTGGGGTGTGTTAAACTATGTGGGGCAAAAACACAGTTGTTGAATCGAGGGATTCCTCAAGCTTAGTCTTAGTTTGGCCCCGTTGTGATTTTTTAAAATGACCTTTTAAAAAATAAGTTGATGAAAGAGGAATTTCTTTAATATTAGTTTGAAAATATTTGGTCCCATGTGAAAAAAAAAAATGTTAGAAAGAAAAAATTAGCTAAATAATTTGTAAGGTGCCTAGAAATATTTAAAATAACTAAAATAAATATGCATTCTTAAAAAATGTAATTATTGCATTGATAGTTTTATAATGGAAGTCGAACTCACCCTTAGTTTGTTTTATTCGAAACACTTGCATAGTTGAAATTAAAGAAAAAATTTTAACAACCTTATAATTATACATAACTATTCTCAAAATCAAATTAAAATATTTCTTGATTCCTCTTTATTTTCTCTACGATTATTTGTTCAAATTTAAAATAAAAATGTTTAGAAATAGGAGAAAATGCAACACATAGGTAACGACCACAACTAGTGATAGTAAAAATTAACTGTTATAGCAATGATTTACATTTGATAACAATCATAAAAAAAATTAAAAAAGGATAGCCCAGTACACCAAGCTCCTGCGTATGCGGGTATGGGAAAGGGGCGGACCACAGTGGATCTATAGTATGCAGCCTTATCTTGAATTTTTGCAAAAGACTATTTTCACACATCGAATTCATGAAATATAAATTTATTTGTATTTGTTATTAAATAATAATCATCTTGAAAACTAATAATGAGTTTTGTTACCAAGGCAACCAATAAGGAGTAATTGCGTCAAATAGTAATTATAGTAAGGGATTTTTGAAATATTGTGGGAATAAATCAGGTCAAACTTTTATCCCACTTGAACATAGATCCAAACTTTAAGAATTGATTTTGAAATTAATTCAAACATTGAAAACAAATAATAGTTTTCTAATTATTTGTTTGTCTAAACTTTTCCCTTTGGTCTCAATTTCTTTATTATTTAAACATCAATGCATTTTTATCATTTTAATATGATGTTATTATATGAACAAAATATAAATACAAGTGTAACGACTTGCTATTTAACTTGGGTTTTTTTTATTTTATACTATAACATTTATAGTACTCTGATACCAAACTGGATTAAACTCACCCATAAACCTAAGCAGCGATAAGCAGAAATCAAATAAACATATCCATATATAATTATATACAATATCAGAGTGCTAAAATGTTTCCAAAATATACATGTACGGCTGTTCTCCAAAATACCCTCAACTGGGCTAGGGCTATACAGAAATACTCCAAAAACATACTCACTCTCTACTGACAGGGCAGTACTGAGATCCCTCTATCTGCGAGCCTAGTCTACTCACCTACCTGGATCACCTGAAAAATATTAAAGTAATGGAATGAGCCAACGCTCAGTAAGACGAAATATGCTATTACTAGTGTGTGACAATTGAGTTACAATACTGTGAAAATCTATTACCATATAATCGTGTATCACAAAATCCGTAAAAACAATACCAGTAATATAAACCATCATTTTTCTCCTGTTGCTTAACATTTTTGTACTTTAGGTTTCTACTCAAAATACTTCTAATATATATATATATATATATATATATTTATGTCTTTGTAAATCTGTATAAGCATAGTAATAATTGAAAATTTCCTTGTGGATAACTGTGTGTTATGATTTAACCCCTCATGACAGGGTTGTGTGGCTCATAAGCGGGATCTACCCTTGCTGGCCAACTAGGAATAAATCACTATACCCCATCAGTCTGATCAGCCCTCGTCAACCCATATCTAATGGGGAGACTGTTCACTCGTGGGTTTTATACGATCGACCTTTATACCACGTATTATCTGAATAGGTGGTTACACTCTATATACTGTACGTAGCTACGGTACCGTGCTCTGTAAACTGTATGGTCCAACAGGATTTGATACTATATAATATATCTTTATATACAACTAACTTTTTACCATGATTCTGTAATAACTGTATAAACCATGACGCTGTAGAAAACTATATCCATATCAACTGTATTTTTGTAATTAATTGTAAATCTGTATGTCATGGTACTGTAAAACTGTATAATCATGGTTTTTCTGTAATTGCTGTAAAATATATTTACTGTCTGTATATTCTGTAAAACATATCTCTAAAAAATACCATAAAACATGTTTCTATATTATATTCATATTCTCAAGCCACACAGTTTTTTAAAACATATTATACACAATGGATAAACTGTAAAGCTGTATTAATTCCTGCTATGAATAATAATATGGTATAAATATATATATACTATACTGAAAATCATATTAAATTTGCCTAACATAACATATTTCCCTTACCCGATTTGTGCTAAAATCTCCCTACTGTAACGGGTCCTACACCCGCAGGGCTTTCCACTCAACACCCTGAAAACAACATATCCCAAAACAAAACGTCACTATTTCTATGTCTACAACATTTCCTACAACTGCTGGAAAGTCAAATTCCGAATAAAAGACCTTACCCTGGATTTGGGATGAATTCCAACTTCATCCCACCGACGATCCGCTCCGACAAACTTGCAAAGAACTTCTCCAATAGCGTCGTGGTGACCTCAGATCGTCGATCCAACGACTAACGGGGCCGAAATAGAAAAAAATTGGAAGGGAAACCGTAAGGGAGTAAGAGAGGGTTTCTCGGCTAAAATTTTCTGCGTAAAATCCGAGTTTAGCACTATTTATACTGCGGGTTTCGTCGACGAGCCATGTTATCTTGTTGACGAATCTTTCAATAATTTCCTCGACGGACCCTTCTTCCTCGTCGACGAATTTCAGACGGCCTAAACCCCCTTAGTATTTTCTCGTCGACGAAGCTCGCCCTTGTTGACGAGGTCCTACTATATCTTTGTCGACGAAGTTTGTTGCCTCATTCTATTTTTGTTTCCATTTCTCTCTCTCTTTATTATTTAAATATCATTATTCTTCGAGTCGTTACAACAAGTACTATGTAAAAACTTTGAGAAATATGGAAATTTGTCCTCTCTACTCGTGTAGAACAAATTTACATTATATCATAAACAAAATTTATAGTATGAAGAAAAATCATTTGATCTTACATTGAAAAGAGATTTTGATAGAGGAAAAAACAAAAAATATAAATATAATTTGGATCTATATGTCATGCAAAATTTTCAATAAATTATGGAAAAATGTCCTCACTCATCTTCTGTATAGGGCAAAATTGCATGACATCACAAATAAGATTCATATTGGTAAAAAAGAAAAAAAATGCAAGTGAGGAACACATTAAATCGACAAAATTCCGCTTTAATCCTGCGGGGCTGTGAGGACGGCTTCTGCAGGCGTGAGAATAGTCTGGGTACTTTGTGTTGCCACCATAGTGTGCTAGAAGTGTGCCCGATCAAAAATGGGAGTGTCAGCTGGAGTGTCAATTGGATGTGCCGGTGATGCCAGGACACCCGATGTAATAAAAAAAAAAAAAAAAAAGCAAAACAACTTAGATGCACGACAAATAAACTTGAGAATTGTCAAGTGAAATATTAACTATAACTTTCAATTACAAACATCTTTTTTTCAATTACAAGATAGATCGTACTATGCTTATATTCAATCACCTCATCTCCAATCTTATCCATGTTGTTTGTGTTGGGTGCAAGGTCAAAATAAGTATGTTTTATTATTATTTGTTGTATCTTATTACTTATAGATAATTTTAGTAAACCTCACATGCATAGAAAAATGAAGGAAGTGAAAATTTTGTCAAAATTTATAGATGATATAAAAATGATACATCGGGTTTGATGCATATACATTAAAAATCACAGTTAAATTAATGCAACTTTGGTGCTCACAGATATTCGATGACAAAAAAAAGGAAAGAACTCCAAATTATCAAGATGTCAATGATAAACTCTTTTTTTTTTTTGTTAATAGATACTTGTAGTGGATACTAAATCACATTGTCTCCATTCTCATAAGTATTGCCTCGTCTTAATTCTCATTCTCGTCCTCCTTTGATTTAGTGCAAGGTCAATTTATTAAAAGCTAACACCAACAAACAAACCCTTTTAACATTTTTGGTAAATTTAATTCACACTACTTTCAAATAAAACTTACATCTTACAATCACTCAATGAGGCCATTAAAATATATTCAAACTGGCCGGTGAAATTTCACATTTTAAAACTTCAATAGAAAAATTCAGACAATATTTTAAAACTTATTTTATTGACAACATGTTAGATATTTAACTAATATCAAAATACATTTACGATAAAAAAATAAAAGCATATATATATATATATATATTCATAATACCAGGTGTACGATACCCATCGGTTGCTACATTAGTCATAAGTTTTCATAAGCGCAATTTAAGTACCTTTAAAACATTACCAGTTATCCCATAATATATACTTTACAAATTCCTCAATTCGAAACATATTAACATAGAAATTTTTATATGTTATTGTGAAAGTTCGATAAGAATTATATTCAGACCAATTATATTTTTCTAATTAAACATCTTAAAACATCAAATCAGGTTACTTTCTTTTTTTCCTTTCACAAAATCATGATTGTTGTTAATTTTGTTAATTGACTTTAATTTTATATTAACATGAAAATGGAGGGAAATGGTGAGTAGAAAATTGGATTAGAGCAAAAACCCATGTCACCCTCCACCTGTTGATAAAAAATGAAGCCCCCGCCGTCGATTCCACAGGCTCCCTCGACGAAGACATCTCAGCCGTTGGTTGCCTTCACCATCCACACCATTGGCTGACGTGGCACTTAACTGCTTTTAAAATCCGGGTTTGAAGTCCGAACCACATTCGGTTCTCCTAGAAAAAATTTCCCCTTTACGAAGAGAGGGAAACCAAAACGCGAGAGCGCCACTGTGAAGAGCAGAGAGGAGCCTCCGAGATCTCTGTTCGGAAGTTGCGAAGCCATCTTGGACTCTTCAAATTTTCTCTGTAAGTTTCGATTATCCAGTTCCATCACCTCCTTTACTTCGCAATTTCTTGCCTGTTTACTCTGATTTTTGCTCTTTTGAACGAGCTGAGGAAGTGACAGTTGCGGTCTGCAGCTTAGGGTTTCGGCGAATTTCAAAGAAAATTTCAGTTCTTGGTTGTTTTTTACGTATTTTCTGGGAAATTGCAGTTTTCAGCCCGGGAGAGGGAAAAACCAACCGCGCGACTGTCACTGTGAGAGTGGAGGGAGACCTTCGGGATCCCTGTTCTGAGCTGCAAACCGTATTAGAAACCTTCGAATTTACTGTAAGTTTTCATTCTCCGACTGTTATCTTGACTAATTCGTATTTTTTCGTGTCTTTACAGTGATTTTGTTCTGTATAGGAGCTGAAGAAGAGAATGAAATTTGAGTCCAGCAGCTTAGGGTTTAGGCATTTTTGGAAGGAAAATCGCTCCTTTTGATTTTTCTTAATTGTTCCATTCCATTTTGTCTACAAAATTGCGTTCCCCTTTCTGTTTGTCTCAGCTCTAGATAGTGTTAGGGTTTGTGGAATGTTCAGCTATACGTGTTCACTTTTATTTTATTTTATGTTTTTGGCTATTTTGGTTAATTAAAGTATTGTTTGATGTTTGGAATTTCGTGGGTTTGCTTCTGAATGTTGGTTTTGGTAGAGTTGAATATGTTTTCTAGTGTAGCTGTTTTCTCATTTATGACCTACCATTTTGAGCTCATCTCCAATTTAACAAATTTTTTTGTAGATTTGCATTTTTTGCTTCTAAATGTTGGTTTTGATGGAGTTTAGGTGCATCTCTTTTCTCATTTATGTCGTTCCATTTTGAAGTTGCACCACTTCATTGCATTTACTTCTTTGTTTGCGAATTTTAAAATTGTGTTTCTGCGCCTTTCCCGTAGCTGCTAATAATTGTGTCATGTGTGTTTCTTTGCAGATTTACCTCTTATAGCTCAACCAAAAGTTTTACTATTATTTTTATTTCTCTTAATTTTATTATTTATTTTGATTTTTTTGAGTTGGTTATGTCAGGAAGAAGTGCACACTATTGGTTGTGTCAGTCATGGGTGAGGCAGACGCAGTGACAAAAGCTTCTGAGGCGGCAGCAAATGGAACTGGTCCACCTGAGAAAATTGGTGGAGCTGCAAATGAGAAGAAAAAGGAGGCAAATGATGGAGTGAAGGATATGGAAATAGATGGTAAAGACAGTAAAAATGTTGAAAATCATGCGAAAGTGAGTGAAGGGCAGGGTGTCAAGGAAAAGAAGGAAAGCAAAGAACAGGAAATGAAGGAAGGTAGTGAAGAGAAAGAGATGGAGAAGAAAGAAGAACAAGAAGAGAAGGACAGCAAAGCAGAGGGAAAGGAGGACAGAAAAGCAGAGGAAGAGAAGGACACTGAAAAAGAGGAAGCAAATGACGTCCAAATAGAAGAAGAAAAGAAAAGCAGAGTAGAGGAAGAAAGGGATTGGAATGAAGAGAAAGAGATTGATACAATAGAAAAGGAAGATAAGGAAAGCAAAGAAGTAGAAGAGATGGATAACAAAGTAGAGGAAGAGAAAAATAGCAAAGATGAGGAAATGAAGGAAAGCAATGAAGAGGGAGAAGAAGAGAAGGTAGAAGACAAAACAGGAGCGATGGAGGAGGAAACGGAGCTGAAAGAAGTAGAGGAGAACAAAAAAAATAAGGAAGGTGATGAAAAGGCAGAGAAGGTTGATGGGTCTAAAAAGGAAAAAGAGAAGGCAGAAGTGATTACAGAGGGGAAGGGGTTGAGGAAGCGTGGGAGAGGGAGGGGGAAGGGTTCTTCAGAGAAAGTCAAAGAAAAGAAAAAGGAAGAGAAGAAGGAGAAAGAGCAAAAGACCCCTGCCCCCCCTACAATTGAGCGCCCTGTACGTGAGCGAAAATCTGTTGAAAGGCTGGTTGCATCTATTGAGAGAGAAGCTGTCAGGGAACTCCAAATTGAAAAGGTATGCTCCCCAGACCCCTGATCTTATGTTTAATAGAGATTAATTGCCTTTTTGTGTGAAGATTAGGTTCATAATTTGCCTTCTAAATTGCAGGGTCGTGGTACTCCTCTAAAAGATATTCCTAATGGTATGGTTCTTGGCTCCATAGTTGTTCTTTTCTCTCTCTTCCCAACTATATTATTTTGTAAGAGAATTTGGTTTTCAAAATTTCAACTCTTCTTTTGAAGTTTGTGGATCATACTGAGTGGGCACACTGAGTGTGTACAGATGCCTGTGCTGGCTACCATCAGACTTTCATGCAGCCAATTGGGCTATATGAATGCATCAGATCATTTTCCTCACTGTAATCAGGAGCAGTTTTCAGGCAGTTTCATTAATGAGTATTGCAGTGATGGTCAAAGGCACTATTTTTTTTTCCGAGGCACAGTTATTATTATCGTAATGATGGTCAAATGCATATTTTATTTATTTTTTTGGTTCTATAGTTTTGGTGATAGGTGTTGTCACTTGTCAGCTAACCCAAACATATATAATATATAGAATAAGAAAAACAAGTATAAAATAATTGTAATTTTGAAAATAAAGTAAATAAAGTGCATAACTGGTTTAATGATTGTCAATAAAGTAAATAATTATAGGTGCCTTTCTTCTCATATAATGCGGGAAGTTAGATTTTGTATAGGTCAGGTAGAATTCTCTCTAAGGCGTGACATTTTCTTATATCAATCTGCATTTTAAAGAATGCAACTACACTCAATATATAGCCTGCACATAATTCCTAACTATCCCACCCCCAGCTCAGAATTCCACAAAGCACTTTGACGGCAATAATGTGATAAGTTGTTAAGACTCAGAGATGAATTGAAAATTGATCTTTTCATCAAGAACTATAAAATGATTAATTTTACAATTTTTTTTATCACAATGGAGAAAACTTTTTGCTAAAACCTTATGTGGACATGGATGCATACAAACTCAGAGAAAATGCTGAGAGAATGAACTATCGACAAAACTAACACAAGTATGGTGACAAAAACCATCTCCTTAACCAAAAATGAAGTGTGGAGAACCATTCTCTTTGACCCTTACTGAAGAGGTTTAACTTTATGAAAAGCCCTTGTATTATTTATTTCCAAAACTGAGAACAGTGCAAGCTTTATAGGATCCTAGAGTCCGTTTCTTATTGTTTGTCGACTCTTCTGTTAAGCACCAGCCTCAAGTTCCTTGTATATAATATATGCTGTGTGTGTTGTATCTGATAGGTTCCAGGTTGATGCTTTTGTTGCTTTAGGTACTGTTCCTGTAATCATTTTTACCATCATGGCGTGAAACCTATTAAGAGGGGATTGAATTTGTTCGTTGTTGTTTACTTGCAACACAAGCCTTATGCCTTGTCCAGTTGATATTTTGGCATGTTGCAATGTCCTTCTGTAGTTATGGAGTTTTGGATGCAAGATATTTGATTATCATTTTATATCTTAATTGTGTAAATCTTGTCCAGAACCTTGCTCTTCAATATTTAGGACCGTTCAACAAGCTATGGGTTTTTTTTTATTTTTGGTGTAAAATTTAGTTTGGATTATGTGATGAAGAATAGTAGATGAAGTGTGCTGTTGTCTGAACCTTGTTTTCCATTTCAGTGGCATACAAATTATCGAGAAGGAAGACTGATGACACTTTTAAGATGCTTCATACGATTCTCTTTGGGAGAAGAGGAAAGGTAACTTGAAAATTTGTTAAATTTCTCCTTCTTCTTCTTGTTTTTTAGGTTTGTTGTACACTCTTTGGATGCCTCTTGCAACATTGAGGATATGTTAGAAGGTGTATATTAACTGTAGCACACCTATTAAAAAAGGGTGTCCTTGGGCCACAAGGCTCCCCGCTTTGCGAGGATAGGGGAGGGTTGTCACAGTGTACACAGCTTTATCCCTGCTTTTATGGGAAGAGTCTGTTTCCTTGGACTCGAATTTGTGATCAGCAGATCACAAGGGAGTAACCTTACTGTTGACCCAAGGCCCACCCTCCACTGCAGTATAACTATCATTTTAAAAATGTTTTTGGTTGCTTTGGGATCAATTTGGATATTGCTGGTGGCTAAGGTATGCCTCCTTTAAGGGAACTGTTTATTGAAATCTTTAGTCTTGAAACCTATGTGTCAAGTTACCATAACAACAGTTGCAAGTTGCAACAAGAAGCAGTCTAGATTGTGAAATATATTTCTGTAAATTTTCTGTGCTTTTTTGTCTATGCCTTTTGTTTGTTTGCTTGTTTTTTTGTTATCATAAACATGAGCCCTTATTGAAATTGAATAACCGGTCATGTTTGTGTTGGTTTTGATGAAAACCAACTTTAGAAGTCAATGGCATGGTTTTAAATCATGGTAATGGGTACCATAATGTAATAGTAATGGGTGTAACGGGAAGTGCGAGTAGCGGATGTTACATAAAGGGAATAGGTGTAACAACTGTGAATTTTTTTCAAACACACACAATCTCGTGCATATAAGTGTATTTGCATGTTTTAAGCTTTTAACCCGTCTTAGAAAGAGTTACAGTGTATTTTGGATACTTTAGTTCAACTAAGTTGTTTGGTAAGGGTAAAAAATGTACATTTGTTTTAAACCACCATTGATAGAAAAGTTACATGACTGTGTATTTGTACTTTCTCATTATTCATATGCGTAATAAATTCTTATGTGTGAATAATAAAACAAAATACTTTATACACTCCATTAATCCATTAGACACATAACATAAGACATTCAAATAATACAAATATACAATAACTAGAAAAGAAAAGAAGGTTGAAGTTAAAAAATATAGAACATAATTATCAAATTTCCTAATATTGTCAAAATAAAATATCTTCCTAACAAGTTAATATTTTCAAATTGTTAATTAATGCAGAACTTGTGAGTATTTTAAAAAAATAGTAAATTTTGTATCATTATCATCCTTATTATAATCTTTTCCCCCTCTTGTCACATGGTATATTGAGAATGACTTATGAAAGGGGGAAAAAACAAGAGTGAGAAGAAAAAGTAAAAAATAAAAAATATTTTTTTTTGGTGTAACAGTCCTATAGCGATTACGTAACAACCGTAGTGGCCTTTATGTAATGGTCGTGGTTCGTAATGGCTGCTATGGCCGCGATTTTTCTTCCCACCGATTTGGCAGTGCGCAACAGTATCGGGAACCCAAAAAACCCATTACCTAACAGAGTTATGTAACGGTCGTGGCCATTATTTAAAACCATGGCCACCTTTCATAAATTTGGCGCACATTTTGGTTGATTTTAATTGTCTAATGAATGGCTCATTCTTGAATTGGTCAGAGATGTTGCATCCTGGTTGGACTGTTTCTTGGCATTTAGTCTCACTTTTGCAGTTTTGGTTAAATATTGGAATCCTCTCCTGCAGTTTTTAATGTATCAGTGAGTTGCGTCATGCTTTATGATATATGTTCCAAGATTTTGTTGTACCATTTGCCTCTCTTTCATTAGATGGCCGACTACTTTTAAACACATCGAGATGGTGACTTTTATGCTTAGTTCAAATCATGTTTTACTCTTATGATCTTTAAGATGTGTCTAGGAATTTTCAATCTGACGCTAAAAATTCTTTTTGCATCGCCTCTGTTGGTGACTGGGGAAGATTGATTATATTTTAGGAAACCTTTTGATTTTTGCTCTTTAATTAGAAATCTAGGTGGGAGTGGTAATCTTATGAATCCAAATCAGAGAATGTGTGCATGAAGGGGCTCTGGAATTCTTAAACACATAATTTACTGAATCTTGATAAAAGTGTGTTATCGTTTTTCACTTTGTAGTTAGAAATCATTGAGTTTATTATGTTCTGCCATCAATTAGGTATGTTTTGATGGAATTGATGGTAATGAACTTCTCATTAAGCCCCTAAATTGTATTGATTTCATATATTACTATGTTTTTCTGTTTATATTTTTTTTTTTTGGGGGGGGGGGGGGGGGGGGGGTTTGAGTGTGTGGGTGTTAGGGGATGTGGAGGGGTGGGGTTATATGTTAGTTTGTTGACTCAAAAAAATTGGTGGATGCAAGGACATCCAATTGAATCAATGAAAATGTGATCCTCTATCTTGCAGTTTTTCTATTTTGGGTGCAGGTGGTTAAAGCAAGCAAGAATTTGTGTAACTATGTTTTTACATAGTATTTAACATTGCATTTTTATGTGTGAGTTGGAATATTTTCTCAAGTAGAACAAAATAAGAAAATTTTGAAGCGATTATGTAAAAAACTCCATTCTAAATATTTTTAAATTGATATTATAGGTAAATTTTAAGCATCAGAGTCAAATATATTCCTGAATATTTTAAGTTTGATAGTATAAAGTTGGTGTTAAGTTTGGGCTATGGTTCCTTTTTTTTTTTTTTTCTTTTATGCAATGACAGCCGTGTTTACTTTTTAACTAACTCATTTTTATCTTACTATTTTGCAAAGATAGGTGAAGATTGTTTTATCTAAAATATGAATGGTAAAACTTTCATTCCTCCCAATTTTTTTTCTGATAGAATTTGAAATATAATAATATCAAGGTGCAGATTTCAATGGGCTGTCCCCAACCCTTTGGGTTCAGTACACTTAAACAAAAGCAACAACCAATCTTAAGAAATTAATATATTCTTTCATCATTTGGCTGTTTATGTTGGCTATATTTCCAGGAGGCAATAACCACTAAATTAAGTCTGATGATATTTGTAGACGATGCAGAATATTGTATGGAATAGGGAACTTAATGCCCATTCTTTCTACTATTTTGCCATTGTTGTGGCATGGTGATCCCACTGGAGGGCATTAACTTTACTTCTTGATTATGATTTGATACCTATAAACTTCTTCTAGTACCTATCTTCTCTTGTGAAGTGTGTTTCTAGTAGAATTTCTATATGAAGATGCCTAAAGCATATAGTATCAATGTTGATGTGTTGCTCTTTGGGGTGGTGGCACAAACAGAAATGATGGCATTCCGATTATTTTGTTGCCACTAGTTTAGGGATTTGTAATTGGTGCTGATTGTTTGCTGGATTTGAGGATTCAAATTTTGCTTTATACAACTCTGATTCTTTACTTGTTGCAGGCATTTCAGATCAAGAACAATATATCCCGCTTTTCTGGCTTCGTATGGCATGAAAACGAGGTAAGATAATTTATATTAAGGTAAAAAATTGAATGTCATACATATGAATTATGTTTTTTTCACAAGGATTATGCTGTCTTCAGTTTCTAACAGAATACATGATACTCATCAAATGATTAGAGTTCTGTTCCACAACTCAAGATATTGAAGGAATATCTATACGTTCCTTCTAGATTGAGCAGAACAATTGAAGTTTCATTATCCATATTGTATGAGTTAAATATATTTTGCGTGTAAGAGAAACAATAGAGGCAAGCTGTGGCTTTGGGATGTAACTTCCATCATTTAGTCATGCATATCTCTCTGATATTTCTTAGTGAGGTGGTTTGAAAATGCCTCTTGAGCTTTCATTGTTCAAATTTTGCTATAATTGCAGGAAAAGCAAAAGATGAAAGTGAAAGAGAAGTTTGACAAGTGTAACAAAGAGAAATTGTTGGAATTCTGTGACTTGCTTGACATACCAATTGCAAAGGCTAGTACAAGGAAGGTATGTTGGTTTCCTTATGAAGCTTGCTATGCCTTGAAATTTTTGTGGCTAAAAGATTTTGTTTGGTGTTCTCTTCTGTGCTATTATATTTTCTTTAAAATAGGTATATATCTCTGTTGAATTGATGGTATCTTGCTGGATGGTTAACATGCGAAAGGTTGTACCAACAATAGGCTTAGAAATTGTGTTTGAGCAAGCCATCTATGAGTTTAGAGATGGCAAAAAGTTCAATAGCTTTGTTACAAATTACAATGTCACTTGCACTGTAAATTGAAATACTAGTTTGTGATTCTATTGATGGTAAGATTTTGAGTGGTGTTTTAAGAGGCGTTTTGATAATGTGCCTAGAGGGTTCCTCAAAGCATTTCTTGGCCAAAATGCATCAAGATGCCTTTTAGGAGGAGCAAAACCTTGAAGTCGAGCACATTTTTCTGTTGGGCATATGCCCTATAGAAAAGGGCAGCCTTCGTGCCTTGCCAAAAAAGGCATTCGCATAGTGGCAACATATTTTCTCAACAGAAATATACAACCAAAAAAATGGGTCAGGGCTTGAAGCTCATTTGTCTGTAAATTCCTAACCAGAAAGGAAAGAGACGAAGTCCTCACTCACCCTTTTCACTCAGATTGATGATTGCACGCTAGCAGCTCCTCCAACAACTTCTATCAGCTTTCTTCTTTCTTTGGCCAAATAATTGTGCACATACAGTGAAGTAGTGATTTGATTGATGGGGTGAGCATTTGAGTGATGTCATTATTGTGACTTTGAGATCTCTTGCTGGAATAAAGTTGTTATAAAGCTGGTACCTTTGTGGAGCGAGTAGATGTGCACCTCATCAGAATTATTTGTTTTGGTTCCAGAGAAAATCTTAGCTATTACCTATAATGAGTTTGTGATCACTTGCAGGAAGATATAGTTGTAAAACTGATAGACTTTTTGGTGTCTCCGCATGCTACAACTACAGTGTTACTTGCTGAGAAGGAGCAGGTTTGCCTTTAATTTCCAATATCATGCATCCCTGTCTTATTTTGGCATTTTAATGACTATTCATCTATTGTATGGCATCAGTCTAGTAGGGGGAAAAAACGAAAGAGGGCAGTCAAACAAGGTGCATCAATGACTGGTGGTCCACCTTCAAAACGTTCAGTGAAGGTATTATTATCTTTTTTTTGATGATTTGTAGAGTGTTGGTTATTTGATGCTGAACATATTTCCTTTTCTGGTAATATTTGTGTAGAACTTGTTCTTTGTATGAGTTGTGGATCCCCATTTCTGTCTTCATTGGATATTTAATAACTTGGTGCATGATTTTCATTGCCCCCATACCATGTAGCATGTACTCAGCTACAAATAGATAATTTAGTATTATTTCATTCTTTCTTTGAAGTTTGAAATCTCTCAAGCTAGGATAGTGGTCCTGTACTGTAATTGGAGTTTTTCTAGTCTGTTGTGTGCCTGACGCAAGAAGAGTTGATCCTCCCTTCTCCCCCTCTCTCTACACAGACACCCACACAGTTTCAAACTGTATTAAGTGGGAGGGACGGATTTGTGTCTATAGGTAGGGATTTCTTCAAGATGGTCATGATTTTGACTTGGGAATTGCCTTGAGATGTTTAAGATTGCACGTTCGGATGTCTCATCGATCATTTGTGCAAGCTCCTAATGAATTGAACAATCCAAATAAACTATTCAAGGCATCCAGGTCTTTGTTAAGAGTTAATATCTTTATTGTTCTTTTTCTTTTAATTTGAAAAATTTAGATTGAGTTGCTATTTATCTGTATCTTTATACATCATATTATGTCCATGTTGTCAGAATCAGCGAAGGGTGGAGGATGCTCCAAAAGGGGAAGAGAAAAAGAGTCCTCCTGAGACAGAAGATGAATCAGAAGAAAAAGAAGACGAACGTGAAGAGGAAAATGAGAATGGTGTTCCTGAAAGATCTGAGGATGAGATGCCTGAGCATTCTGAAAGTGAGGAGAAGGAAAATGAATCTGAAGATGAAAGTGACGAAGACAGAAATAAACGCAAAAGAGGTGCAAAAGGGTCCTCTACAAAGAAGGGATCTTCTGGGAAAACTAAAAATAAGAAAATTGTTTTGCCAAAGGAAGTTAGTTCACCAACCAAGAAACCAAATAAGAAATCATCCTCAAATCGCTCTAAGGTCGATGATAGCAGTGATCCAGGTCCGAGAGTGTTCTCCAGGAAGAAGAAAACTGAAGAAGTAGTTAAAAAGAAGCCCTCAACTCCAGCGAAATCTGCCCCAAAAGAGAAAACTGGTAGATATTGTAATCTTTCATTTGCTATCACCCATTGTTATTCGGTTTTTGAAGTGTTTCTTGTTCATAAGAATGTTGAATATTGCCCCTTGGTGGTTTGTGCCATGAACAATCTAATAGATTGATATAGAATTATTTCTAGCTGTTCACTTTTAAGAAGATAGGAAGATGGATTGTAATGTTTTTGTTCCTAATTAACTGAAAGCTGATTCTCTTTGCTGGTTTTATGAAGGGAAAAAGGTTGGAAAAGGGAAGGACAAGCCCAAGGAGGATAAATTGAGACCAAGCGATGGTGAACTGCGAAGTGCAATATGTGAAATTCTTAAAGAAGTTGACTTTAATACGGTAAGAAGCTGATATCTATGTGCTGTGAAGTCTCTAATTATGGTGTCAATGATGGAAATATCTTTTGGATGGAAGGGGTTTTTGCCATTAAGTGTTTGTTTACGTTGACCATCAGACAATGTGAATATGGATCCGGTTTGATATGTTACTGTGATGCTTATGGCCTTATGCCTGCCTTCAAAAGGCCATCAGTAGCACTTCTTGAATGTCCCACCAGGGCACATTGTGTATTGACCCAGAGAGCAACCAAGAGATTTAGCTTTAATAGATTGTATTACCATTGGTGGTAGCCTCTCTAGCGTTTGCTGAGCAGCATCTTGCAAGTTCATCCTTTTACAGGTTGTTATTCGTTCAATGAGGAACATGAAAATAATACTATCATCACGATGGTAATAATATTGGTTAGGTATGTCAATATGCATGGCAGATAAAATAAGGCTTGTATATAGTTATCTATTTGCTTGAAAGTAGCAGAAACAGTAAAACTAGAATTCATTTTCATTATTTTTTTTTGTCATCTGGAAAATGTGTACATATCTAATCAATCTTTTTTAAGGGGTGAGAGGAGGGCTCAACATTATTAAAAGATCATTTCCAACATTGACTTCCCAAAAAATTGTAGGAATCTTACATTTAATTTGAGTGCCATAAAGATTTGGAAGGAAATCTGGAGAGTTGGAAACTTGTGATATTTTGCTTTTGGTAACACTATTGAAAGATTCCAAATTTGCTGTACTTTCTGAAGCAATTTTGTTGACAAATCTGATACCCGTTACCTGAATATTTTCAAACATTTGTATTTTATGCTCGTCTCTTGTGGTATTATCCTTGAGCATTATTGACAAAATGCATTTCAATTGCTTTATTTTGCAGGCCACTTTTACTGATATTCTGAAGCAACTTGGTATGCCCTCTTCCTTTAATTAATTTGATGTATTTTTAAGTATTTCTTATAGTTGGGTATACTGCACAAAGAACTACCTTACAGTATCTGGTATGTATGCCTGAGAAACTGGTAGTGGTGCCCCTCTTACTCTTTTATTAATGTGAAAAGAATAACATTAAAAGATTAATTATTTTTGCTTGGTTACGATCGATTGTTGCTGATCGACTGCCTTGCAAAAATAGGTCAGATGCTCTTATTTTACATTTAGGGTTCATCGGTGTGTTAAAATCGTTACTTCGTTAGATTAAAGTAGGCGGTGCGTACCAACTATCCAACATTGCGGACCTTAAGTTGGAATTCTTGCTTCATCAAGAAACTCACATGTAGTTATTGTGCAGATTCATGTCCCATGTTAAAATCACTGTTTGGTTGCTGACAAAACTCTGGCTTCTTTCAGCTCGGCAATTCAATACTGATCTAACTCCCAGAAAGTCATCCATAAAGCTTATGATCCAGGAGGAGCTCACTAAGTTGGCAGATGATGCTGATGAAGAAGAAGAAGAGGGAGATGCGGAGAAAGATGAAATGCAGCCTGGCAGCCAGGAAGTTGAGGCCTGACTTCAACCACTAAAAGATGATACACCTCTCCATGAAAATTGCTCAGCTGCCGAACTACCTCATCATTTACCTCGACTTTTACTGTTCCCGTGTACTGTGTTAGTCTGGTTTTTAGTATAAGCCGGTTGTAATTTTATGGTGGGAGAAAAGAAAGTGTTGTTATGTGGGGTCTGTTTTGAAGTAGTAGGATTAGTAGTGGGAGGGGAACTGCAGCTTTGGGTTTATTATGTACACAGCAACATAATTGTAGGAATTTTCCTCTTTTTTTTTTTTTTTTTTTTGGGGTTTTCTTAATTTAAAACTGACCCATTTGTGGAGTAGAAGAGCTAAACAGGCTATATGGGCACAATCCCATTCTTGTTTCCGAGTTTTATAATGGACTATGGGCTATACGTAAGTTGCTGGACCCACTTGTATGAAAATGAGGGTCACCATTATTTGAGGATTGATTTCTTTCTTATATTTTTTTATTTTTATTTTTATTTTTATTTTTTAAATTTTTTTAGGTTGATGGATGGATGGATGGATGGATTGTGTTTTGTTTTATTTATTATTTTATCTTTTTGGGGTCATGCGTCTGCCTGCTAATATGGAATGTGTGCTGAAGGAGAAGGTGCAACTTTGGGACTCCATATTTGATTGATAGGAAGGAGCTTTTAAAATTAGTCACGCTCCAGATCCTGACAGCGCAGTAGAGCATTGCAAGTCCTGGAGCTCTGGTAAATCCCTGGAATGTATATGGTCAGGGGTGACAATGTTGGAAATGAATTGAGGCTAACCCAGCCCAGCCCAGCCCAGGGGCAAAAGTGATAAAAAAAAAAGGCCACGTGCTCCCTGGTAGTTGGATGCAAGATGGAATGGGGCCCTCAATTTAGTCATAATCATGGGCGAAATCAGCTCAATTAATAAATTAAACGAAAAATTAAAATTAAATTAATGTGGGGTTGGGGTTTAAACTTTATTTTTTAAGGCTAAGTATGAAAACGTCAAAATCTAGGGAGGAAAGAGGAGACAAGCTGCTCCCACTGGGTGTAAGTGGAGCACTTGTAATACGCACACAACTTCCCACTCCTAAATCTTTTAGTCATCAAAATCCAAATCCCCTCCCTAACCATAACAACAAATATCTCTAATTAAAAAAAAAAAAAAAAAAACTATTCTGACTGAGATGAGTGGGAAGCACATGCACCACACGGACTTTAATATGCATCCTTCAATTAATTTAATTTAATTTAATTTGTTTATTGAAACCCAGGTGGCAGCTTCTGGATCTCTGCTTATATTATTTATTAAACCCCTCTGTTTTAATTAGTGGTCGCTTCTATTTCTAGGTTAGATCCGGACTGTACACACTCTTTATCTCTCTCTCTCTTTTAAAAAAAAAAAAATAATTTTATTTAAATCTTCAATGTAACCAAAATGTCTCAAATTGCCTTTTTAACTTTCCACTGCAAAATGTGCATTCCCCACGGAAATGTGAAGTCATGTTTGCATATTTCACCCCCGCATTTTTATGAGCAAACAACTAATAGTCAAAAAATAAGTTGCATGATCGTTTATCATTATTGCATTCAAATCGCGGGCTTACATACACGTGAGTGTAGGCAAAAGTTTTTCTTCTTTTAAGGTTAAAGGGGATATTTGTTCATATAAATTTGTAAAAATTTAAGTAGATGATGAATATTTATATACATGGTTGGACCCAAAATTCAATAGACTTTAACTTATGAATTAAGTTGACGTTCATCCATGTGTATCAAACCCATCCATCGATTCCTTCAGTGCTAACAATATTTCCACTAAAAATACTCACTTTTTTTCCATTTTTAAAGACGTCAAATTGAAAGAACTAAATTTTTTTGATAAATAATTTTATTTGAAACATTTATTGCTAGTGTTAAATATACATATATATATGCTTTTAAATTATTTATGTAGAAAAATATGAAAACAAATATCTATTATTTATTCGTTTATTTATTGCACATTTAAGTCTTAAAAGCTTGAAAGCAAATTTTCCAATATCATTCAGTCAAAATGGCTAACAAACATCTACACCCTGAAACCTATTTTTGTGGCCTCAATCAAAAGGCCAAATAAAGACCATTTTTTCGACTTTGAAGGGTAAAAAATAATTGACAAATTCCTAATTATGAGTTTCTCAATCCCTCCTTTGCATCAAGGGAAAAGGAAAAGCAGAAGAAAAATCATTTCTTATTGTATTTTCTCTCTACATCAAATAGTATTAATAATAAAATTTTGAAAAAATCAAATGTTAATAATGTATAAAATAAAAATTTTATTCACTAATATATTTTATTTTCCTTCTTATTTTTCTTGATAACCAAAGATAAAAAAAGAAATCCCTTTATATTTTCCTTTTATTTTCCTCATATTCTCCAAGTTCCAAGTAAGACCTACTGAATTAATATGATAGTTAATTTCAAACAGCAAAGGCTTCATTACATGTTTTTTTTTTTGTAAAAGAGGGCGGTACCTCCATTTATTTATTAATAAACCCTCACTTTTGGCGGAGGAATACTGTGGTTACAAGTTAAAACCAACCAACCAAATTAGGACAAACAAAATTAAATATAACTAACAAAGGAGATAAAAACATAAAAACAACAAAAAACAAAATGAAATATACCAAACGAAACTCTAGGGATGAACTAACGACGAATGAAAACAAGACCCCACCTATCCATCCGAAAGATACCTTTCATATAACGTGGTAGAATGTGTTGTTCTTCGTAGATTACATTGTTTTCCATTTCTCCTTCTTTAGTAAGAAAATTAGCCGCACTATTGCCTTCCCTATATTGATGCATCACCATGACATTCACTCCTTCTAATTCTGCCACGAGTTCCTCCCAAAATTTTCAAAAATACCAAAAGTACATCTACCTTTCCAAAGCCAATCAACTACAATTCGTGAGTCACTTTCAATAATCACATTAACATAATGCAAACATTTACACAAACAGATTCCTTCCCTGATTACTTTTAATTCCGCACTATTATCCATACTATTGCCAAAAAAACTTGAAAAAACCGCTTTGACCATGTCATGGCAATCCCGAATAATTCCTCCACCTCCTGAAGTACCCGGATTGCCCCTATAACTCCCATCACAATTAAGTTTTATCCACCCTACTGGAGGTTTAACCCATGAAATAATTTTTTCAGGCCTATCACAAACTCCCTTATGCTTAATTTGAAACTCATTCAAAATCTTAATGTTCGACCTTTTCAATTTTTGAAAAGAAATGGTGCTCTTAGTAATAAAACTAACTCAGAATCGAACACTTCTCCACATTTAATCTACACTTTGATAAACTCTTTCCATTCTCACTTTACATTTTCGATTCCAGAGGCACCACGTAATCAAACATGGAATCAGTCCGATTAAAATACCTTTGATAAACGATTTTTTTGCATAGTGCCATTTTATTTTTCAAATGAAGAGATCGTTGAAAAGGAATCTCCAATGCCACACTAGCCCGACGCCAAACGTCTAAAGCCAGCTCTCCTAAAGAAAGAATATGATCAATGTTTTCTTGACTTCTCTGAACGCAGCAATCACAAGCTGAAGCCATCGATATTCCTTTGGTTTGAATTCTATCATCTATAACCAAGCATCTAAACCAGGCTCTCCATAAACACATCAATATTCTTCTGGACAATAAAGAATGCCAAAACCAGTCATTCCACAAAAAATTATCACTTCTGCTGCTCACTGCCTCCCAAGCCGTTTTTGTAGAAAAATTACCGTCCGGGGCAGGCTTCTAGACAAAAATATCCTACCCACTTTTACCCGTCGGCACTTGTTACAAAAATTTCCTTATTTTATCAGCACCAACCAATTCCCGTACTAAATTAGAGTTCCAATTATTATTTAGCTAGCAATCCTTAATATACAGTTTCTTGTTCAAAATATCCTCAGTGCTCACAGATAACGGGCCTGATGACAGCCACCTGTCGAACCAAAAAGAAGAGTTCCCACCTCGAACCAAAATTTTAACATTATCCATAACTTTTGGAATTGTGGCCATAATTGATTTCCAAAACCGAGAGTCATTTGGTCTTCCATTCCTTATTAGTAAATGATCATTTCTACAATATTTAGCTCTGAAAAAATCTGCCCACAGATTGTTAGAAGTGAGTAATCTGAAGACAAATTTCATGAGAAGAGATTTTTGAACTTCCTTAAGATCTCTCAGGCCCAGACCCCCTTCTGAGATAGGTTTACAAATTTTCCCTCAAGAGCACTAATGAATCTTCTTTTTGTCTTTCACCTCTTCCCATAAAAAAATTGAAAGAAGAGAGTTAATACGAGAATATGTGACTTGCGAAATCTTAATAACAGACATCAAATGAATAGGCATGTTAGATAACACATGTCTTGATAAAATCAATCTTCCACCTTGCGAGAGCAACTTAGATTTCCACCCTACAATTTTCTTTCTAATCTTCTCCACAAAAGGCTTCAATGTCCTGGAAGACAATTTTCCAGACACCAAAGGCGCACCCAAATATGAAATAGGGAATTTACCTTCCATGAAACCCGTGATTCTCAATAAACCACGTGGCAGTGATGTATTTTGAGAGGAATAACGCTGATTTACTCTTACTGATTTTTTGACTTGACCACTTCTCATACATTTCCAGAGCGTAAACTAAATTTATCATAGACCTCTTCCCCCCATTCACAAAAATAAGAATATCATCCGCATATAACAAATGCGAAACCAATGGGGTTCCAATCGGATGATTAAATTTACCAATCCGACCAGTCTTATAGTTTTTTTTAAGCAACCTTATCAAAACCTCCTCCATTATGATGAATAAATAAGAAGATAGTGGCTCCATTACATATTGGAGAAGCTTTATGTTCCTTATAAAATTATATTGAAACTTGTTGAATTCATCCAAACACAACAGTTGCAACTTTTTAAACATAAGAAGTGAAATCTTTTTAATCTGAGATTGATAGCAATTACGTAAAATTTAGCAGGAAAAAAGGCAAATAATATGTTTCCTCTAATTATCACAAAATGCATTTATATATTAAAACCTATAACATAGAATAAGTAAACTTAGAAAGGATAAATCATCTAAATATTTTCACATTGTTCCAAATAATATCAAAAACAAATTTTATTTGAATAAATTGAAACTTAAAAAATTCCCAATTAATATGCCTAAGCAAAATTTTAGTTCATTGTTTTGAATTAAAAATATTAATATTTTTCTCTCTCTGTTTTTTTTTTTTTCATAAGTTTTACCTTAAGAAAATATTATTAATTTTCTATTGTGACTCTCATGAATGATGATGATGATGATGATGATAGATCTATTCATAGTTCAATGACCTCATGCACACGTGTATTTTCATTCTTTGAGGACTTCAGCTCCTAGGTCATTCTCTACTTAACAATGTGGGCATAATGCTCTAGTAACTTTTGAGAAAAAAGTCTCTCAAAATAAAAATAATAAATAAAAGCTTACAAAAAATATTTTTTAAGGGAAAAAAAAGTAACATTGCCAATTGGATGTTTGTTGGATTATGGGATTTGATTAACTTTTAATGAAAATTTTTTGAGATTTACTTTTTGAATATATATATATATATATATATATATATATATATATATATATCTGTGTGTGTAAGTATAAAATCGTCCTATGAACTTTTTTTTTGAAAAGATATTTTTATTTGCGTAGAATTATCTAACAAAATAAAATAAAATTGTGTAACTGGGCAAAATACATGATGTGATATTTGATTTTTTTCTTTAAAAAAATTACACAAATATTCTTAATATATGTAGAAATATTTAAATACACATAGATAAAGCATAAAATGACATAAAAGATTTTATAATTTTTTAAAAATTTTCTTTACAACAATCCATGTCTTATATAACTTTTGAATAGCCTACCGACAGATAACATACATTTAATACGGTGCCAATCTAAGTCATCAATGAGTAATTATGTTTATATGACCTTTTTTTTCTCTTTTCATGACACTTGCAATTGCATTATTTTTTTTTTAAATATTACTTTATTAATTTAATATTACTTATATATAAAATTCTTTGATATTGCACGAATCTAATTAAGCTATTTGCTGCAACAATCAATTTGGAAAATTATAATTATAATTATAGAACAAGATGATTATATTCATATAACTTTCTCTCTTTTTGACTTTTCGTGTTTAGAGCTTTTTTCTAAAGTCATTTATAATTTATTGTATTGTCTTCACTAATATAGAAATGAGAAAAAAAAATTATAATTTACATGAATAAGTATTTTTCTAACAAAGAAAATTTGCATAAATATTTTTCAAAACTTGCAAAAATTTGGACAAAAATAAAACAACCTAATAAACACGTTTCTTAAAACTCTCTTGAACATATGTTCTAATAAATATAAAAATTAATATTCGTACATCTCGTACATCTCTAATAAACACGTCTCTTAAAGATTGAGTCTTGCTTTTTTATTTTTTTTGGAATATGACATGATGTAGAATGACGTTGAAAAATATATTTTTAAATAACTATAAAAATCTAAAACATAAGAAAAAAAAACACCTAAAAATGTTTTTATTTGCATTTTAAAGAATGAGATTTGAATAAATTTAAAGAATAAAATTTTATAAAAAAAAGTAATTTTTGCTCAATAATAATAAATTGAATTACTTTAAATAAAATTTTCCTTTTTTCAGAAAAAAGAAAAAAGGAAAATCAAAGGGAGTAAAGCTTTAACAAATCCTGTTCTGGCCGACCACGTGCCAGATGCGACACGAACGGCTCGGATCATTCAACTCTGAACCAATCGGATGGCAGAGCACTAGTCCGCTCGACCGTATACTTATCGAAAACAGACGGTACATAGTCTTCCACGTGTCGAATACGATGCCGTTATTATAGGAATGATCCGACGGACACTATGCACATTCACGTTTTCCCCTGACCGAGGCCTCTTCTTTCTCCCTCCTGTTCACTCCGATCCTCTCATCCGTCGAATTTCCCGGCACCGGAAAACAGAATTATCTCGACGGCCGTTCAAAATCCTGCGAACTCCTTCGTCACTAAAGGCTTTCTCTATACTCATCTGTTAAACTTTTCATTCTGATTTTTGAGTTTCTGCATGTAAGAATTCTGTACTGTCATTGATACTGAAACTATGAACTTAAATTAATTTTCTTCTCTATTTTTGATTGGTGAAATTGAAGCTTTTGCACAACGATAGTTGAATCTCTCATTTTCAACTAAAAGGCTCTCTCCCTCTCCCTCTCCCTCCCTCTGAAGCGCCTTTGCTTATCGTTGAAGCTGTCATTTTCAACTAAAAAGTTTTAATTCTCTCTCTCGACTCTGAAACAATAAACCAAATTCGCTTCTCTACTTAATTAAGTTTGATTGGTGCAGAGTTGAGTTTTTGTCGATTGATCCTTGAAGCTCTCATTTTCACCTAGAGCTCTCTATCTTTCTCTCTCTCTCTCTCTCTCTCTCCCTCTCTTGTTGTCCAATCTGCTTAATTATCCGTAAGACAATGCGTGCGAAAATCTCTCTTAATTGGCTTTTGATTCATCTTCTAATTAATTACACTTTTTTTTTTTCTCTTTTCTTACAGACGAAAGTCGTTCACGTGCTTGCTCTTTCGTATTGTTCAACATCGTTACAATTAGCCAATTAGGTGTTTTCGCAGCTCGAAAGTGTTAAATTCGATTTTATCTGAAGCGTAATTCGTACAAGACCCCGGTACTTTGGCGTTCATCAGAGCTGAAAGATCAAAAAATTCGCGATGTCCAAATGATTGCTTTTTCAGGTTCTCAAAAATCGAGAAATTCGTTACAGTTTCTTATTTCCTGCTGCTTGAAAACGTGAAAATTCGATTCTGTGTTATCTGAAGTGGAATCGGGACATATTCCTGATATATATATATATATATATATATATATATATATTGTTCATTCTTTGTCAGAAGAATTTCTCGCTGGTCAGAACTAGAAGGTCAAAAAAAAAAAATTCGCAACACTTTCACTGGAATCAATGGCAGATTCCGACAACGAGTCCGGCGGCGGAGCTCACAACAGCAACAACACTAACAACAACGAGCTTTCTCCGCGGGAGCAGGACCGCTTCCTGCCTATCGCGAACGTGAGCCGGATCATGAAGAAGGCGCTCCCCGCGAACGCGAAGATCTCAAAAGACGCCAAAGAGACCGTGCAGGAGTGCGTGTCGGAGTTCATCAGCTTCGTCACCGGCGAGGCCTCCGACAAGTGCCAGAGAGAGAAACGAAAGACGATCAACGGCGACGACCTGCTCTGGGCCATGACCACGCTAGGGTTCGAGGACTACGTCGAGCCCTTGAAGATATACCTCCAGAGGTTCCGCGAGACGGAAGGCGAGAAAGGCGCCGTCGGTCGCACCGCCGAGAAGGACGGCGGCGCCGCATCGTCCGGCGGCAGCGGTGGTGTTGTAAATTCGGAGATGTACGGCGGGATGACGTCGAGCGTGATGATGATGGGTCATCACTACCACCATCAACAGCAGCAGCAGCAGCAGCAGCATCAGCATCAGCATCAGCATCAGCATCAAGGACACGCGTACGGCTCCGGGGCGTTTCATCAGATGGCTGTGGGAGGCGGGACGAGTGGACCCGGGAAGGGTGTTTCTGCTCATCCCGGTTCTGGAGGACCCGTCACAGGGAGGCAAAGGTAGCTGTTGTTTACGTGATTATCATGGTGATGGCGCGATCAACGGTTGGTGATCAATCAAGATGTTTTTTTTATTAAAAAAATAATTATTAATACTATTTTTTAATGTAGGAGTGCTTCATTTATCAAAACTATGTGTGCCCAGTTTTTTTTTTTTCGAAAAAGAAAAAGAGAGTAGGGACTAGGGAGAGTGTAGTAATTATATGATTAGGGGTAGGTGGGTGTAATTTTTAATTTAATACCAAAAGCAGACAGTGGGATAGGTCTTTTTTTATTTTTATTTTTAGGAATGTTGTTTTTTTAATTTGTAATATTTAATAGGTACAATATAAATATATGCAAAAATTGAGAGTTTGTGTGTAACGACATTAATTATTAATATATAAGTTTTGTCTTTAGTGTGAATTGAAAAATGATATATTTTGATGAAAGTATTTTTCTTGCGAAATTATTTATCATTCCTTAAAATTATAATAAATTGTACAATTTCAGTAACTTTAACTTTCTATAGATTTTAATGTTAATTTGAAGAAAAGGAAATGGAATGTATAGGTGGTTGGTATTTTAAGATTGTATTAAAAGGTATTGTTGTATAAACATGTTGTATTTGAATTGGTATAACTTAATCTTTATTTTCATAATATCTAGCGCTTATACTTCAATAACTTCAAGGTCATAGGTTTGATTTCTCACTTATAGTTCCCTAATGAATTATCAGGAATGCATCAATGGGTGAGCGGTAATATTTTTATCTCCCAATTTGGTGTCGTTTGGGTGAGTCCAAAGAGCTTGTCTAAGTTGGAGTTTCTTATCATTTAAAAAAAAAAAAAACAATCTTGCACACTAATTTTCATCACTTTTTTGTTTTCTTGAAAATAGATATTTTTTCTAAACAATAAAAATATAGAAAACAACAGCTACTTAACAAGCAGAATACCAACCTTGTGTATCTTCATTCATACTTAAGACTTTAGAATTAAAACCTTGATTGTATTGGATTAGAATAAAATATAAAACACAAGTTGAGTTTTGTTCAATTTCACAACACAAAACTTCAATTCTTTATTCCCAAGGAGGTATCATATTGAAAACTTGTGTAGCCTATATTCAGTCCACATTTAGCTAGTTGTTTTTAGTTTTTACATTATTTGCCCTCGTGCATTAAGCATTGTATAGGGGTTTTAGGTTTAACTCCAATGAAGTATTATCTGCTTGGGCTCACTGATCTCTTGCATTTATCCTATAAAAGATATCTCACTTAATTGGAGCCAAAACCATCTTTACAAGCTCAAGATCTCTCCACTTGTACGAACTAATAAGCAACAAGGAAGAATGAGTTTTGGACCTTTTCTCGAGAGATGGGAACACATCGGAAGTAGGACTGTGAAAGGCTCTCCCCTCCGACCTCTAAAGTCCTTGTCGGAGTGATCTTCCTAGTACACATCTAATGTGAGACCGTGACAAACTCTTTCGTTTGATCATTGATGTCCTCATCAAAGTAACTTACACCTCTGTATAGGATCCACTCGCATGATAGTAACTTTAGGGAAACTATAATACCAAATATAACAGTCTTACACCCAATTTCGGTTAGGTATTGTCCATTTTGATTTATTGGCTTTAAGGGGTTGTCTTATAAAAAACGTCTCACTTAATTAAAGCCTGAATCATCTTTATAAGCCAAAGATATCTTTAGTAAACATTTGATGTGTTGAGAATTTCACTTATGAATTTGTCTCACATTGAAAAATTAGAGTGGATGATGGGTGCTTATATACATACTTGGGCCCAAGACCCAATAGACTTAAACTTTTGGGTTAAGTTGGTGTTCACCCATGTGTATCAAGCCCACCCATGAGCTCCTCTAGTCCTAACAAGTGGTATCAGAGACGACGGTTCATAAATCTGGGTGAGCGACATCATAAAAGTCGAGACGTGAAGTTAATTCTTCTAAAGTGCTAATAGTTGGAGGATCGAGTGTGTGGCTGAGGCCAATAAGGATCATCGAGGCTGGGGATAGATCCGAATAGGGTCAAGACGTGAGAGGTAAGATTGGTTCGGAGGCACGTGGAATGCAATTCGATGCACGTAAGGCGCCAGTGGTAAGGTCCACTTAAGCAACTGTTGGAGAATTGAGTTTACTCCTAGAAGGGAGACGACTTCCGTTTAAGGGGGAGTAGTTGAAACTCACAAATGAGGGGGAGATTGTTGAGAATTCCACTTGTGAACTTGTCCCATATTGAAAAATTAGAGTGGATGATAAGTGCTTATATATATGGTTAGACCCAAGACCCAATAGGCTTGAACTTTTGGGTTAAGTTGATGTTCACTCATGTGTATCAAGCCCACTCATGGGCTCCTCTGGTCCTAACATGATGTAGGATCGTAACATATTGCACATTCAATTGCATATCTCAATTCTTAGGTAGCATTTGGAAGCATTATTTTCAGGATTTGAATTTTAAATTCATGTAGTTTTATAAGAAACTTAAAACAATTCTACATTATACTTTGTTCAATTTTACAAAAATTTAAATTCAAGTCTCGAACATAAAAAAATTTATATGAAGTATTTAATGGACTCTAAAGAGGATAGACTTCATTCTACAACATTTCACATAAATACAAATTGATCTCATCAAAATCGAATTTTAGACTTTTCAGGTTAAAAATTCGTCCAATTATTCTCCCTCAATGTCGGAGATCCTCTATGAAATATGAATTTTTCTATTTTTAAGTTACCTAAATGTTGTTCTAGCATGTGAAGCTAACAAAAGTAGACAAATTGAATTTAAGCATCCCAAAGAACATAGAAAAATTGAACTTTCGCTTTTCATGATTTGGGATTCCATGATCCAACACTGCACTTAGTCTCTGAACGGACACAGTGGATCTATTCAATTTCAGAGGCACCTATTTTGGTCACAATAATTGCTAGTGTGGGATATCATATTTCACTAGCTTATTAGTAGTCTCTATGAACAGTTCATAAGAGGTGTAGGGACCCCTATGCCCTTCTCAACTTTCCTCTACTAGCCAGTGTCATTTTCTCTAGTGGTCAAATTGGCTTGAAAAAGGATAAGAAGGCATCAACCTTCCAATTACCATTGACTAGGTCGAATGCCCTTTTAAAAATTTAATGCTAGAAACCAAAATATAGTTTAAAAATGATAAAATTATTGGTCCATTATATAATAAAAAGTGACACCTCCTGTTCTATACCCTTTCCGATTCTTTTTCTACATTAATTTGAATCCAAGATCTTCAATATAAAAATAAATGTTCATCACAGGACTACACATACATGTGATTGGTTGAACTAGATACCTAATTAAGTTTGGGTGATGGCAAATTTACTAAACTTGTAATTAACTAATTGTAGAAGAACATTTAACACAACTAAGAAACAACATATTCAAAAAGTAAAAGTTATACAGATGAGAATGCTTAAATTGATGAGTGGTATATCGCTAAAAGATAAATTTAGATATGAATATATTCTCATTAAGTTAGACATAACTCCTGTAGAAGAAAAGACAACGAAGGGATGATTTATATGATTTGGACACTTGAAATGTACGTCACATAATGTGCCAGTGAGAAAGAGTTATTTAATTGATGTGAGGGGCAGTAAAAGGAGTAGAAGTAAACCTAAAATAACTTAGAACGAATAGATTGATGGAAAATGATTCATGTACTCGATCCTACCTAGTGTAACTTAAGATTTGATTTGTTTTTTTTTTGGGTATGTTGATGAACTCTTATTTTGCTACAAGTTTATCCTAATTGCAGAAAAAATGCCAATTTTTTACAAATATAAGATTTGTTCATTATAAATCTCCTGTGTGAGTTTTTTTAGTTTTTTTTTTTTTTGTGCATTACAAGTTTTTATAATTTACAAAAGAAGATAAAAAAGTGAGATAGAAGGGATAAAACGCCTTCCCCATGAATTCGATTGACAAAAATGAAATACTCACAACAAAGTTTCGACTCAATTTATGCTTAGGATAAAAGATAACTAAGGTCAACGACTAATATAAACTATTAGCCTTGGGGGCTACGTAATCATGGTTTATATGTTTTGATGACATTAATCTATATGTTGTTCCTAACACTTCCCATATTTGCAAATTATGTTTAGTACAGGTGTAACGATCTGCTATTTATGAGTTTTTTTTTTAATTTTTTATACTATGACATTTAACATGCTCTAATACCATACTGGGGTAAACGCAATCATTAACCTAAGTAGCAAGAAGCGGAAATCAAATAAACATATCCATATATAATTATATACAATACCAGAGTGCTAGAATGTATCCTCAAAATATACATATATATATATATATATATCTGTTTTCCAAAACACCCTCAACTGGCTAGGGTTATACAAAAATATTTCCACAATACTTACTTCACTGTCAGGGCAATACTGAAGCCCCTCTATCTGCGAGCCTGGTCTGCTCGCTTACCTGGATCACCTGAAAAATGATTCAACACTAAGATGAGCCAACGTTCAGTAAGACGAAATATGCTATTACTAGTGTGTGGTAAATGAGCTACAATATTATGAAAATATGTTTTTATATAATCATGTATAACTGGATATGAAAATACAGTACAAGTAATAAAATCCACCACCCTTTCCATGTTACTAAACATAACATTATAGTAGATTACTATTCAAAATACTTCTAATGTACATAAGTATATTCTCTGTTTCTATAAATATGTATATACGTAATAGTAATTGAAAATTTTTCCCGTGGATAATTGTGTGTCATGATTTAACCCCTCATGACAGGGTTGTGCGGCGTGTAGGCGGGATCTACACTGGCTGGCCGACCAAGGTAAATCAATATACTCCCTCGGTCTGATCTGCCCTCCTCAACCCATATCTGATGGGGAGCCTATCCACGTCTAGGGCACTACACGATGGACCTACTACCACGTATTATCTAAATAGGTGGTTGCACTCATAACTGAAATATCTGTAGTTACGATACCGTGCTTTGTAATTGTATGGTCCAACAGGGTCTGATACTATATAATACATCTATATATACAACTATCTGATTTACCATGATTCTGAAATAGTTGTCTTAACCATGACAATGAAATAAACTGTAATGAACTGTAATTGTATCATCTGTGTCTCTGAATTGAACTGTAATTTGTACGTCATGGTACTGAGAACTGTATAATCATAATACTGAAAACTATATAATCATGGTACTAAAATTTGTATAATCATGATATCGAAAACTGTAAAACATACTTTCGTACTATTTTCATATTCTCAAGCCACACAATACTTTAATATATAATATTCATAATTTAATAAACTGTATAATGTCCTGCTGTGAAAAATAAACTGGTAAAAATATACATTTCATACTAAAAATCATTTTAAAATTACCTAACATAACATATTTCCCTTACCTGATTTCCGCTAAAATCCCCCTACTATAACTGGTCCTACACCTGTAGGGTTCTCCACTCAACACCCTGAAAACCATAAATCCCAGAATAAAACATCAATATTCCTTGGCCTACATCATTTCCTACAACTTCCAGAAGACCAAAAACTGAATAAAAGACCTTACCCTGGATTTGGGATGAATTTCAACTTCGTTTCACCAACGATCCGCTCTGGCAGACTTGAAGAGAACTCCTCCAGGAGCGTCGTGGTGGCCTCAGATCATCGATCTGGCGACTGGCGGGGCCAAAATCTAAAAGAGAAGAAAGAGAGACCATAGGAGAGAGAGAGAAGCACTGAAGTTGAATAAAAATTTGAGTTTGCACTATTTATAGGGCCAGATTCGTCGATGAGACACGTCATCTCGTTGACGAGTCCTTAAGTAAATTCGTGGACGAACTTTACCCTTCATCGATGAAATTCAGAGTAGCCCAAATCCTTCTCTCGGTATTTTCTCATCCAGGTCCTGAAGAACCTTCGTCGACGAACCCCTGTATTTGTCAATGAAGCTTGGAAATTCCTTGAAATTATTATCTCCAAAATACAATGTCGTTGACGAAGCCTATTGCCTCATTCTGTTTCTGTTTCCATTTCTCTCTCTCATTATTATTTAAATACTATTATTCTTCGGGTCACTACATTCTCCCATCCTTATAAAATTTCGTCCTCAAAATTTACTATCTGTATCTCTATCTATATACCCTATCATCCAGTAAAAGAAAAGGGTCTACTTATTTTATTACCTATCCTCACTTATGACGGAAGAATACTGTGGTTACATAGGTAGTTCTGGGAGATTACAACCATAAAAGAAAATTTCCCCCAAAACCAAAATACTACTTATCCTATACACTACATTACAATTCCACCATGCTAAATAAAATAAAATTACTATTACTTTAATTATACATCACTACTATGACCCACAAAACAAGTGGAAATATTTCTATCTAATCTCACTTTCAAGCTCCCATGAAGCTTCTTCTATTGTGTGGCTTCTTTATAGAACTTTTACCAACTGTATCTTCTTATTGCGCAATTCCTGTTCTTTCCTATCTAGGATCTGTACTGGAGCTTCTTCATACGCTAAAGCCTCACTGACTTCCAGTTCCGCATGGCTGATAATATGGGAAGGATCTGGGATGTATTTCCTTAGCATAGAAATATGAAATACATCATGAACTCGAAATAGAGATGGTGGTAAAGCTAGCTGATAGGCTACTGACCCAATCTTCTCAAGTATCTCAAATGGGCCAACAAACCTAGGACTCAACTTACCCTTCTTCCCAAATCTCAAGATCCCCTTTAGTGGAGTTATTCTCAGAAATACATGATCACCCACTTCAAATTTCAGTTTTCAGCAGTGAGTATCCGCGTAGCTTTTCTGCCGACTCTGCGCTGCACTGATCCTATTTCGAATAAGTTGAACTCTATCACATGCTTGCTGAATTATCTCTGGACCCAAAACTCACATTTCACCTACTTCATCCCATAAAAGAGGAGATCGACATCTCCTACCATATAATGCCTCGTAGGGTGCCATGCCGATGCTAGTCTGATAACTGTTATTATCTCCAAAGTCTAGCACACAAGCACATAGCATATCTTCTAATACCTGGATTGTTCTCTTAATCTGACCATCGGTCTGAGGGTGGAAAGCAGTGCTGAATGCTAACTGAGTCCCCAATGCCTCCTGTAAGCTCCTCCAGAGCCGTGATGTAAAACGTGGATCACAGTCCGAGACTATGGATACTAACACTCCATGGGGTAAAACAATCTCCTGTATGTAAATCTCTGCTAACCTATTCATAGGGTAGCTAATCTTAATAGGCAGAAAGTGTGCTATTTTTGTCAACCTATCAACTATTACCCAGATGGAATTTTGACCATGCGGCACTGGCGGTAGCCCCGTAACAAAATCCATGGATACATGGTCCCATTTCCATTCAGGAATGAAAAGTGGCCGCAATTGACCAGCCGACCTCTGGTGCTTAGTCTTAACCTGCTGGGGCGTCAAACACTGCTGCACAAACTCTGCTATTTCCCTTTTTATGCCACTCCACCAAAAATACTCCCGTACATCCCTATATATTTTCGTATTGCCAAGATGAACAGTGTATAGAGATCTATGTGCCTCCTCTAGAATTATCCTCCTGATGCTGTCATCCGCAGACACACACAATTCGGTGTGAAATCTTAGAGCCCCATCGTCAGAAATGCTGAATTCTTCTTCCTGATCATCCTGTATTCTGGCAATTACTTTTGCCAATTTCGGATCATCCCTCTAAGCTGCTTTAATTCTCTCATAAAGTGTAGGTTGTACAATCAAACTGGCAATAAAAGCCTGAGGATCATCATCCACTAATTCCACACCGAGTCTTTCTAAGTCCATCTGAATCGGATGCTGATCTATCACTGCTAGCCGTGCTGTGTCTCCTGATTTACGGCTCAGTGCATCGGCTACCACATTTGCTTTACCTAGGTGATAATTGATGGTGCAGTCATAATCCTTAATGAGTTCCAACCACCTCCTTTGCCGCATATTCAATTCTTTCTGTGTGAAGAAATACTTTAGGCTCTTATGATCAGAAAATATCTCACACCTCTTACCATATAAATAATGTCTCCAGATCTTTAGCGCATGTACAACCGCAGCCAATTCTAGATCGTGAGTAGAGTAGTTCTTTTCATATTCTTTCAACTGCCTGGACGCATAAGCTATCACCCTACCATGCTGCATCAGCACACAACCAAGCCCTTTCAAAGACGCGTCACTATAAATAACATAATCATCACCTCTTGATGGAATCATCAGTACTGGTGCAGTGACGAGCCGCTGCTTTAACTTCTGGAAGCTCTGCTCGCATTCTTCATCCCACGAATCTAGCCTTTTTCCTAGTCAACCGCGTGAGAGGTCCTGACAAAGCTGAAAATCCCTCTTCAAATCGACGGTAATAACCTTCCAGTCCTAAGAAACTTCTGACTTCCTGTACATTTCTTGGCCTAGCCCAATTTACCACCGCGTCAATCTTGTTGGGGTCCACTGCTATACTGTCTCCTGAGATCACGTGGCCTAAAAATGCAACCTTCTCAAGCCAGAACTCGCACTTGCTAAACTTAGCATAAAGCTTCTCCTCCCTGAGGGTCTGCAACACCTGCCTCAAAAGCACCTCATGCTCCTCAAAACTCCTCGAGTACACCAATATATCATTAATTAAAACTACTACAAACTAATCTAAATACTGGTAAAAAACTCTATTCATCAAGTCCATGAACATAGCTGGGGCATTCGTCAGACCAAACGGCATAACGAGGAACTCGTAGTGCCCATACTTGGTCCTGAAGGCTATCTTTGTGACATCCTCCGCTTTTACTTGATGATACCCGGCTCTGAGGTCAATCTTGGAATATACCCGTGTACCCTGGAGCTGATCAAACAAATTGTCTATACAGGGTAGAGGATATTTATTCTTAACAGGAACCTTGTTGATTTCTCTGTAATCGATATACATCCTGATAAACCCGTCTTTCTTCTTTACGAACAACATTGGAGCTCCCTATGGCGATACACTGGGTCGTATAAATCCCCTATTTAGCAAATCTTGCAACTGATTTTTCAATTCTCCCAACTTGGCTGGAGCCATACGATACAGGACCTTAGAGATCAGTGCAGTCCTTGGAGGTACATCTATAGGAAAATCCACCTTGCGCACAGGAGGTAACCCAGGTAACTTCTCTGGAAAAATATCAAGAAATTCTTGTACCACTGGGGTGCTGTCAATTTTCAATTCATTTTCAGATACTTCTTTCAGAACCGCTATAAACCCCTAACCTCCATCCATGAGTAATCCACTCGCCTGCACGTTTGACATACCGGGTAAGTTGGCGTACCCTGATTCCCACGAGGTCCTGCCATATATGTAACGACCCAAATAAAATGGTAGTTAAATAATAAAAGAAAAGGGATATGGAAACCAGAAATAGAAGGAGGCAGAAGGTCCTACCATCTATGTAACGACATTGAACTTTGGAAGGACTAAAGGAAAGGGGGTCAGTAGGCCTTCGTCGACGAATACAGGGGATTCGTCGATGAAGGCTTTAAAGATTTCGTCGACGAACACAAGGCTTCGTCGACGAGAAAATACCGAGAGGGGTTTTTGGAGCTGACTGAATTTCGTTGACTAGGAGTGGATTTCGTCGACGAAATGTGTGAAGGACTTGTCGACGAAGGACAGGCTCGTCGACGAAATCCCCTGCTTATAAATATGAAAATCTGAATTTTTATCTTATTAAGGAAGCCATCTCTTTTCTCTCTCTCTCTCTCTCCCCTTCGGTTTTCTCTTTTTCTTTCGTCGATTTTGGGCGAGATCTTTTCTAGATCGACAATCCGAAGTCACCACGACGTCCTGGAGGAGTTCTCTCCAAATCTGCTAGAGCGGATCATGGAAGAAAACTAGTTGAAAATCATCCCAAAGTTGAGGTAAGGCTTTTTAAGTCATATTTGGTTTTGCGCTAGTTATAAGAAATGTTGTGCGCATGAAAATACTGAAGTTTAATACTGGGGGTTTTCAGTTTCAAGGTATTGGTTAGAGAATCCCTCAGGTGTTAGACTTGAATACTTTTGGGTAAAAACTTTCTACTCAATATTTGGGTTTTTGACAATTGGGGAAATTATTATATGCTTAGAAATACTGAACTTTAATACTGAGAATTTCCATTTTCAGGGTGTTGAGTTGGGAACCCTGCGGGTGCAGGGAAGATTTTCTTAGAGGCTTTGCAGGAATCAGGTAAGGGGATAAACTAAGCCAGTTTTGTTTTGAAAAAACTGTTTCAGGAAAGATATATATATTTATACATATGATTTATATTTGGAAAATACTGTTTAAATGATAATATGTTGAATACGTGGAAAATTTGTTCAGTGTGACATGAGTATAAAACTGTTGTGAAATACTGTTTTCTGGGAATGTGGATGATATGAATTTTTATGATGGAAAATCGGCGTACAGGCCGAGATATTTTTATATATATATGACTTGCCGGTGTATGGGATGTGTTATGTGGATATGCTTGCCGGCGTACGAGTTGTGCTATTTGGATGAGATTTGCCAGCGTACGAGCTGTGCTATATGATTAGCCAATGTACGGGCCGAGCTATGTGATTTGCCAGGGTACGGACTGTGCTATGTGGTTTGCCGGCGTACAGGCCGAGCTATGTGATTTGCCAGCGTACGGGCTGTGCTATGTGATTTGCCGGCGTATGGGCCGAGCTATGATAAAATGTGTAATACGGCGTACGGGCCGATGATTTTCATAATATATGTATATGTGCAAAATGATATGATTAATGTGAAAATTAATGATATGAGATATCCATATATCACGATTTTAGTATATGTATATGATATCAGAACCTGGTTGACTTGGTTTAGGTTAGCACTTGCACGATACCGTTGCTATGTGTCTATGGTTTTCGTGATCATGATATTTGTATTAACGCCGCTGTACGGAGTGGTGTGAGATTGGATGGTAGATGTGGTTATTTTCAAGAAGTGTGTTGTTATCGCCCCTGATGTACGGACCAAGTCTGGCAGATCCATCGGACCTACAAACTAGACTATTGACTTGGCAGTGGTTGGCCAACCATTGTCAGGTCCCGCCTTCGGGCCACACAACCCAGTCATGTGGGGGTAATACATGACAACAACCAGCTAACCTACCAGGATTGTTTTTATGTTATTATTATTATGATATGAGATGAGATATGCTTATGAAATGCAGTATGTTCTGCCATGTTTTGATATACATATGTTTTCCCATATTTGATAAACAGTACTAAATATGTTATGTATGATATATGTAGAACACGGAATACTCATGTTGCCACACACTGGTATTAGTTTATTTCCCTTATTGAGAGGTGTCTCACCCCTAAAACTTATTAATTTTTCAGAAGCCCCGGATTGGAGAGCGGGAAAGGCCCCGCAGAATTAGTGTTGTTTATCTGCCCTCTATGAAGGGTAAGTTTTGTAGGGACTATTAGATTTTGGGGAAAATGTCTCTAGATATGATTTTTGGGATGTATATTATGAGATACAGTGATTGTAGCAACTCTGGTATTTTGTAATATATATTATATTGAGATGTACATTATTGTATGTTTTCTACTGCTAGGGCTTCTACTGTATGTTCTGATATATCCCTGGTACCCATGGGTCCAGGTGGATTGTGACCTGCTGAGCTGGAATGTGAGATGTGTGGTATTGATTTTATGATGATATATATATATATATGTGTGGAAAAACGAGCAGGTTGTGACAGTTTGGTATCAGAGCCTAGGTTGTTAGGTTTTGTAGACTCTAGAATGCAGCAGAAACAATACCAGAGTTTAGGAAGTGATTTGAGGTTTTGTTCTACAGTCTAGACGCACGACTTCCGTGGTAGTTTTTGTGTTTTTCCTGGAGTGACGATTTCAGGAAAACCATTGTAAGCTATTGTCGGGTTGTGTTCTTAGAATGTAGGACTAGGGATTAGAAATGAGTTGGGAAGTGTTGAGATAAGTGGTGAGGACAGGTGGGTAAATTATGAGGATAGGATATCTGAGTTGCGTCTATTGTTTCAGGATGGATCCGGAAGGAAATAGTGCCCATGCCAGTGGCAATAATGGAGCAGGACCATCAGGTGCAGCTGGGACCGACTCTAACGCAGTATTGCGTAGCGTGGCTCAGCAGGTTATGACTGAGATCACTACGAGCTCGAGGGAGCAAAGTGGTCCATCCGCAGGCCATGGGTGCACCATCGAGAAGTTTACAAAGATGAATCCTCCAGCGTTCTCAGGCGGAGTTGATCCTGTAGCCGCTGAGAACTGGATGCAGGAGATTGAAAAGATCTTGGGTTGTACTACAGTGTACTGAGGAACAGAGGGTCCTCTTTGCCACCTATAGACTGATTTGAGAGGCTAAGAGGTGGTGGACTGCAGTAAGACTACTGGAGCAGCAGAGGGTGACTCCGATAGCTATGACATGGGACCGGTTTAAAGATCTATTCTTTGACAAGTGTTTTCTAGCTATTGTCAGGGAGGCTAAAGTAGAAGAGTTCCTGAGTCTGAAGTAGGGACAGCTATCTGTCCAGCAGTATGCAGCACGTTTCATCGAGCTCTCTCGTTTCGCCCCATACATTGTTCCTGATGAGGTGAAAAAGGCGAGGCAGTTTGAGAGAGGCTTGAGGCGGAGTATATTCAAGCAGGTGGTGGTGCTGCAGATTCAAGACTTTGCTGAGCTAGTAAACAGGGCAGCCTTGGCAGAGATTGGTGAGCGTCTTGATGCAGAGGAGCAGGTACAGAGGAAGAGATATGCATTTACCGGCTACCAGCAGGGTCATACACCAGGTCAGTGGAGGAGAGGAAACCATGGCAGAGGACGGAGATAGGAGACAGGAGGACGCAAGGTGCAGGCAGGGTAGGGCCCTCCAATCTGTCTGACTTATGGTAGGAGGCACTGGGGAGAGTGTCGAGCTGGTGGTGTAGTGTGCTATCGCTGCGGTAGATTGGGGCATGTGGTGTGAGATTGTCCTACCCGACCAGATACAGTTCTGGTGTGCTATTGCTGCGGTAAACCGGGGCATATGGTACGAGACTACCCTACCCCACCAGATGCAGTTCCAGCTCCTAGACCATATCGGGGAGGTTATCAGGCGCCACGTGGGGGCCAGCAGAGGAATACAGCACTAGTTAGGGTGTTTACTTTGACGCCGAGTGAGGCTGATATGTCAGGTGACGTGATGACAGGTATGGTTGCTATGTTTTCTTTTAAAGTTATTGCACTATTTGATTCAGGAGCTACACACTCGTTCGTGTCTTCGGGGTGTGTTAAATTATGTGGGGCTGAAACACAACTATTAGATGTTGAGTTATTAGTGGCGACACCGACCGGGTCTCCCCTATTGTGACCTCCTCTCCATGTACCCCTACTGATGTCAACCTAAAAACCTTGAGGAGCAGGCCTTTTCCTCTTACTCTGAGCTGCTACACCCCTCTGAATACCACTCTCAATAACCGCAGCTCTGTCTACAATATTTGTGAATGTCTGAGCCCTGAAACCAATCACCTGCTCAAACAAGTTCTACCTCAGTCCCTCTTCAAACTTCCTTGCATTTTTCTCTTCATCAGGTGCTAGATATGGAGCAAAATGCGACAACTCGACAAATCGAGCCGCATACTAGGATACGGTCATCTATCCCTGTACCAAATGCATAAACTCTGTTACATTCGCGCTCCAAATGATAGCAGGGAAATACTGCTCGAAAAACAGTTCCTTGAATCAATCCCAAGTCATTGGCACTGGAACCGGCCTCTGCTCCTCTATCAGTCGCGCTGCTCTCCACCAGCGCTTCGCCTCCCCTGTCAACTTAAATGCTACAAATACTACTTTCTGTTCATCCGTACATGGAAGTACCACCAATGTCTCTTCAATATCCTGGACCCAATTCTCGGCTACAATAGGGTCATCTCCTCTGGCGAAGGATGGGGGCTTCATCCGCGTAAACTACTCAATCGAACAGCCACGCTCCCCAGAGCTCCTGGTCATCTCAGTCATCACCTGTTGAGTGACGCTACGCAGTACAGCATTTGTATCTCCTCCACCTATGCTGGAAGGTCTTGTCCTATCCTCCCCAGCATTCGTGCCGCTGCTTCCTGGGCCCATCCTGAAAACAAGAAACACACTTAAGCACTTTGCCTCCTATATGGACCTATCTTGTACCAATTCAAAATTAATTACCTTCCCTGACCTTAAATAATATCCAGTTCTGTCACCTAGACACACGACCCGACAATAGACTACTATGATTTTCCTGAAATCGTCACCCCACGAAAAACACAGAAACCACCACGGAAATTTTGTATCCAGAAAACCGAACAAACCTCAAATCTTTTTCATATACTCTGGTATTGCTTCTGCTGCACTCTAAAGTCTACAAAACCTAGCAACCTAAGCTCTGATACCAAATTGTAACGACTTGCTATTTCTGGGTTTTTTTATTTTATTTTATACTATGACATTTAACATGCTCTAATACCATACTGGGGTAAACTCAATCATTAACCTAAGCAGCAAGAAGCGGAAATCAAATAAACATATCTATATATAATTATATACAATACCAGAGTGCTAGAATGTATCCTCAAAATATACATATATATCTGTTTTTCCAAAACACCCTCAACTAACTAGGGTTATACAAAAATATTCCCACAATACTCACTTCATTGTTACGGCAATACAAAAGTCCCTTTATCTGCGAGCCTGATCTGCTCGCCTACTTGGATCACCTGAAAAATGATTCAACACTGGGATGAGCCAACGCTCAGTAAGATCAAATATGCTACTACTAGTGTGTGACAAATGAGTTACAATATTATGAAAATCCGTTTCTATATAATCATGTATAACTGGATATGTAAATACAGTACAAGTAATAAAATCCACCACTCTTTCCATGTTGCTAAACATAACAGTATAGTAGATTATTATTCAAAATACTTCTAATGTACATAAGTACATTACCTGTTTTTGTAAATCTGTATAGACGTAATAGTAACTGAAAACTTTCGCTGTGGATAACTGTGTGTCATGATTTAACCCCTCATGACAGGGTTGTCCAGCCCATAGGCGGGATCTACACTAGTTGGCCGACTAGGGTAAATCACTATGCTCCCTCGATCTGATCTGCCTTCCTCAACCCATATCTGATGGGGAGCTTGTCCACGTCTAGGGCACTATACGATCGACCTACTACCATGTATTATCTAAATAGGTGGTTGCACTCATAACTGAAATATCTGTAGCTACGGTACCGTGCTCTGTAACTGTATGGTCCAACAAAGTTTGATACTATATAATACATCTATATATACAACTATTTGATTTACCATGATTCTGAAATAGTTGTCTTAACCATGACAATGAAATAAACTGTAATGAACTGTAATTGTATCATCTGTGTCTCTGAACTGAACTGTAATCTGCACGTCATGGTACTGAGAACTGTATAATCATAATGCTAAAAACTATATAATCATGGTACTAAAATTCGTATAATCATGGTACCGAAAACTGTAAAACATACTTTCGTACTATTTTCATATTCTCAAGCCACACAATACTTTGATACATAATATTCATAATTTAATAAACTGTATAATGTCCTACTGTGAAAAATAAAATGGTAAAAATATACATTTCATACTAAAAATCATTTTAAAATTACCTAGCATGGCACATTTCCGCTAAAATCCCCCTACTATAACGAGTCCTACACCCGCAGGGTTCTCCACTCAACACCCCGAAAATCATAAATCTCAGAACAAAACATCAATATTCCTTAGCCTACATCATTTCCTACAACTACCAAAAGGCCAAAAACTGAATAAAAGACCTTACCCTGGATTTGGGATGAATTTCAACTTCGTTTCACCAACGATTCACTCCGGCAGACATGAAGAGAACTCCGTCAGGAGCGTCGGGGTGGCCTCAGATCGTCGATCCGCCAACTGGCGGAGCCAAAATCGAAGAGAGAAGGGAGAGAGATTGTAGGAGAGAGAGAGCAGCACTGAAATTGAATAAAAATCTGAGTTTGCACTATTTATAGGGCCAGATTCATCGATGAGACACGTCACCTCGTCGACGAGTCCTTAAGTAAATTCGTCGACGAACCTTACCCTTCGTCGACGAAATTTAGAGTAGCACAAATCCTTCTCTCAGTATTTTCTCATCGACGAGGTCCTGAAGAACCCTCGTCGACGAACCCCTGTATTTGTCGACGAAGCCTACTGCCTCCTTCTGTTTCTGTTTCCATTTCTCTCCCTCATTATTATTTAAATACTATTATTCTTCGGGTCACTACAACAGGTTCCAATGACGAATAAATGAAGTACTAAATCAAAGGTAAAGATCGGATCGAGTAGAAATTCAAATAGAAAAGATCAAATGGACACTCACTCGAAAAGGACTCAAGCACAACCAAGGAAAGCTTAATTGTCAAATTATATGTAATAAGGGTTGTGTGAGGTAGGAACATTTTGTTAAGTTTCTTGCATGATTTCTGAGTAAGAGTTGAGCAAATACATTCTTACTAGGACACATAAGTAAATTGTATTTCACCTAAAGTCATAAACTCAACTTTAATAGTTTTCAAAGTTAAAATCAAAGAGTTTATCAAAAGAATCCTAAACTCAAAATATGTTTTCAAAGGGACAAGTTTTTAACATCTCAGTTTTAAGAACATTTTTATACTTAGTCCCGATTGTGTTAGACAAGTTTTTAATATCCTAGTTTTAAGAACATTTTTATTCCTAGTCCCGATTGTGTCAAAACGAACTTTATGTCCTAAGTACTCAAGAAAGTCAAGTATATTTTTATATAGGACATACTAAGCATATAAGATATCGAAACGAGCCTTCAAATATGTTTTCATAAAACAAGGTATCTTATATTCATGGAAAAACTCATTTGGACAAGTTTTAATTTTCATTAGACTTTATATATTTCATATACTTTTGTCCAAAAATATTTTAAGTCATTAAAAGACTTTTTGACAAGGAAAAATAGAGCAATCGCCAACTAACGTAGTGCAGCCTTGAGTCCTAAACACTTTTCGGTATTTGGGGCATAACTTTTGTTAGAAAAGTTCAAAAAGAATGATCTTGGTGTCCTCGAAAAGTTAAGAAAACCTTTCATAACTTTCATGTTGATGACTTTTTCTGATTCAGGGCACTTGTTGACGCACTAGTCAACACTAGTCGACAAGTCACTAGTCAACACTAGTCAACGAGTACAAGGGACTAGTCGACGAGCCCAACGGGCAGAATGACGCTAACGGGAAAAAATGACTAGTTTTGTTTGAGAATTGCTCCCAACGGTCCAATAACAGATAGTTGGGTATTTTGATTATAAATACAAACTATTAGGCTTGTTTAGACATAGTTTTTCTATCTTTTAATCCAAAACCTAAGCACCTTGCATCTTAGTTCTTCATTTCAAGTGCTTAATTCTCTCTTGTTCATTTATCTTGTATGAATCATTACTTGAGAGATTAAGTGTGAGGTTTGATTTGTATTTGCAATCAGCTCATTTGAGGAGCATCATCTTGAAAAGTATTTTCTTGTAAGGTTTTTTGTGAACCATTGTTGGTGAATGTTATTTGTGAACCGAAGGCTCTTTATGAGCGGGTAGAGATTTGTTCTCGAGTTGTAAAGCTTGTTCCGCCGGTGAAGGAGTATTAATAGTGGATTGTAGAATCCTTGACTTGGTGCTGAACCACGTTAAATCTCCGGTGTTACGCTTTTCTCTTCCTATACTCTTTATTTATATCTTATGCATGATTTATATTTATATTGTGATATAATTTCTTGTATTTTACCAAGAGTTTTAATTTTGTAGAAAAATATGTATTCTACGAAAAGAGTCCATTCACCCCCTCTCTTGGACTATATACTTCGGGCCGGGACGTCTAACAGAAACTGCAATGCCTAATGCAAATATCTCATTTTAACCTTATACTACTTGTAAGATTCACAAAGTATCAAAAAAAAAAAAAAAAGGTTGAGATGATATAGTTGTCATGATCACGAGAGAGAGAGAGAGAGAGAGAGAGAGAGAGCTATGCCTTTCATTTTTATTTTTATCAGACAGAGTGATAGAATAGGAAACAACTAATCCAGTTTTCCTTACCCTTTTTCACTGTTCTTATAGTTCGAACTTAAAACATTTAACATGAAAATTATAAATTTTATATATAGTGTAAAAAATCATACTAATAAATTACTCTATTATAATGTTTGAAGTTTTCAACCATGGAATTTAGATGGGGCCTCTAGTAGGCAATATTCAAGCAAAGTATCTAAAGCAAGGACAAGGCAAACCATCAAATGTGACATTTAAAATAGAAAAGTGAGAGAGATGCATAATTGGGGATAGGGCAAAATCAAGGGCCAGGAAATTTAGGGCACAAAGGTTGACTTATTAGGAAGGCGAAAGACTTAATTGTGTCTATGGAGCAGTCAACCCTAATAGTCCTCCCCATTTGTGTTGTCTCCATCGTCAGTTTAATGGGTCTTTCCCTTACTTTTGAATTTCGTGGAAAACTATGGGCTACACTATATATATATATATAGTTTTAATTTTTTTTTGTATAAAAATATAAGAGGAATAAATGTTTGTATTTTTCATATAAGCTATTAGAACTGATCCACACTTTGTGGCTAGCATACATATGTATTTTTGATAATTAGCTTTAACAATAATATCATAATTTAACATATCGTTTGACATTTTATGTTCAACATAATTGAAAAATATTAATAAATTTATGAACATAATATAATATTTATAAAAATTGCATGTATATAAAGCTTTAAAAATATTATGGACATGTACATATGATATAAATTTATTTGTGAATGATCAATTTAAATGTAAAATTAATTGAAAAAAATAAAATGCAAATATAAACCATAATAATATTGAATGAGGATTTAAAATGTAAAATTTGAGTAAATTTAAATACTTTATTTTATAACATATGGAAAGATGAACAGTTATTAAATTACATACATTTATGTATTTATATATGAATATATATTATATATAATTATAAGATTTTGATATTGAAACCTTTTGGTGGAAGATAGGTGAGAAAACAATCACTTATTCTAATTTTAAGGCATAAAATACTTGTAAACAAAAATGTAACACGATATATATATATATATATATATATATATATATATGTGTGTGTGTGTGTGTATGTATATATTGAATAATATTAATTTAAATTAATTCTATAATTTAGTGGGAAAATTGTATTGTATTGCATATATTATAATGAATGTTTTAAAAATAATTCCAACTATTTATGCTAATTTTAATGTATATAAACAAAAATGTAATATAGTATATATATTTTTATATTTTTTACTAATATAAATTAAAATTAATTCTATACTTTAAGTATATATAAATATAAACCAATGATAAAAAAGTATCAACTAATAATTTAAATTAATTTTATAATATAAAATTATTAAGAAAATGGTGGAAAGTTGAATTGAAATCAATTTTCAAACCATTATTTAGTGGAATTCATTCACGTTTGGATTTTTAAATTTTGTCCAGTAAAAATATATTTTAAAAATAATGAAAAAATTAATGAAATCGAGAGAGAGGAGTTTAATAAATAAATTTAAAAATTTTAGAGAGAGAGGAACTTAAATGATAAATTAGAAATAAATTTTTTTTTTTAAAGGTTAGTGGGGCCTTCTACTTCTGGGAAAAAATATAAGTGCTTAAAAAAAATTATGGGGCCCGTGTGGATCCCTCCATATGCCAAGGAGACAAAATTGCATTTTTATAATAGTGGAGGCCTCATGAGCCCTTTGCTATGAGCCTATGAAAAGAGAGTGGAAGGGAGAAAAATGACAACAAATAAATAAAAAATAGATAAAAAAGAAAAGAAAAAATCTAGCGTCACTCGATTGGCTCCACATTTTAGAATTTATATACGCTTGAAATTATAAATGACTTAACTCAATTTATAAATGGGCAAATAGGTTATTAACAATCCAACTTATTTTTAACATATACTCATCTATATATTGCTTTTTAATAAAAGATAAAATGAAAAGAATGTATTGGTTTTTTAAATTTTTTATTTTTAATTTGACAAGGAGATGTAAATTTTTAAACTGAATTTGAAAGTATAGATTTTGGACTTAAAATTTAGATTTAAGTAAATTTGAACAAATTTTAATAAAATTACATATCACATCTTATTCAAATTCAATACAAAATTCAAATTCAAACCTCTCTGAGCATAAAATTTTTGAAAGTTTAAAATCTTTGTTCATCTCTTCAGAGCTCCTAGGATTTTACTAATTAAAACAAACCACTAATTGCATATTGAATGCATAAAAAATCAAATGAAACTAGGTTAAATCAAATTATATTTTTCACATGTTTCTTCATGCTCTTCATTCGAATTTTTATTATATTTCATTCTGCAAGTCAAACCACAAGTAAAACACACCTCATACAATCCAACCAATGAGCCTGAGCCTGGGCCTGGGCCTGGGCTCAATTAGCCCAGCTTCTTTATATGGGTTGAATTCATCGTATGAGCCCATGAAAGCACATCTCTATGCCGGTCCAGACCCAACATACCATACATTTATTCAAGAAAAAGAACAGCCGCCATCACATTCAAAATCCAGGAACCTCAAACAGGCTGCCCATTACATTTACAACGTGTAGGCCACCACTTGAGAGGCGTGTCATTATTCCTCTGTTCAGATAAACAGAGTTCAGACTCAAACTTTACTCAATACTTTGCGTGTTAAAATCTAACACATTAATATTTCAATGGAATGAAAAAATCCCATCCCATTCCAGCTACCAAACAAATCACTAAAGATGAGCCTTGGCAACCTGGGAGGAAAACAGCGACAAAGATGAAAGCAATCACAAATGACACTAATATGTTCAAATGAATTGATAAAAACTATTTTAAGTTGCTATCTAAGAAATTGAGAGGTTAATCATACTGCGATGCTAATAATGATCAGCCTATGAAGGATGAAAAGAATGCAAAACCACAAACACATATAACCGTATAAACTTCTCGTGTCAGAGGATTTTCATTAATTGATTAGGATTGCTACAGGATCTACATCGGAAACTGCGGTTGGGTCAAAAATGGTATACAGACAATATTTTAAAAACAAAAAAAGTGAAAAAAAAAAATTGTACAACAAAAAAAATGCAACAATCAGAATAGGCACACAGCCACATAGCAACATCACCTGTGTTCTAACCCTATTACATTACATTCAAGCAGTAAGTTCTAATATAATCTATTCTGACATAATCTGCCACATCTGACTTCAGCAATTTTTCAAGACACAATCATCATCCACAATATTAGTTTGTTCCGAGTGCTAATTAACCCCCTCAAAAAACAAAAAAAAAAAAATACATAAATGCAAAAGATGGCTAGCTATGAAAAGGAAAGGTTCCACTTCTACACCAATCCGCAAAGAGGAAACGCTATGATAGCCTCCTTCGAATGTTGATCCGGGTGCTCTTCATCCCCAAGAATGCCCTGAAATCTGATGAATGGCTTCCATTCCTCAAATTAAAATAGCCTTCACACAGCAAAACAAAACGATTACTTGCGAGTGTTATTTACATTAAGCAATGCAGCTCTCAAGATCATATTGATTCATAGAATAACCAAATTACACAAGTAAATCTGAGAGAAAACCCACTATAAAGTATTATATCTTATTTCCCAAAAACATGCTGTTCACATGTGGACAGATATGAGTTTAAATAACGGTTGATAAAGCGCACTCTGTAAAAAGGAATTTCCTAAATCATGTCATGTTCTGCTTGAATCTAAACAAAGGAGGTCATCCCCACTACATTCACTCAGCAAAAAAGCAATGCATATACCTACCATAAGAACCATGGGACTGCCACTCTGATTTTTATTCTCCTCTTCATCTTTTTACTTGCATTACTTTGTTGACTAGACCCTAAGAACCCTAGATCTATTCCAAACCCACCAGGCATCTTTACCACTTCGATCCAAAGCATAGGCATAACCCATAATGGAACCAAAATATCTAGAAAATAAGGTTTCATTTGGTTTGTGGATGCCTATTCCTAAGAATAGATTAATTTTAATAGGTTAGTTACAATTAGTTATACAAGAAATCATGTTATTATTATAAATCATATAAAATGTGAACTATTTTATGAATCCATAATAAGGAATATAAACAAGGAATAAATATTCCCAAATTTCATCATGGAGATGTCTATTCTTTTCCTATTATATATTGAATCAAATAATTATGAATATTTAAGGAATAATTATTCCCTTACAACAACAACAACAAAACCAAGTCTTAGTCCCACTAGGTGGGGTTGGCTATATAAATCATTTTCTGCCAATTTATGCGATCATGGACCATTTCTTTTGATAGATGCAAGGATATTAAATTCTTACTCACTATCTCCTCTTAAGTTATTTTAGGTCTATCCCTACCCCTTCTATTGCCCCCTACAGTAACTAAGTCACTCTTCCTCACAGGTGCAATATGTGACCTACGTTGTAAGTGTCCATACCATCTAAGTCGTCCCTCCCTTATCTTATCTTCTATATGAGTTACACCTATCTTACCACAAATATGTTCATTCCTTAATTTATCTTTCAATGTTATACCACTCATCCATCTAAGCATTCTCATCTCAACAACTTTTACTTTTTGAATATTATGTTTCTTCGTCGCCCAACATTCCGATCCATATAGCATTGCAAGTCTTATAACTGTCTTATAAAACTTTCCTTTCAATTTTATGAGTATTCTACGATCACCGAGCACACTTGAAGCACTTCTCCATTTTACCCAACCTACTTTAACTCTATGCATAACATCATCTTCAATTTCTCCTTCAGCATGCATATAATAGATCAAATATATCAAAATCTACAAGTGCTATTTATTTCTTCATCATCAAGTTTAACTTTTTCCCCAATATTCCTCCTATCATTACTAAAATTACATTTCACATATCCTGTCTTATTTCTACTTATCCTAAAGGCCCTAGATTCCAAAGTTTATCTCCATAATTCTAACTTAGCCTCTACTTCATCCCTAGTTTCATCAATTAATACAATATCATCTGCAAATAACATACACTATGGAACCTCTTTTTGAATACTCTTAGTCAATTGGTCTATCACTAAAGCAAAAAGATAAGGACTCAAAGTAAATCCTTGATGCACACCTATGGTGATTAGAAATTCTCTAGTTTCTCCATCTATAGTCCTTACACTAGTCATTACTCCATCGTACATATCCTTAATGACATCGGTATACCTACTACATACACCCCTTTTTTTCTAAAACTCACCATAGAACTTCCCTAGGTATCCTATCATATGCTTTCTCAAGGTCAATAAAGACCGTATGCAAGTTTCTCTTCTTTTCCCTAACCTATTCCCTTGATTCCAAAATTTAAACTATATTACATCTTATTCTAAGAATAACTATTTCGCCGAACCAAACGAGTCGTAAGGATTCTTGTGTTAGATGAGGTATAGAAAGGCATGGAATCAGAATTTCAACCAAGTCTTAAAGGTGACTTGCAATATCCACAAAAACATCAGCAATAGTTACAAAGAACAAAAACAAGCGGAGCAGCAAGTGAAAAAGTAAGGCCAAAGTTGAGAATTTAAGGGCCAATTTGGTTAAGGATCTAAAAAAGAATTTTTTGTTTCGAAATTTCCCCAAAAACGAAAAAATCAAAACTGCGTTTGGTTAAGGTTGAGCCAAGTGGCAATTTGCTAATAAAATAATAAAATACTACTATAATTTATATTATTATTAAAAAGTGGTTATACCTCATACCCTGTCTTTCATTGTACCCAAAAATCTGTATCCAAGACACAGGAAACACCTTAAAATTGTTTTCCTCAAAGCTTGTACATTTAGGGCCGTTATTGGATACATTCCGGAAAAAAGAATTTCAATGAGGTAGAAACAGCAGGCACTATTAACAGAAAAAGAATTACCACCTCATGCAACAGGTTCCTAGGAACACAGAAAATTCACTTAACATTATCTAAACAAATTTAAATCATAAAAAAAGGAGCCAAGGAAAGATGGCCTAAAGACACCTTCTGCTCAAGAGGGACTCTTTTCATTTAATTTTGGAAAAAAATAAATAGTTTCACATCTTCCAGCCATCAAATCAACATGCATTGTAAGAGCTCCTAAGTAAGAGAAATTAGAGGGTCGGATCTTATCGCCAGAGGATGGTGGCTATTAGCAAGCACCATAAACTAATAGAAAGGTTTTGGAGGTTACAGCAAATTTAATCATACTTGCCCACCAACAAATACCACAACCAAATGAAAGGAGTGGAAAAATGAACAATAAGTGACAAAAACAATGGTCATTGACAAGTAAACCATGATGATTTCTTTTCCAATTCTTCTGACAAGGTAAGGGAAGGCACTTCACCCTTGCACAGAGTAGAACATGTCTTCTACTCTCTAGTTTACAGTTAAATATGCTTAAACAATAAATATTATCAATCTAGGAAAACAACAGGAAATTATTATAACAAAGAACCCAAAAAAGAAAATTCTTAAACTTCGTTGGACTTTTAAGAAGCACATTCCCATTGGTAAATAATATAACATTATAAAACTTCATAAACTTTTGTCGCATCAATTTACATGAAAACAGTAAATAGAGACACCAAAAAACACAGATAGTGTTTGATAAATTAACATAATAAGGAGTGGGGGAGGATAAAGAGTTAGGAACCTTTAAAAGTATGATACAAGAAAAATGATAACTACTCCCAGTAATTGTTTCAAAATGTTTTTAAAAGGATGGATCATAAGAGGCACATGTCTCATGGATCAAGGATAGACATAAGCACATGGACCTTTAACTAAACCTTAACTCATGCATTCATGCATGCACCTAATGCAGTCATGGCTTATCTTTTAACACCTCTGTTGTCTGGAAACTTTCTTGGCTTTCCAAGCAAGCTAGGCATATGTTACCTCAATTGCCCAAAAAAAAAAGGGTTTAAGAAGACATAATAAAATCAAGAAAACTGAAGGTATAAACAATCCCAATGCTAAAAAAACCAAATGCATTTTACCAGGCTTCAAACTTAGACTCACTAAATGATTTAACAACAAATTACTAAATATTGCGTAAATGTTTAATATTTAACAGAATTCAACCATAATCACCTTCCCAGTCAAACATTGAGAGATTAATCAAACCACTAGTTAATGTCTCAAACCTCAAGTTCAGGGTAAACTTTATTCACTATGAGTGGAATTAGTTCACATAAACAAATGGAAGTTTAGAACAAAACATCAACATGTGTCTACATGGTCCCAGACATCAGCATAGGGTTGCTTCAATTATGCTAACAGCAAGATTGTGAATGCTGGTCTCAAACCTCAAGTTCAGGGTAAACTTTATTCACTATTAAGTGGAATTGGTTCACATAAGCAATTGAAAGTTAAAAATAAATGGCATCAACCATGCACATGCACTACAGGGTTCCAGACATCAGCACAAAGTGATCGTGAATGCTGGTCTCAAACCTCAAGTTCAGGGTAAACTTTATTCACTACAAGTGAAATTGGTCCACATAAGCAATTGGAAATTCAAAATAGACGCATCAACCATGCGTGTACAGGGTTCCAGGCATCAGCACAATCACATGTAAATGATGCAAACAGCAAGATTGTGAATGCTAGTCCGAACGTGCATCCATCGTACTAAATGAAAGAAGAGTAAATATAACAGCCTGTGTGACATGGCAAACTAAAACATTATGTGCATAAGACTCTGAATGATAAATGGTAAAAAAAATAGAAAACGGTAAACAAAGATTTTTACAGAGACAAGCACACACACAATATGACAAAAGCACCTGGATTTTATGTGACTGCTTGGAAATAAGTGAAATCACTATATTCATTTCAGTAAAAAAATCATCCCATTGAAAAGTTCGACATGCAAATCACCAAACTGATAAATTGAAATTAACAAGGTAATGACTACATGCAACAGTTAGACAACATTATTATTTAACAGCAGCTCATAATAAATTAATACTCAAAGATAGCACATTCCAGCAATCTAATAAACAAATACAGCAACTTTTGATGTAGTTGGGAAGGCATGTCAACTGTAAAAAAGAAAAACAAATGTTCCTGCCCAGGTAATAACATTAAGTACAGATTTCATGAATATCCAAAAGCCCTGAAAATATGAATATATCACACTGCTTGACTTGCAGAAGTGTGGATAATCTAAAATAGATTGTTAAAACTTAAGAGCAGAAAAAAGATAACAAGGGAAAAAAATGACATATAGTCCCAAAAGTATAGAACTTACTTTTATCGTGCACAAATGGAACCATGCCCCAGAAAACAAAGAAGCAATCAAAAAGACTTCAGGCAACTACAGATGATGAAGCTGTAGAAAACATCGAACAGAACCATTTTGCCTTGAATAAAGTCCAAATCACCTGATGAAATCCCAGTTAATTTAGTTTTTCCATTCTGGATGAGAATCTATTTAGGAAAGAAGCAATGAACTAGGTTATTCAGACGTCAGCCGCCGCCTCTTGCCATATTCTGCATCCCGTGATCTTGAACGTTGCTCTTCCTCTTGAGACAAGCGTGACTTGCTGTGAGTCCTTGATGATCGACTCCTTTCCCATTCATCATCATGTTCTGATTCACGGTCCCTGTACCTATGATGATCCACATATCTGTCTCTGTCTTCCCTGTAGCGGTCTCTGTCACGATCGCGATCACGCTCTCGTGAACGTTCCCTGTCGCGGTCTCGATCACGGTCACGAGAACGTTCCCGTTCCCGTTCCCGTTCACGCTCTCTGTCTCGATCTCGACCAATATCCCTATCATCACGATGCCTTCTTTCAGACCAATCATGATCATGACTTGGATCTTTTTCTCTAGGTGGATCTCTATCATACCCTGGTTCCCTGTCATCTCGATACCTTCTATCAGAAGAGCCAGACCAGTCTCTTTCTGAACCTCTGTCTTTTTCCTTACCAGAATTTGGCCAACCCCCTCTATCATGACTAACCTCTCCATACTGATGATCAGAGACAGCTTCTTCTCCATAGCTAGATTCCCCAGCTCTCCCACCATGCTCTTCACCAACCCAACTAGGCATGTTAGGATCAGACCACATCCCCATGTTATGGCTATCAACACCTGTAGTAGGCATCATTCCCATTCCATTCATGGGCATCCCTCTCCCAAAGAATGCTGGATTCACGTGAGGTGCTACTCCAGGCAAGCCAACACCTCCTACAGGCGGGAATGAAGACAATATACCAGAAAAGGGAGGGGTTGGAGCAGCAGGAAAGCCTCCATAGCTACCCATTCTCCCCATAGGTGCTCCAAAACCTGGATCAAAACCCTGACCCATCATTGTTTGCGGATGCAACAATGGTGGAGTACCAGCAATGCCCTGCCCAAATCCATTACCACCATTCCCAATTATACCCCTCCCACCCATACCACCAACTCTGTTTCTCATTGGACCAACTGGCCCTCTCCCCTGAGAATTGCCCCTTCCCCAGTTACCTCTCCCATAACCTCCCCTATTGTTATCACCATAACCTCCTCTATTGTTATCCCCACTCTGATAATTACCACCAGTAGCAGTGTTGCTGCCACCAGGCTTACCCGCTGCATCACCAGGACCTCTCCTCGCTTGAGAAAGTGCAGTCTGGGACACCTGCTGGTTCCTATTAACTTGAGCCTCCCCCATTCTCTTAACACTATATGGTGAGGCATATGCAACAACACAAGGACGTCCATTAAAAAGATGCCCATTCATCCCTTCCTTGCAAGCCGTGGCTGCACCTGGATCATAAAACTCAACCTGGCAATACCCTTTTGACTTCCCACTAGCCTTTTCATCAAAAAACTTAACCTCCTTCACAGCCCCATACTTGCAAAGCTCCGCCTCAAGCTCAGAATCCGTGGTCCACCAATGCAAATCCCCCACAAAGAGTATTGTTCCTCCTCCTCCTCCTCCTCCACCACCACCACCACTGCCAACCCCACCACCACCACCACCAACAGCGCCTCCAACAACACCCCCATTCCCAATCCCATTCATGCTGCTTACTCCTCCTGCTTGCCTACCTAAACCCTCATTATTTCCCACACTCACTAAAACCCCACCATGAGATTGCTGCCCAATCACTTGAACTCCAACACTATTATTACCAGTTTGCTCCTCAAAATCATTCACTTTATTCGAGGAAGGCCCCAACTCAACTCTCAACCCTCCACCACCAACTGCTGGTCCTGCTCCTCCCGGTACACCTGCACTAGACCCCTTAACGCCCATCTCGTTGCCTCTAAACCCTACATTCTGAAATCCCTCCAATCTCCCAGAAACCCTAGACCCACCATCCCCCCCACCCACCTCCTCAAACTTCCTCTCACCACCAGCTCCCCCTCCCCCACCGCCGCCAACGCTGCTTCCGCCGCCGCCGACGCCTGGTATCGAGACACTGGCCTCCGGCACCACCGACGGGGCTGGCGGCGGAACAGGCTCAACCTTCTTCTCCTCCTCCTCTTCCTCCTCATTCCTAAACCCTAACTCCTCATTCTTTCGCAAAGACTGAAGAAACCCTTCGCCGACATTAACATCATTGTAAAGATCTTCGTAGTCATCGTCTTCTTCTTCCCCCAAGAAGCCCTCATCGGCGACGGCGGAGATCGCCTCGTTGCGGTGGAACTGCTCGCCTGGATCACCGCCGTCGCCGAACCCACCCTCGCCTCCGTCCATAACCCTCCTTTCCAACTATCTCTAGGGCTTGCTTTCGTCGCAAGTGTTTTTAGAAATGAATCAAAAACATTTTCTGCAAACAAAAACAATAATCGCAGATCGCGTTGGAGATCTTACCAGGAAGATGAAGGACTCTGAAATGGCTCAGGTGAGAGACGGAAAACCCTAATGTGAAAAGTTGTCTGTGAGAGAGAGGGAGGGAGAAAGAGAGACGAGAGTGGATAGATTTTTGGTATTTCCTTGTTTGGGTGTTGGCTACTATCGTGTGCCCGGGTGCGCGTTACGCACTCCTTGGATTTTTTTTATTTTTTATTTTTGTTTTACAGAGTCCATGAGGAAAATTGATCCCCTACTGTTCAGTTGAAATTTGGTTTAATGTCAACTGCTCCAAAATTTAATGTGAAAGTTTTTGATGCAATAAAAAAATAATAATAATAATAAATTAATCAGATTTAACAGTTTTTTAAAATTTTCAAATATATAAATAATGCATTATTTAATATTAATTAGATAATCAAATTTAATTGTGTTTTGTAAAATTTAAATTTCTTTTTTTAGTCCATGTGAGCAGACATATAATTTTTAAATATTTTTAATGATTAAATTAAGAGTTATGGATGTGACTAGAGTTTATTTTGAATTAATTCACATATAAAATAAGAATTTACGTGCAGAATATAAGAATGTGAAGATAGTTTATTTTAAATTAATTTAATTTATTTTATTTTAAATTAAATGTAGAACAATTAAGGTTTTTTGGGTAGTTGGATTCACTTATAAAGATAAATATTATGTAATTTAAAATAGAGTCACATCCCGTCTTTAACATTAATCCGTTTGAAAATTTTGTTAATGTTGAATTTTTAATATAAAAATATAAATTAATCAAGTATTAGAAATGCAATAGAAGTTTACTTGTGATTAAATTACTTTTCATATAAGCTTGCCTTTTTCAAATGACTAATAATAGGTCGCATTTTTATTATGATGCTACTCAAATATTTATCGTGGACCATTTATCACCACTCACAACATCTATACGTCGTACAGATGCGTGTGTAGAGGTATGTTTTACAATCTCACATAAGATGTGTACAAGAAAATTAGACTTACATAGTTAATTTTATAGAAAATGTATGATCCTTTCATTGATGCAGAGATGTCATATATATAGCACTTATAAAAGATATATAGTTGTTACAAATTCAAAAGTATTTAAATACTAAATCAAAGAGATATTAGACTATCAAATACAAATAAATATTCAAGTAATACAACTGAAGAATCTCAAATCACCACAAACTATCAGATATTAGCAAAACTTCAATTATTAGGATTCTCGGAAATTCAGCAACAGTTTGCAGTAATCCGTCAACGGTTTGGTGAAATTGTAAGAACCCGACCCGAGAAATGTGAATTAAATAAATAAGTAAAGGGTAAAAATGTAAAATTAGCAGGCTTCGTCGACAAAGCCATTGTCCTCGTTGACAAAGGCCCTCATATTGTTCGTCGCCGAAATTCAGAGCCTCGTCGACGAAGAGGTGCCGATCGAGTTGTAAAATATCATAATAGGGTTCGTCGCCGAGGGTAACAGTTCGTCGACGAAATGCTTAGATGATTCGTTGACATAGGATTTGTCGACGGACCGAGTCAAGGGTTTATAAATATGATATTTTGTTGTTTCATTGCTAAGAAAACTCAAAATCTCTCTCTATCTAAAACTCCAATCTCTTTCTCTCTCTAGGGTTTCGAGCTATCTGTTACTTGAATCAACGATCTGACGTTATCACGTGGATTAGAAGGAGAATCTCTACGCTTATGGCAGATCGGAATTTCGTTTCAAGGATTTTCGAGTTTTGATCCAAAATCGAGGTAAGAGTCTGATTTCATTTATGGTTCGGTAGATCTGTAGTAGCTGTGAATATAATGAAGTATTGTTCTTCGATTTTTAGGTTTTAGGGGGGTCCCATGTCGTTGTTTTGGACAGATTAAGTTCATGTTTTGATTTTCGGGAAAGGTAAGGGGTTTCTGTTTATATCAGTTGTTTTTGTTATCTGAATCGGTAAAACTGTAGTTTACAATTATGCAAATGTTTTTGTTACTTATTTGGGAAAATCTATCAGGTGAAATTACGGAATTTTTGGTTTACCATTTTTGGGAAAATTGGGGGTTTCGGGTATCATCTCCATTTATGTTCGAAAACTTTATATTGGTATAAACTGTGATATAGAGATGACCATGCCTTTGATTATTTTAAACTGTATTTTTGGAACACCTGATATGTGATTGTTTGTTTACCCGAATGAGTGTGGAATGAGATGGTAAATTTGAATAATATATTTTGTAGTAAAGCATGTCGATTAACTACCGTAGGCTGTGAATTATTCAAATGAGATATAAGGATGCGAGTTCCAAAATGTTCCAGGTTTTGTGAAAACGCCTTGGCGAGATAATACCGATGGGGATATATCAAAGCGAGCTGAATTAAAACACCATAGGCTAAGATATAGAACCGAGTCGGAATAAGACCGCAGGCTTAATGTCTGGCTTTTGCTGAAGGGTGTGCAATACCACCAAATCGACCGATTTTTATCGAAGGGTATGAGAACACCATACCTGCACCGGTTCAACACTGTGGGGGTTTATGCTATGCTAGGTTATTAGGTGCACCGGCTTTTTCCGAAGGGTGTGACATACCACCAGATCGTTCGAATTTTGCTGAAAGGTGTGAAATACCATTAGACAAGCCGGCTTAGGCCGAAGGGTGTGACGACACCAGATCGTATTGCTTTCGTATCGTATGTATACTCGAACTGTATTTGTGAAAATACTGGCATTGTGAAATGTATGTTTTACTGTTGAAATAATACTCATGTATCCACACATTGATATAACATGTTTCTCCCTTACTGAGAGGTGTCTCACCCCTATCATACAAATATTTTTTAGGTCCTTCGAGTAGCCGACACTGTCACGTCCCAAACCCAGAAATGGGACCCGGGGGTGAATTTGAGTAACCTAACTTGTCTCTGTATCAATTTAAACATAGATGATACAATACAAATAAGAGGGTCCGACCCCGTGGGGTACACGGTTGCCCTATATACATACTCATACCAATCCATACTCATCAGATACGCAGCGGAATACGATCTTTTATACATAAACAAGATCATACTAGAGTCTATACAAACTACGACATACATTCTCATAATTACAACACGTACCCCAGGTGTCAACTAACTATCCTGACAACCTGGATACCAAAACTCGTACCTAAAAGGTACTAGTAGTAGCTACGACACCCCTTGCTTTCGGACGCTAGGATGCTACTTATTGCTACCTGAAGGACTTGAAAAACATTGTACGTACATTTGGGGTGAGACACCTCTCAGTAAGGAAGAAAACAGTTTATATCAGTGTGTGGCATATCAATGTCATTTTATATACTTCATAACACTATACATACGATACAGTTTGAAACAATTCATATAGTTTCATACAATTTCATACAGTTATAGTATTTTCAGAAAACCATTCCAGATCATACGATACCAAAACATACATACATACATACATACATACTGTCAATGTCATCACACTAGTTCGCAACTACACAAGGTCACCTCGTCTCACAGCGATTACATTGCTACATACACAACTACGCTGCGACGATCAAGGCCCAACAGTGATTACATTGCTCCATATGCAACTACACAAGGTCACCTAGTCTCACAGCGATTACATTGCTACACATACAACTACGAAGCGACGACTCAAGCCCAATAGTGATTACATTGCCACATACGCAACTACGCAAGGTCACCTAGTCTCACAACGATTACATTGTCACATGCACAACTACGCTGCAATGACCTAGGCCCAATAGTGATTACATTGTCACATACGGTGTAGAGCACACCCATCGATGACCAGCCGAATCATACTAGTGATATTTCACACCCCAGATATAGAGCCGACTACTCTCGCCCACGGTAGTTAACCGATACATGGCTGTTTTACAAAACCCTAGAATTATTTTGGAACTCACGTTCCTATACATTTTAGTGTACGGTAATTAGCCGCCACATAGCTGTTTTACAAATACCTGGAACAAATACATACAACCATACATACCACACTTATTTGGTTTACGGCAAATCATATCATTTACAATTTCAAGTATACAATTTATGCAAATATGGATTACGTTCACCTCAATAATACAATTTTAACACAACCAACAGATTTCCAAACAAAATAAAGATGATACCCGAAATCCCCAATTTTACCAAAAAATAGTAACTCAAAAATCCCATATTTTACCCAATAGATTTCCCCAAATAAGTAGTCAAAACATACATAGGATCGTAACCTATAGGCTTACCGATCCTGATTTCGAAAATGAATTGATATAAATAGAATCCCCTTACCTTAACCCAAATTCCAACTACAAACTCTACGGTCCTCAAAACTATGAACCGAGACTCCAAAACCTACAAACCACAGTACAATTCATGCTTACAATCCGTACTTCTACACATATACTGAATCAGAAACAAAAACCGAGCCTTACCTCGATTTTAGCCCAAAACTCGAAAACGCTCGAAACGAGATTCTGATCTGTAGAAGTTGTAGAGAATCCTTCCACGATCCTCGTGGTAACTTCCATTTCCCGATTCTAGCAACGATTGGCGAAGAAATCTAGAGAGAAGAAGTAGGGAGAGGTTTAGAGAGAGAGAGAGATATATATATATATAATTGAGATTTCTTAATGGTGAAGTAATGAGGATTTCCTTTTATAGCCATTTGACCCAGCCAATTTCGTCGACGAATCGATGGCCTCGTCGACGAATCCTGATATTTCCCGATTTTCGAAACTCCTCGGCTTCTCCTCGTCGATGAGGCTCTGAATTTCGTCAACGAGAAGAACAAAGGCTTCATCGATGAAATCCGGCTTCATCGACGAACCTGCTCTTTTACCAAAATGTCCCTCTCTTTATATATATAAACCCATTATTACGGTTCGGGTTTTTACAGACACTAGCGTTCTAGCGATTCAGGAGTGTGGTGGTTGGTTAGCTGTGTAGAAGTACTTGTGTAAGTATTGATCATTTGTTAGGTTGTCATTTTGGGTTATGTAGACACTCTGGGTTCATTATGTATTTTGGGGAACTAGATCGCGTTTTGTATAGGCTCCCATATGGTTTATGAATGTATTAGTTGATTTATTCCGCTGTGTATATGGTGTATGTGATTGTGTATAGGGTATACGTGAACCCTACGGGACTAGACCTTTACATTGTATAGTATCATGGATGATTGTATGATACAAAGATAGGTTAGGTTACTAAATCACATCCTGGGACCCATTTCTAGGTTCGGGGTGTGACAGAAATCGTCGACGGTTTTCTCATAGCAAATATTCCATCTCAAACCGCTGAAGCAACTGTCGAAGGGTATATCATCGACGGTTTGATGGAAAACTACATAATTTCCTTAATATGCTCTTTTAAGATAGGCGTGTCATCAGTTAGGCCAATCTCGGAGTACGGAGAGTGAAATTTTCGGTTGGTCACCGATGGGTGTGAGTTGACACCGTATTAGCAACGATATCGCTGTGGGGCTTTGATTATTACAGGGTATCGGGTGCTCCGTGTAATGCGGTCGGTTTCAGCCGAAGAGTGTGATGACACTGACCGTATGTTTGGTATCGTATGTACTATAACTGGATTGTGAAAATACTGGAACTGTATTGTGTTATGTTTTATGTCGAAATAACACTTGTATGCCACACACTGATATAACCTGTTTCTTTCTTATTGAGAGGTGTCTCACTCTAATTACACAAATGCTTTTCAGGTCCTTCGAGTAGTTGTCACTAGCGTCCTAGCGTAACAGGAGCGTGGTTGTCGGTTAATTGCGTATAGTACTTATGTAAGTATGGATTTTATAACCGGGTTATCTTTGTTGGGTTTTGTAGACACCCGGGATATATACGGTATTTTGGAGCATAGACTCTAGTATGATATGTTGTATGTATTAGAAAGAACATTTTCGCTGCGTATTTGATGTGTATGTGATTGTGTGTAGGGTACGTGTACCCCACAGGAACGGACCCTCATTCATTGTAGTATCATGTAGGTTTTAAATGATACAGACACACAGGTTAAGTTACTAAATTCACACCTAGGGCCCATCTACGGGTTTGGGGTGTGACAACTTGGTATCAAAGCAAAACCAAGTTGTTAGGTCTTATAGACTTGGTTAGGTGTGAATATGTGTACATACCAGTTTAATAACCCAGAAATTAAAGCAAATAGAAAATATAATAAATAAAATGGATTAATGGATAATAAGGAGAAGAAAGGAAGGATTTTTAAAAAAAGCAGGCCTCGTCGACGAATGTCCTGTATTCGTCGACGAGTGTCCTTCTAAGCTTGTCGACGAAGTTTGTTACTCGTCGACGAAGGAATCCCGAGAAAGTATATTTTGGAACATTAAATTTCGTTGATGAAGGGATCTTCTAGTTGACGAAGTCTCTATAGCGCCTCGTCGATGAATCCACGTGTCTCGTCGACGAAGCTCTATCTATAAATAGGTTTTTTCTTCATTTTTAGCAAACTCGGCAATTCTCTTCTTCTCTCTCTAAAATACGGTTTTTCCACCTTCTCTCTTCCATCTCAGGTTGGATTTGACCCAGTTTGAATATTCGGAACGGCCGCGAGGTTAGTAGGATCGTTCTCTGCAAGGTTGTAGGAGCTGATCGTTGGTTTGAGAGGTTTGAGAAACATCCAAAAATCAGGGTAAGTAAGTTATTTTGGAATTTTCTTAAGGAATAATGTTATTTGGAGCCTAGGAAGTAGTAAATAAATGTTTTCTTAAGATTTGAGTTAATTGGAATTTATTTTAATTAAGTTAGGATTTTTGGATTCAGGGTCTAGGTGAACGCAATGGGTATCAGTTCGGGGATCCTACAGGCGTAGTTTGAAAGTCAAGTAAGGGGGAAATTTATGTATTAAATCAAAATTTTCACGAATTAAAATAGATTATGTTTTATTTAAGTATATATATGTTTCCATGTGGGTATAAAATGCCAACCATGTAAAAATATGTTTTCTGAGCCTATGAATGTTTATATAGTTATGTATATGTGAAAGTAAATGAATGAAAGTGAAAGGTATTTTTTGAGGAACTATGTAAGAAATGAAATGTATTTTCAGCATATAAATGTTAAATGTGGGTTGGCCTACTTTACAAAAATATGTATGAATTTACTATTAAATTGTGTGGCATGAGATTCTGTGCATATATATATATATATATATATTAAATGTATGAGATGTATGCTAACAAAGTAAAATATTGAGAATAAAATATGATATGAACAATGTTGCCTGTGTATGTTAAATGCAACCATGTAAATGTAAGATAGTTGAAAGATAGCCATGTTAGCAGATCTAGCATACTTCTGTGTAGATTAACTGATGACAACTAAAAGGAGCTGTAGACTAACTGATGATAGCTAAAGACCAATTGTAGTATAAAGAAAATAAAAGAAAATGCTATGAGATGACAATGAAATGACATCGTATGAAATGACAAATGTGAACGAAGTAAATGGGAAAGAGTCACTTAAAGTGAAACGAAATGCAATGTCTAAGCTATGAACATGAACAGATGTGTATGAATAAATAATGACATAAAAGAATAAAGTATTATGATATTAGAAGTATTTATATATGTAGAACATGTTACGATTGAGCGAGACAAACTCTTCGCCTAAGGGCTTGCTGAGAAAGGCAAGTGCACTAGTAGTTTCAGATGTGGCAATAGCTGCATAACATGCTAGGGTAGAGGGAACCTACTTGTATGGGTGGGTAGATTTCCTTATCCTTAAGGCCTTTGCTAGTAAACTATTGTTGAATGTGTGAGTACGAGATCAAGTTAACACTTGAGGGCTTATTGAGTAAGGTGAGTGCTCTGGTATGCTTTAGTTGTGTCCTCAGGGTTACCTAAGTATCAAAGCATAGGGGTGCTACTTGTATTGGCGGGTAATCACTCCTATTATTAGTAATCTCGTGGGTTAAACATTTGTTTGCGGTTGTTTAGGTTCAAAAAATGATTTCAATGTTATGTGATGATTTGCAAATGTAATAAAATGATATCTATATACCTCATGTTAGTCACACGTTATTTTAATATGTATGTTTCTTCCCTTACTGAGATGTGTCTCACCTGAATATAATTATTTCTTTTTCAGGACATCCTCGAGGTTGAGCTTAGGGAGTTCGAGGGTATTTAGTCTTTTTAGGAATATAAAGAAACAGGGTATATGGTGATGACATTTTGGATGTAAATATTTATGTTTTATGTCGTTATGTTTTAAGGATATTGTGAGAGAAATGGTTGTGAATATAATGAAATGTGTTGCAGATGTATGTAATTATAAAAATGCAGGTGATGATTGGTTTTTATGGATCTATAGATAGAAAATAGCAAACTCTGGTATTATGGAATGTTGGTATTATAGAACTATGTTTATGAAGATTATGATTATGTTTTTGGCTGCGTATGTATATTATCGATTATGGATTATGGATTATTAGGATTTTATTAGGTATAGCGCACCGGATAGAGTGAAAAGATAAAGCTCTAGGTCCTAGCATGTATGGTTTTCCTTCTGGATAGCTGTTTGCTAAAGGTCTGAATATCATTATGATTTTTCTTTTAGGTAAGTTACTAAAGATGATTCCGTTAGGTGTTATTTGGTTCACAGGATCCTTCAGAATACTTGGCAATGTGATGCCCATAACATCTTATTCTCATGTTTGTTTCCAGATTATGTTGATAACATCACTTCCCAGGAAATAAAAAATTTCCTCAAAACATAGGAGTCCAATTGTTGTCCACTTAGTATCTTACATTCTTATGGGCATCTTTATTTTTAGGATTAAATTGTCCCCACTATTTTGGCTGACTTATGGAAATATGAAAATATGTAGTTGATGCACATTCTCATCGATCCATCTTTCTTTTTCATAAACAATACCGATGCTCCCCAGGGTTACACGCTGAGCCTAATAAACCATTATCTAATAATTCTTATAACTGGTCCTTTAACTGTTTTAATTCTACCGGTGCCATTTTGTATGGCGCTTTAGAAATCGGCGCTATCCCCGGAACTGGATCAATAGTAACCTTTACCTCACATTCAAGAGGTGGTCCTAGCAAATCCTTGGGGAATATATGTCAAGAAAATCCCTCACTACTGGGATATCCTCTAATCTCAACTCCCCTTCTGGTGACCCCCTCAGGGTGTCTGATTACCTCCTTAGTACTGATGTTGTGGAGGTGGATAGTTAAATGTCGCACGGCAGTCTCGTGCCATATTTTCAGGCCCACCACACCGATAGCAGATAGCTGGTCCTTCCCTGTACTCACCCTAATGCCTCTGATGGCATCTAGAACAGATAGGACGCTGTGAACTCCCCTGACGGGCTTAAGATCCCGTATCCTATCGCTGGCTCGAGAAATTATCAAATTGCCTCTATAAGCTCTAACTAGTGCTGGCCTGAAACCCCTAAGGCAAGGGCCTCTTATTCTGGTTTGTGGCTCTCTCCTCCTCATAAATATTGGCCTCAACTACCATGGTCCTATCCACCTGCTTAGAGAAATTTTGAGTCAACAACGCCACCACCTGTGTGCGTATTCCCTGCCTCAGACCTCTCTCGAACATCTAAGCTTTCCTCGGCTCATCTGGGACCATATGAGGAGCAAAACGGGATAGCTCCACGAACCTAGTCGTACACTGCTATATAGTCTTGGGTCGTCAGATGCAGGAACTCCTGAGCCTTCGCTTCTCGGATGGTAGTAGGGAAGTATCTGTCGAAGAATACCTTCTTAAAATGGTTCCAGGTGATAGGTGTATGCCCTGGACACTGTTCCTCAACCATCTTCGCTGATATCCACCACCTCTTTGCTTCTCCTACCAATTTAAAGGCGGAAAACCGCACCTTCTACTCCTCTGTGCACTCCAGCACACCCAGCAATTCCTCTATTTCCCGAACCCAATCTTCAACTATGACTGGGTTCGCTCCTCCTACAAAAATCGGTGAATTCATCCGGGTAAATTGCTGAAAAGTGCAGCTCCGACCAACCGGTGGTTGATCCTGCTCTTTAGAGTCGCTTTAGTTCTCTTTTCGAGCCTGTAATAACCCAAGAAATTAATCAGGATCTCATCGATGATTACATGGGATTCGTCGACGAGAATACATGAGAGCCTCGTTGACGAGCACACATCTCGTCGAGGAGAATATACCAAAAGGGGGGTTTTGGCAGTCTGAAAATCGTCGACGAGGAGTTCAGGTTCATCTATGAACTTCTTCAGGGACTCGTCGACGAGATGACGTGTCTCGTCGACGAATCCGGATCTATAAATAGTTTAAACCTGAATTTTTGGTAGAATGTTGGTGCAGGAAATCCCTTTTTCTCTCTTTAAATGCCCCTCACCCCTTCTCTCTTCGATACTGGCTCCGTTTCTCGCCGGATCATTGATCTGAAGCCACCACGACGCTCCTAAGAAAGTTTTCTGCAAGTCTACTAGAGCGGATCATTGGTGGAAGTGATTCGAATTTTATCCCAATTTCAGGGTAAGGCATTCCATTCAGTATTTGACTTTACCATAGTTATGTAAAATGTTGTACATAGAAAAATAGTAATATTCTGTTCTGAGGGATGTTGTTTTCAGGGTTTTGAGCGAGGAACCCTGCGGGTATAAGACTAGAGTGCAATAGGGGCTTTTCAAAAATCAAGTAAGGGAAATATGCTATGCTAAGGAGTTTTTAGAATATAATACAGAAGATTATGTATGTTTATTTTCAAGCATGTTGATCAGTTTATTTTACCAGAATATCAAGAGTATTATTATTTCAGAGAGATTACAGATATGAAGCATGAGATTTTAATTACACAGTTGTGTGGCCTGAGTTTATTATGATTTAATATGTTGATTATGAAATTTTACAGATATCCAGTTATACAAGTTTATTAGGAGAAAGTAAAATTTATAGCATTTCTCAAAATAACACAATTTTTGAACCATAACTCTCAGACAGATATTACATATATTATAGATAGATATTACAGATATTACAAACAGATATTACAATATTTTATAGACAGATATTATAGATATTTCAGATAGATATTTCAAATATTACAGCTAAAATCTATAGTATTATGGTTGTTTTGAAATCATGTTAAAAGTAGCAAGATAAATATGTATATACTAGTATTGCACAGTATCAGATCCCTGTGGAAAATTACAGATAGATATATATACAGTAGAGCATAGTACCGTTGCTATTGCAGATAGAGTGCAACCACATAATTTAGATGGTATGTGGATTCTATCTAACCATGTCAGGATAAATTGCAGTCTCCCCAGCGAGTTGGGTTGAAGTGGCTGGTTAGACAATGTTAGATTTGGAGATTGCCTGGAGAGATTATAGTGGGCTAGATTGGCGGATGTTACAGATATAGATTGACTTGCCTGGTAGGCCAACCAGAGTAAGTCCAACCAACAAGCCGCACAGCCCTATCATGAGGGGTTATATTATGATATACAAAATCCCAAGGTATAGCAGAAGTTCATGTGTACAAATATATCACACAACAGCAGTTTATATTATCGTATTAGCAGTATGTACAGATAGCAAGCTCAGATACATAGTTGTATTTTAAACTACATTATATGTGTTTTATATAGTATATCAGCTTACTCATTTTCTAGTAATAGTATTATTTCAGTATGTTAAATGTGTAAATCAGACGTCACACACTAGTGATAGCATATTTCCTCTTACTAAGTGTTATCTCATCCCAATGACTTACTATTTTTTAGGAGATCCAGTTAGGTGAGCAGATTAGACTCGCGGGTAGAGGTCGTCTTGCGCTGCCCTTGTTGGAAAGGTAGGTGTATTTTTGGTGCCAGTGTTTTGGGGTAGATCCTAGGTTTTTGGATGTCATCACTAGGTATTTTGGTATTGTAAATATACTTCAGAATATTATAGTTTTCTAGTATTGTGCATTTGACAATTTATAGCTTTTTTGTATACCTTTGCTTAGGGGTGTATGGCATAGAGAGTTTTCCTCAATGCTCCTTGGAGCCTGTGATATTTTCAGTAGTATTTTAGACAGATGGTATTTATGTTTTATAAATATATGTTATAGAAAAAAAATATGACATAAGTAGCAGGTCGTTACAGTTTGGTATCAGAGCCTAGGTTGCTAGGTTTTGTAGACTCTAGAATCTAGCGAGAACAATACCAGAATATAGGAGAAGGATTTGAGGTTTGTTCTATGGTCTAGATATAGGATTTTCAGGAAAGTCATAGTAAACTGTCAACGAGTCGTGTGTCTAGGTTTCAGGATTGGATTTTGGGGTCAAGAATAGGGGAGATTGTTAATAGAGAGTTTGAAATTTTAGTTGAATGAAATAAATTAGATCTGTACGGGAAATAGGATTCTAAAATGGTGTTTTATGTATTTTTAGGATGGATCCAGGGAGTAGTGGTACAAATGCGGGAGGTGATAGACCAAAACCCTCCAGTATGGGAGGTGGAGATACAGATGTTGTATTACGCAGCGTCACTCAGCTAGTGATGACTGAGATGGCTAGGAGCGAAGAAGAGCGGGCTGCACGATTGAGCAGTTCTTGTGGATGAAGCCTCCCTCTTTTGCTGGAGGACTGGGTTCAGAACATTGAGGAGATCTTGGCAGTGCTGGCATGTACAGATGAGTAGAAGGTATCATCTGAGTCATTTAAACTGACAAGAGAGGCAAAGCCCTGGTGGAGATCAAAGCGTTTGATTGAGGAGCAAAGGCCTGATCCAGTGCCGATATCGTGGAATAGATTCAAGGAATTATTCTTCAAGCGATATTTCCTTGCTATCGTTCGGAGCGCGAAGGCAGCAGAATTCTTGCATTTAGCTCAGGGGCAGATGACAGTGTCTTAGTATGCTACACAATTTATTGAGTTGTCCCGTTTCACCCCACATTTGGCACCAAATGAGGAAAAGAAAGCAAGGAAGTTTGAAGAAGGCCTGAGGTAGAATTTATTTGAGCAAGTCATCGGCTTTCGGGCTTAGACGTTTGTAGAGGTGGTGGATAGAGCGACTATTATTAAGAGTGGTTTGCAGAGACGTGCCGCGGCACAGAGTCAAAGAAAAAGGTCCACGCCTCAGGATTATTAGATGAGCTCTAGCCGAGGGCCATGGAGAGGAGATCGATATAGAGGTGGTCAGGGACGGATGACGGACCGCGGTGGACGAGCTATTCCTACTTGTACTAGATGTGGTCGGAGACATCTAGGTGAATATAGAATGGAAGAGGATGTCTGTTACCGTTGTGGAAGACCCGCGCATAGGTCTTGGTCGTGTTAGGGATTGTCGGTTTAGGCACTAGCTCTCAGATTATTTCGGGGTGGTTATCAGGCGCCCCGTTGAGGCCCGCAGAGGAATACTGCATCGGCGAGAGTCTATGCGTTGACGCCGGGAGACGCTGAGGCAGCTGGAGATGTAATTATAGGTACCCTTACTGCTTTTTCATATAAAGCTGTTGTTTTATTTGATACAGGTGCCACCCAGTCTTTTGTTTCATCGATGTATGCTAAATTAATAGGGTATGAGGCATAGTTGATGGATGTTGGGTTGGTTGTAGCTATGCCGACTGGATCAGTGATGTGATGTAGGAGGGTACTCAGGAGCTTTCCAGTGGTTATTCAGGGAAAGGTAATGCCAGCCGATGTGGTGATGTTAGATATGTAGGGGTTTGATATAATTCTGGGTATGGACTGGTTGGCAGTTAATCATGCTAGTATTGACTGTCATTTGAAAGAAGTGATTTTCATACCTCCAGGTGGGTAAGAATACAGCTTTCTTGGTTCACGTGTTCGTTCCTTACCACAGCTTGCGTCAGCCATTCAGACGAGGAAACTGATTCAAGAAGGCTGCCAGGGATTTTTTGCCTATATAAAGGAATTACCAAAAGAAAAATTGAAACAAGGTGATATTCCTATGGTTAGAGAATTTTCAAACGTATTTTTGAAAGAATTACCTAGTTTGCTACCAGACCGTGAAGTTGAATTTATTGTGGATCTTCTACTAGGGACAGCACCAATATATAAAGCACCTTACCGTATGGCTACAACTGAGTTAAAAGAACTAAAAGACCAATTGCAAGAATTGCTGGATAAAGGATTTATCAGGCCCAATGTGTCGCCCTGGGGAGCACCAATTCTTTTTTTGTGAAAAGGAAAGATGGGACCATGAGGATGTGTATAGATTATAGGGAGATAAATAAACTGACTGTTAAGAATAAATATCCTTTTCCCATGATCGATGATTTGTTTGATCAGCTTCAGGGGACCCAGGTCTATTCTAAAATTGACCTTCGGTCCGGGTATCATCAGGTGAAAGTTAGGGCAAAAGATATCTCAAATACAATATTTCGGACGAGATATGGGCATTATGAGTTCCTAGTGATGCCATTTGGATTAATTAACGTACCAGCAGTATTTATGGTTTTAATGAATTGAGTGTTCCATCAGTATTTGGATCAGTTTGTGGTTGTATTCATTGATGATATACTGGTCTACTCGAGTAATTTTGAGGAGCACGAGCATCATTTGAGGTTGATATTGCAAACATTGAGAGAGAGAAAGCTATACGCAAAGTTCAAGAAATGTGAATTATGGCTGAGGCAGGTTTCTTTTCTCGGCTATGTGATTTTTGAGGTAGGTGTATTTGTTGACCCGAGTAAGATAGAGGTAGTAGTGAATTGGGTAAGGCCAGGAAATGTCCAAGAAGTTAGAAGTTTTCTGGGTTTGGTAGGCTACTACCAACGCTTTGTTGACGGTTTCTCCAATTTATCAGGTCCGCTGACGCGACTCACAAGGAAAAATGTAAGGTTTGAATGGACTGATGACTGTGAGCAGAGCTTTCAGGAGTTAAAGTAGAGGTTAGCTACTGCCCCAGTGTTGGCTATCCCATCAGGAGAGGACGGATTTGTGATTTATAGTGATGCATCCCTAAAGGGACTTGGGTGTGTATTGATGCAGTACGATAGGGTTATTGCGTATGTGTAACGACTTGAAAAATACTGATATTTAAATATTAAAGAGAGAGGAAAATAGAAATAGAAACGGAAGGAGGTAGCAGGCTTCGTCGACGAATACAGGGATTCGTCAATGAAGGTTATCAGAATCTCGTCGACAAGGTCCCGTCTCATCGACGAGGAAATTCCGAGCAACGGATTTATGCTACTCTGAATTTCATCGAAGAAGGGTGAGGTTCGTCGATGAATTTTATGAAGGACTCATCGACGAGGTGACGTGTCTCGTCAACGAATTTGGCCTTATAAATAGTGAAAAATCAGATTTTTATCCAATTTCAGTGCCCCTCTCTCTCTCTACGTCCCTCTCTCACTTCTCTCTTCGTTTCCGAGCCTGTTTCTTGCCGGATCGAAGATTTGAGGCTACCACAGTGCTCCTGGAGAAGTTTTTTGCAAGTTTGACGGAGCTGATCGTTGGAAAAGTTAGGTTGGATTTCGTCCCAATCTCAGGGTAAGACATTTTAATCAGTATTTGTCTTTCCCTCAGTTATAAGAAATGTTGTAGGTAAGAAAATACTGATATTTTGTTATAGGGGATTGTGTTTTCAAGATGTTGAGTTAGGAACCCTACGGGTATAGAGCCAGAATTTTATATGGGCTTTTCAAAGTTAAGGTAAGGGAAATATGCTATGCTCGGAGTTTTAATAAAGTTAACAGAGATTTCATAGACATATATTTATACCAGTTCATTATACATTTTTTACAGAATATGAGTTTAAATGCTTGTGTGGCCTGAGTAGATTTTCATATGATGAAGAATTTATACAACTTTTATAATGTATCATACTATACTGCATACACAGATATAGACAGTATATACAGTTTATATAGTTTTTCCCAGTATATGGAGTTATACAGAATATATATATATATATATATATATATATATATATATATATATTCACGGAGATTACATGCATATACAGTTTTTATATGAATAGTTTCATGAAACATATATATATATATATATTCATATTCATATACATGTATACAATTTTATTCAGATCAGTATATATATACAGACAGGATATATAGACAGAGTATGCAGATAGATATATAGAGGAAGCATCAAGATGCTGGAAACATGATAAAAACAATAAAAGAATATATATGTATATATGTATATAGTATCATATCCCTATGAAAAGATTACAGACAAATATAGTTACAGAGCATGATACCGTTGCTATATACAGTTAGAGTGCAACCACATATTTCAGATAATGTGTGAGTACCATCTAACCGTGCTTGGAGTGATGCAGCTCCCCAGTATGCTAGGTAGAGGGGGCCGGTTAGACGAGGTAGCAGTCAATCCCAAGCCTAGGAGTGGATGCAGTTTGGCCAGACTGAGGTAGTGTAGAGTATATTGACTTATCTGGAGGGCCGACCAGATGAAGTCTCGCCTATGAGCCGCACAACGCTGTCATGAGGGATCAAATCATAACGTACAGAGTCCTAGGGATAAAGCACCATTATGTATATGTATATAGTTTTACAGTATATGATGAGTATAGTATGGTATTATCAGTATGAAAAGTAGAAAATACAGACGATACACTATGTTTTTGTAAGAACCCGGAAAATAGAAAATGGATTCCTGCAGATTTCGTCGACAAAGCCAGATTTCGTTGACGAAGGCAGTAGACTTTTCGTCGACGAAATTCAGAGGTTCGTCGACGAAGAAAAGCCGAGAGGTCTAGAAAAGTTTAAATATCAGACTTCGTCGACAAGGTTGCCGACATCCGCGAAGAAATCCTTAACTTTTCATCGACGAAGGTACTTTTCGTTGACGAAAACCGGGCGAGTCAAAGGGGGTATAAAAGGAATTATCCTTTCTTCTTCATTAAGTCTCTCTCTACTCTCTCTCTCTCTCTAAACTCTCTCTCTCTCTAGATTTCCTTGCCGGTCGTTGATAGAATCGGAAATCTGAGGTTACCACAAGCATCGTGGAGGGATTCTCTACAACTTCTGTGGATCGGAATCTCGGTTCGAGCATTTTCGGGTTTCGGGGCAAAATCGAGGTAAGGCTCGATTTTCATTTCTGATTCGGTATATGTGTAGTAGTATGGATTATAAGCTTGTTTAGTATTGTGATTTGTAGATTTCGGAGTCTTGGTTCGTAGTTTTGAGGGCCGTAGAGTTCGTGGTTCGGTTTCGAGTTGAGGTAAGGGGATTCTGTTTATATCAGTTCATTTTTAAAATCAGGATCGGTAAGCCTGTAGGCTATGATCATATGTATGTTTTGACTACTTATTTGGGGAAATTTATCAGGTAAAAATATGGGATTTTCAGGTTATAGTTTTCGAAAAAATTGGGGATTTCGGGTATCATCTCTTATTTGATTGGAAAACCGTTTATGTTATTTAAACTGTATTATTGAGGTGACTATAATCCATATTTGCATAAACTGTATATTTGAAATTGTAAACGATATGATTTGCCATAAACCAAATAAGTGTAGTATGTGTGTATGTTTGTATGTTGTTCTAGATATTTGTGAAAAACAGCTATGTGGTGACTTATTACTGTACGCTGAAATGTATAGGGACGTGAGTTCCAAAGTGATTCCAGGTTTTGTGAAAAACGGCCAGGGGCGGCTAACTACCGTACGCCGTAACGGCTAGGGGCGGCTAACTACCGTACGCTGTAACAGTTAGGGGCGGCTAACTATCGTACGCTGTGCCCTGTAACTGTTAACTATGGTGGGCAAGAGTGGCCGACTCTATATTCGGGGTGCGAAATATCACCAGTATGATTCGGTTGGTCACCGAATGTAGCAACGGACCACAGTGGGCCTAGGTTGACGTAGCGTAGTTTGCACATGGTAACGTAATCGGGGTTAGACCAAGTGACCTTGTGTAATTGCATATGTAGCAATGGATTCACTATTGGGCCTGAGTCGGAAACCTTCGTAGTTTAATGTGTTGGAACATAACCGCTGTGAGACTAGGTGACTTGTGCAGTTGTGAGTAGTGTGACGACACTGACCATATGTATGTATGTATGTATTTGAGTATCGTATGAACTAGAATGGATTTTGTGGAAATACTGGAACTGTATGGAATTGTATGGGAATGTATGGAACTTGTTTTGAAACTGTACATATGTGTTTCAAACTGTATCGTATGTATGTGTTATGAAGTATGAAAATGACACTAGTATGCCACACACTGATATAACCTGTTTTCTCCCTTACTGAGAGGTGTCTCACCCCGAATATATAAAAATGTTTTTCAGGTCCTTCGGGTAGCCGAAACTAGCATCCTAGCATCCATAAGCGGGGGGTGTGTTTAACTACTGCTAGTACCTGATAGGTACGGATTTTGTAACCGGGTTGTCCTGATGGATTTTGTAGACACCCGTGGTATGTATAGTATTTGTAGGTATGTTTAACCTTGTATGGTATAGACTCTGGTTGTGACGACCCAAATTTTTTTAAATGGAATTTAAATAATAAAGAGAAAGGGAAATAGAAATAGAAACGGAAGGAGGCCGTAGACTTCGTCGACGACATTGCATTTTGGAAGGAAAAGAACATAGGGATTCATCGACGAAGGCTTAAGAGAATTTGTCGACGAACACAGGGCTTCGTCGACGAGAAAATACCAAGAGGGGTTCTGGGGCAGCTTGAATTTCGTCGATGAATACAGGGTCTCGTCGACGAAATTTGTGAAGAACTCGTCGACGAAGATCGGGCTCGTCGACGAATTCTGCTGTTTTATAAGTATGAAAAATCCGGGGAAAACTTCATTTTTAAGAAACCTCTCTCTCTCTCTTCTCTCTCTCCTTTTCGGCTCTCTCACTCTCTCTCTTCTATTTTGGGCTAGTTTTACGCCGGATCGAAGATCTGAGGCTACCACGACGCTCCTAGCGAAGTTCCCTGCAAGTTTTCTGGAGTGGATTGTCAGGAAAACGAAGTTGGAAATTATCCCAAAGTTGAGGTAAGGCTTTTTAAGCCAAATTAGACTTTATGGTAGTTCTAGGAATTGACGTACGCATGGAAATACTGATGTTAAGTACTGGAGATTTTGAGTTTCAGGGTATTGAGTGGGGAATCCTACGGGGGTCAAGCTAGGAAATTTGAGGGGCTTTCTCAGTATCCAGGTAAGGGAATAAACTAAAGTAGATATTTTCCATGCAAGTTATTTTCCATCACAACCAGGATGTTAGTTTAGTTTAGACCAGGAGCTCGGTACCGTAGCTATGGGTTGATTTTGGCACGAGGCCTTATTAGTGCTACCATCCCACGAGGGGATGGGAGATGGATAGTCGATGAGGCTTTCAGTAGAGTGTAGACGTCCACCTGGCAGTCCAGACCAGGGTGCGGCGGGCCCATCGTACTTACGGACATATTTGATTCGGCAGTGGTGGGCCAGCCATTGTCGGGTCCCGCCTTCGGGCTACATAACCCGTCATGGGGGGTAATACATGACATTAGCTAGCTATTCATCCTGGGTTGATTTTCAGTATTACGAGTTATAACAGATATTTATGTATGTCATGATTTATTAACGAATATAAAAGTACATGATTATCCAGTATGATATTATGATTATTTCTAGAGTTATGAAATGTACTGTATACGTATAAGCACTTTAAATATTCATGTTGCCACATAACTGTATTTAGTTTATTTTCCCTTACTGAGAAGTGTCTCACCCCCAACATTATTAAATTTTTCAGGAGCCCCTGAGAGACTGGCGGGTCAAGGCCGTCGTTGAGATTAGTGAGATTACCCCGTGAGGAGGGTAAGATTTTGTACTAGGGTTAGAATTATTTTGTGTTTGACCCTAGAGATATTTTGATATATGTGAGGATGTATAGTAGTACAGTATCATAATGTTATAAAAGCTCTGGTATTATGTTTTATGGATGGATGTATGGATTTTTATGTTTACTGCTGCGTAGGTTTTCTCTATGTATGACAGGAGTCCCCGTTACCCACGGGTTCGGGTTGACTATTTATTTGTTATGTTGTATTTTATTGAGGGACGTTACACTGGTATGGTATAGTTTGATGTAAAGAAAGACCGTTTTCCGCTGTGTATATTGATGAGTATGTACATGTATTGTATGTATGTATATAGGGCATCCGTTACCCCATGGGATCGGACCCTTTTATATATGGTATCATGTATGTTGTATATTGATACAGAGACAGGTTAGGTTACTTAATTCACCCCTGGGTCCCATTTCAAGGTTCAGGGCGTGACAGTTTTAAATTGAGAAAAAAAGATATGCTTTACAGATTATTTGTTGTATTACAGTTCAATTATTATTTAAAAGTATCCTTAACTTAGTTGCCACACACTAGTAATAGTATATTTCCACTTACTAAGCGTCGACTCACCCCATTACTTTAACATTTTTCAGGTGTGCCAGTTAGGCGAGCAGATCAAGCTCGCGGATAGAGAGAATGTTGATTACCCTGGTTATAGGGTGAGTTTTTGACAAAGTTGTGAATATTTTTTGGTAGATGATGTTGGAGGGGTTGGTCTTGTATGGCTATGGTTAATATACACTGGATTTTGGTATTGTATAGTACATATATATATGAATGGTTGTATGATTTATGTTCCCACTGCTTAGGTATGGATATATATAAAACGGATAGAATTTTGAGGATGTTACAGTATGCCTCTAGATAGCTTAAATAATATGAGAAAAATTATCCTGTGCATAATTTAAAGCTAGCTGCAGTGGTATATGCCCTCAAGATCTAGAGCCATTATCTATATGGTGGGAAGTGCGAAATCTTCACGGATCACAAAAGCTTGAAATATTTCTTTACCCAAAAAGAGCTGAATATGAAGCAAAGAAGATGGCTAGAGCTTATTAAAAACTATGACTGCACAATTAGTTACCATACGGGGAAAGCAAACGTGGTGGTAGATGCTTTGAGCAGGAAGTCAGTGGGTCCAACATTGGCAGCTATAGAGATTCAGCACCCAATCCTGATGGATTTGGAGAGACTTAGCATAGAGTCAGTAGAGGATAGTCCTTAGGCATTTGTTGCCAGCCTGGTGATACAACCTACACTATATGAGAAGATTAAGGCCGCTTAGGGTGATGACGCAGATTTAGCAGAGGTGATAGCCAGAGTTCGGGATGGTCAGGGAGAGGAGTTTAGTATCTTTAATGAAAGAGCTCTGAAATTTCGCACTAAATTATGTGTGCCGAAAGATGAAGATATTAGAAGAAAGATTTTAGAAGAAGCTCATAGATCACTATACACAGTCCATCCTGGAAGTACTAAAATGTATAGGGATTTGCGAGAGTACTTTTGGTGGAGTGGAATGAAAAGGGAAATTGTCGAATCTGTACAGCAATGTTTGACGTGCTAGCAGGTTAAAACTGAGCACCAGAGACCAGCAAGACAATTGCAGCCACTCTTCATTTCAGAGTGGAAGTGGGATCACGTTTCCATGGATTTTGTTGCGGGATTACCACTAGTGCGACAGGGATTGAACGCAATTTGGGTGATTGTTAATCGTCTGACGAAGACCACCCATTTCATCCCTATTGAAGTCGGATATTCCATAGGCAGGTTGGCAGAAATATATGTTCAAGAGATAGTTCGCGTCCATGGTGTACCGCTATCCATAATTTCAGACCGAGATCCTCAGTTTACCTTACGATTTTAGAAAAGTTTTCAGGAAACTATGGGTACACAATTAGCATTCAGCACAACTTTCCATCCCCAGATAGATGGGCAGACTGAGTGAACAATTTAGATATTAGAAGATATGCTTCGTGCGTGCGTGCGTGCTAGATTTTGGGGGTAGCTAGACTCAGTTTATGCCGCTAGTCGAATTTGCTTATAATAACAGCTATTAAGCTAATATCAGTATGACACCCTACGAGACATTGGATGGTAGAAGATGTCATTCTCCTCTCTTATGGGATGAAGTAGGTGAGAGGCGAGTTTTGGGTCCAGAGATTGTACAATAGGCGTATAATAAGGTCCGACTAATTAAAGAAAGAATCAGTACCGCACAGAGTCGGCTGAAAAGCTACGCAAACACTCATCGCCAGGAGTTAGAGTTTGACGTGGGAGATCAAGTATTCCTGAAGGTAGCTCCTCTAAGAGGGGTTATGAGGTTTGGAAAGAATGGCAAGTTAAGCCCTAGGTATGTTGGCCCTTTTGAGATATTAGAAATAGTAGAGTCAGTTGCCTACAGGCTAACTTTACTACCAATATTATCTAGAATATATGACGTATTCCATGTTGCTCTGTTGAGAAAATATGTCCCAGATTCGTCCCACATAATCAGTTATGCAAAAATAGAGCTTAAGGATTCATTAGCTTATGAAGAAATACCAGTTCAAATCTTAGATAGAAAGACACAAGAATTGCGCACCAAAGAAATTCAGTTAGTAAAAGTTTTGTGGAGGAATCATGCTATAGAGGAATCTTCTTGGGAGCTCGAGGAGCAAATGAGACAGAAATACCCACAGTTGTTCCAAGAGGTTTAGGGATAATCAAGTAAAGTATAAGTAGTTAGGTAAAATTTATTTTGTAGGTACATGTATGAATTTAGTTAGTAGACAGTCTTTTCATTTTATATGTGTAATCTCCCAGAACTTAGAATGTAACCATAGTATTCCTCCGCCATAAGTGAGATTAAGTAATTAAATAAGTAGACCGTTTATTTTAAGGGATGGTGAATTATATGAATAGTAAATTTCGAGGACGAAATTTTATAAGGAGGGAAGAATGTAATAACCCAAGAAATTAATCAGGGTCTCGTCGACGAACACAGGGGATTTATTGACCAGAATACACGAGGGCCTCGTCGACAAGCACACATTTCGTCAATGAGAAGATACCGAGAGGGGGGTTTTGGCAGTCTGAAAATCATTTACAAGGTGTTCAGATTCGTCTACAAACTTGTTCAGGGGCTCGTCGACGAGATGACGGTCTCGTCAACGAATCCAGATTTATAAATAGTTGAAACCCAAATTTTTGATAGAATGTTGGTGTATGAAATCCCTCTTTCTCTCTCTAAACGCCCCTCACCCCTTCTCTATTCGATCCTGGCTTCGTTTCTCACCGGATTGAAGAGCTAAGGCCACCACGACGCTCCTGGGAAAGTTTTCTGCAAGTCTGCTAGAGCGGATCGTTGGTGGAAGTGATTCGAATTTTATCCCAATTTCAGGGTAAGACATTCCATTCAGTATTTGCCTTTACCATAGTTATGTAAAATGTTGTACATAGAAAAATAGTGATATTCTGTTATGGGGGATGTTGTTTTTAGGGTGTTGAGTGGGGAACCCTGCAGGTATAAGATCAGAGTGCAGTATGGGCTTTTGAGAAATCAGGTAAGGGAAATATGCTATGCTAATGAGTTTTTAGAATATAATACATAAGATTATGTATGTTTATTTTCAAGCATGTTGATCAGTTTATTTTACCAGAATATCAAGAGTATTATTATTTAAGAGAGATTACAGATATGAAGCATGAGATTTTAATTACATAGTTGTGTGGCGTGAGTTTATTATGATTTAATATGTTGATTATGAAATTTTACAGATATCCAGTTATACAAGTTTATTAGGAGAAAGTAAAATTTATAACATTTCTCAGAATAATATGATTTTTGAACCATAACTCTCAAACAAATATTACAGATATTATAGATAGATATTACAGATATTATAGACAGATATTACAGATATTATAGATAGATATTACAGACAGATATTACAAATAATTCAGATAGATATTTCAAATATTACAGCTCATATTTATAGTGTTATGGTTATTTTGAAATCATGTTAAAAATAGTAAGATAAATAAATATATATATATATATATATATATACACACACACACACACACACTAGTATTACACAGTATCAGATCCCTGTGGAAAATTACAGACATATATATATATATATATATATATATATAGCAGAGTATAGTATCGTTGCAATTGCAGATAGAGTGCAACCACATAACTCAGATAGTATATGGATTCCGTCTAACCGTGTTAGGAGAGATTGCAGTCTCCCCAGCGAGTTGGGTTGAGGTGGCCGGTTAGGCGATGTTAGATTTGGAGATTGCTTAGAGAGATTGCAATGGGCTAGATTGGCGGATGCTACAAATATAGATTGACTTGTCTGGTAGGCTAACCATAGTAAGTCCAGCCTATGGGCCGCACAACCTTATCATAAGGGGTTATATCATGATATACAGAATCCCAGGGTATAGCAGAAGTTCCTATGTGACGACCTGCTTAATTTTCACATTTTTTTTTCTTTCAATAATATAATAAAATCAATATTACCAATCCCAGCTCAGCAGATCATAATACACCTGGACCCGTGGGTATCAGGGATAAATCAGAACACAACACGGAAGCCTAAGCAGCAGGAAACATATAATCACAATATTGTAAATACAAAACATCCATCACATTACTACAAACACCAGAGTCACTATACCACTGTATTTCAAAATATACACATCTCAAACAAAATCTAGGGACACTTCCCACAAAAATCCAATTGTCCCTACTAAAACTTACCCTTCAAAAAGGGCAGATAACAACTCTAATTCAGCGGGCTTTTCCCGCTCTCCTATTTGGGGCTCCTGAAAAGTTTATAAAATTCAGGGGTGAGACACCTCTCAGTAAGGGAAATAAACTAATATCAGTGTGTGACAACATGAGTATTCCGTGTTCTACATATACCATACATATCATATGCTGTAACTGTTTGTCAAATCTGGGAAAACATATATATATCAAATCATGGCAGAACATACTGCATTTTCATAAACATATTTCATCTCATATAATGATAATAACATAAAAACATTACTAGTAGGTTAGCTGACTATTGTCATGTATTACCCTCACATGACTAGGTTGTGTGACCCAAAGGCGGGACCTGATATTGGTTGGCCGACCACTGCCAAGTCAAAAGTACAGTCTGTAAATCTGATGGGTCTGCCTGACCTGGTCCGTACACCAGGGGCGATCACACACTTCTTAAAAACCACATCGACCATCAAATCTCACACCACTCCGTACAGTGGCGTTAACACAAATATCATGATCACGAAGACCATGGACACATAACAATGGTACCGTGTAAGTGCTAGCCTAGACCAAACCAACCAGGTTCTAATATCATATAACATATATTAAAACTGTGATACATGGATATTTCATATCATTAATTTTTCACATCAATCATATCATTTTGTATATATACGTATATCATGAAAATCACCGACCCGTACGCCGGTATTACACATTTTTTCATAACTCGGCCCGTACGCCGGCAAACACATCATAGCACGGCTCGTACGCTGGCAAACATATCATAACATGACCCGTACACCAGTTTTCCCATTATAAAAATTCATGTCATAATCCCATTCCAGAAAACAGTATTTCATAATATTTTATACTCATGCCACACTGAACAGATTTTCCATATATTCAACGTACCATCATTTTAAACAGTATTTTCCCAAATATAAATCATAAATATATGTACACACATTACTTTCCCAAAATCAAATGCTATATATATACATTTTCTCGAAAGAACTAGCTTAGTTTATCCCCTTACCTGACCAATGAGAAAGTCCCCAAGATATTCTAGTCTAACACCTGTAGGATTTCCTGACCAATACCCTGAAAATGAAAACTCCCAGTATTAAACTTCAGTATTTTCATGTGTACATCATTTCCTATAACTATAGCAAGACCAAATTTGACTTAAAAAGCCTTACCTCAACTCATGGATGATTTCCAACTTGCTTTCACCAACGATTCGTTTCGACAGATTTAGAGAGAACTTCCCTAGGAGCGTTGTGGTGACTTTGGATTGTCGATCTGGTGTAAATTTAGCCCAAAATCGAAGAAAGAAAGAGAGAAAACCGAAGGGGAGAGAGTGAGGAGAGGTTTTGCTTAATTATGAAGTTAAAAATCTGATTTTGATATTTATAGAGCAGAGGATTCGTCGACGATCCACGTCATTCGTCGACGAATCCTTTAATAAATTCGTCAATGAAATTCAGTCTTCGTCGACGAAATTCAGTCGGCTCAAACCTCTCTCGGTATTTCTTTGTCGACGAATCCCCTGTATTCGTCGACGAATTCTCTTATACCCTCGTCGATGAGTCCCCTATATTCGTCGTCGAATTTTTTTATACCTTCGTCGACAAATCCCTTGTATTCGTTGACGAATCCCCTATATTCTTCGAAGAAGCCCTGATGATTCCCCTTGGTTATTCCTTCCAAAGTGCAATGTCGTCAACGAAATTGACTTCCTCCTTCTATTACGATCTCCATTTCCCTTTCTTTTTATTATATAAATTCCATTTTTATTCGGGTCGTTACATTCTCCCCTCCTTATAAAATTTTGTCCTCGAAATTTACTATTCGTATAATTCATCATCCCTTATTAGGCAAAATGGTCTACTTATTTTATTACTTACCCTCTCTTATGGCGGAGGAATACCGTGATTACATTCCAAGTCTTGGGAGATTATATATACAAAAGAAAACTTCTCCTAAAACTAAAATGCTACACTAATTAAACCATTACATGTACTTGCAAAAGAAAATACTACCTAACTACTTACATTTTACCTATTTAGACCCCTTGGAATAGATGCAGATACTTCTGTTTCATTTGCTCCTCAGATTCCCAAGAAGCCTCTTCAATTGCATGATTCCTCCACAAAACTTTTACCTAAGGAATCTTCTTGTTACGTAGCTCCTATACTCTCCTATCCATAATCTATATGGGTACCTCCTCATACACCAGTGAATCACTAAGCTCCAATTCATCATAACTGATGATATGAGAAGGATCTGAAATGTATTTCCTCAACATCACAACATGGAATACGTCGTGGATCCTGGATAACACAGGTGGTAAAGCTAGCCTGTAGGCTACCAGCCCCACTTTATCTAAAATCTCAAATGGACCGATAAACCTAGGACTAAGTTTATCCTTCTTCCCAAATCGCATAACCCCTTTCAATGGAGCTATCTTCAAAAACACATGATTCCCTACATCAAATTCCAAATTTATGCGGCGATTATCAGCATAACTTTTCTGTTGGCTCTGAGCTGCACTGATCCTGTCTCTGATAAGCCAAATCTTATCACGTGCTTGTTGTACCAGTTCTGGCCCCACTACTCGCCGCTCACCCACTTCATCCCAAAATAAAGGAGAACGACATCTCCTACCGTATAATGCTTCAAACGGTGCCATGCCAATGCTGATCTGCTAACTTTTATTATACGCAAATTCTACCAATGGCATGAACTGAGTCCAACTACCCCTAAAATCTAATACACACGCTCAGAGCATATCCTCTAGTATCTGTATCGTCCTCTTAGTCTGCCCGTCTGACTGAGGATGGAATGTCGTATTAAATGATAACTGAGACCCCAGAGCCTCCTGTAAACTCTTCCAAAATCATGACGTAAAATGCGGGTCTCGATCTGACACAATCGATATTGGCACCCCATGAGAACGAACTATCTCCTGAATGTAGATCTCTGCTAAATGGATGAGGGAGTAGCTGATCTTGATAGGTATAAAGTGGGCGATCTTAGTCAAACGGTCAACAATCATCTAGATGGCATTCTGGCCATGTAATGTCGTCGGCAGTCTTGACATGAACTCCATAGATATATGATCCCACTTCCACTCTGGGATAAATAACGACTGCAACTGCCATGCCGGCCTCCGGTGCTCAGCCTTTACCCGTTAGCACGTCAAACACTAGGCTACATACTCGGCGATCTCTCTCTTCATTCCACTCCACCAGTACGACTCTCGCAAATCTCTGTACATCTTCATACTGCCGGGATGAACTGTATACAAAGATTTGTGAGCCTCCTCTAAAATAGTCTTCCTGATCTCTGTATCGACAATAATGCATAACTTGGAACGGAACTGCAAAGCTCCGTCATCTACAATACTGAATTCCTCCCCCTGACCATTCTGCACTCTATCCATCACCTCTGCTAATTCTAGGTCTTCCTTTTAAGCGATTTTAATTCTTTCTTGCAGAGTAGGCTGTACTACTAAGCTGGCAATATACACTGGAAGATCACTCTCCACCAACTCTATGCCGAGTCTCTTCAGATCCATCATGATCGGATGCTGGATCTCCATATCCGCCAACACTGGTTTCCTGGATTTCCTGCTCAAAGCATCAACTACCACGTTTGCTTTCCTCGGGTGATAACTGATGGTACAATCAAAATCCTTTATCAGCTCCAACCACCTTCTCTGCCTCATATTCAATTCCTTCTGCGTGAAGAAATACTTTAAGCTCTTATGGTCGGAGAAAATCTCACACTGCTCGTCGTACAGGTAATGTCTCCAAATTTTCAATGCATATACCACTGTAGCCAATTCAAGATCATGTGTAGGGTAGTTCTTTTCATATTCTTTCAACTACCTGGACGCATATGCCACTACCCTGCCATATTGCATCAATACACAGCCAAGTCCCTTCAAGGACGCATCACTGTAAATGACATACCCCTCACCCCTAGATGGGATAATCAATACAGGCGCTGTGACTAACCTCTGCTTCAATTCCTGGAAACTCTGCTCACAACTGTTCCCATTCAAATCTAGCATTCTTCTTCGTCAGTTGTGTCAAAGGTCCTGACAAAGCTAAGAACCCCTCAACAAAACAACGATAATAACCGGCTAACCCCAAGAAACTCCTAATCTCCTAGACGTTCCTCAGTCTAGCCCAATTCACTATCGCCTCAATCTTACTGGGATTTACAGAAATTTCGTCTCCTGAAATAACATGCCCCAAAAACACAACTTTCTCGAGCCAAAATTCACATTTACTGAACTTGGCGTACAACTTCTTTTCCCGAAGTGTCTGCAAAACCTACCTCAAATGTGCCTCATGCTCCTCATAGCTCTTCGAATAGACCAGTACATCATCAATAAAAACAACAACGAACTAGTTTAGATATTGGTGAAAGACCCTGTTCATCAAGTCCATAAATACCGCAGGAGCATTCGTCAGACCAAACGGCATAACAAGAAACTTGTAATGCCCATACTTGGTCTTGAAGGTCGTCTTCGAAATGTCATCTGCTTTCACTTTCACTTGATGATAGCTGGATCTGAGATCAATCTTAGAATACACCGGTGTACCCTAGAGCTGGTCAAACAAATTGTCGATACAGGGTAGAAGATACTTGTTTTTGATTGTCACTTTATTAATCTCCCTATAGTCTATACACATCATCATGGTCCCATCTTTCTTCTTCACAAATAAAACTAGAGCTCCCCATGCGGATACACTGGGTCGTATAAAGCCTTTATCAAGAAGATCTTGCAACTGATTCTTCAACTCTGCTAACTTCGCTGGCGCCATCCGGTATGGTACTTTAGAAATCGGCGCTATACCGGAAGGTAGATCAATAGAGAAATCTACCTCACGATCAGGTGGCAAGCCTGGTAGCTCATTTAGGAAAACATCTGTAAACTCCTTAACTACAGGCGTGCTAGTAAGTTTCAATTTATTTTCTGACATCTCCTTTACAATAGCCACAAACCCCTGACAACCACTCAGCAATAATCTTCTGGCCTAAATAGTTGAAACTAGCTGAGGGGGGGGGTTGCACTCGCGACTCTACGAACTTGAATTCTGCTTTCCCCGGAGGTCTAAATATCACTTCTCGTGCTTGATAATCTATGCTAGCAAAATTAGCTGCTAGCCAATCCATACCAAAGATAACATCAAACCCGTGCATGTCCAGCACTATCAAATCAGCCGTCAAAGTCTTTCCTTGAATATCAACTGGACAACCCCGGAGCACCCTATTACACCTCACTACTAACCCAGTCGGTGTATATACCTGCAATTCAACTTCTAATAGTTGTGTTTTAGTCCTAGATAATTTAACACACCCCGAAGATACAAACAAGTGTGTAGCTCCTGAATCAAACAATGTTATAACTTTAAAAGAAAGCATAACAACCATACCTGTCACCACGTCACCTACTATCTCAGCTTCACCCGGCGTCAAAGTAAACATCCTAGATGGAGTCGTATTCCTCTACTGGCCCCCACGTGGCGCCTGATAACCTCCCCGGTATGGTCTGGGAGTTGGAACTACATCTGGTGGGGTAGGACAGTCTTGCACCATATGCCATGATCTATCGCAGCGACAGCACACCACACCACACCACCGGCTCGACACTCTCCCCAGTGTCTCCTACCACAAGTCTGGCAGACTAGGGGACCCTGCCCTGTCTGCACCTCGTGTCCTCCCGTATCCTACCTCCGTCCTCTGCCATGATTTCCTCTCCTCCACTGACCCAGTCTATGACCCTGTTGGTAGCCGGTAGATGTAGATCTCTTCCTCTGCCCCTGCTTCTCTACATCGAGACGCTCACCAATCTCTACCAAGGCTGCCCTATCGACTAACTCAGCAAAGGCCTAGATCCGCAGCACCACCACCTACTTGAATATACTCTGCCTTAAGCCTCTCTCAAATTGCCTCGCCTTCTTCACCTCATCAGGAACAATATACTGGGCAAAATAAGAGAGCTCGATGAAATGCGCCGCATACTGCTGGACGGATAGCTGTCCCTGCTTCAAATTCAGGAACTCTTTTACCTTAGCATCCTTGACAGTAGCTAGAAAATACCTATCAAAGAACAATTCTTTAAACCGATCCCATGTCATGGCTATCGGAGTCACCCTCTACTGTTCCAGCAGCCTCACTACAGTCCACCACCTCTCGGCTTCTCCTATCAGTCTATAGGTGGCGAAGAGGATTTTCTGTTTCTCAGTACACTGTAACACAACCAAGATCTTCTCGGTCTCCTGCATCCAGTTCTCGGCAGCTGCAGGATCAAATCCACCTAAGAATGTCGGAGGATTCATCTTCGTAAACTTTTTTATAGTGCACCCATGACCTGCAGATGGACCACTCTGCTCCCTCGAGCTCCTAGCGATCTCATCCATAACCTGCTGAGCCACGCTACGTAATACTGCGTCAGAGTCGATCCTAGCTGCACCTAATGGTCCTACTCCATCGCTGCCACTCGCATGGGCACTATTTTCTCCTAAATCCATCCTGAAAAATAGCAATTGCAACTCAGTAATCCAATCCTCATAATTTACCCACCTATCCTTATCACTTACCTCAACATTTCTAACTCATTTCTAATCCTCAATCGTACATTCTAGGAACACAACCCGACAATAGCTTACTATGGTTTTCTTAAATCGTCACCTTAGGAAAAACACAGAAACTACCACGGAAGTCCTGCCTCTAGACTATAGAACAAAACCTCAAATAATTTCCTAAACTTAGTATGTTAAATGTGTAACTCAGCCGCCACACACTAGTGATAGCATATTTCCTCTTACTGAGTGTTGTCTCATCCCAATGACGTAAAATAAGAATGTTTTCGTAAATGTGTTTATCAACTTAGTGAATTGGTTATTTTCTGTACACTAAATGCATACTGGCCACACAATGACATTAACTTAGTCTTTCCCTTCCTGAGCTATGCCTCACCCCTACTTTACAAACTATCTTTTTAGGAAATCCTAGAGATTGGGTCTAGCGGGCTAGAGGTGTAAATTTATGTAGGTAGTATGTAGATAGAGATTTTATTTTTTTTTAATTTTATGAGTTGTAATTATGTGAAAATGGACATATTTGTGTATAAATATAGTTAGAACTCTAGTAATGTAATTTGAGGATTTTGTATTTTATTTCTGCTGCATATATGTGTTTTATATATGATGAACAAGGTATTAGGTACCCAGACGTCACTAAAGTAGCACTCCGGGCCCACGTGGCAGGTCAGGGTCATTACAGGTGGTATTAGAGTCTAGGTTTGCTAGGTTCTACAGTCTTTGGGGATTGATAATTACCAGAGTATAGGTTGAGATAAGATAGGGATAGGAGTGGGTGGGTTAAGATGGGTTTTAGTTTGGAAGCTTGGAGGCAGAAATCTATTGACGGACTTTTGTGATTTTCTGAATTAGTCACAATTTTCAGAAAACCATGGTAAATCCATCAATGGTTTCGTTTCTTGGTTGGGGGATTGGAACTTAGGAAATTTAAGTTGGAACGCTAGGATGAGTGGGTATGTGTGTGAAGTTAATGTTAAGATGGAGATTTTTTTTTAATTTTTACCTCAATGGTTTTGTGATAGAATTGGAATATGAATTATTAAATTAGAATCTATATATTATATCAATTCCATTATTCCATATTTGTAATAATTATATTGAAGGTGAAATGTCTAAGTTGAGTTATATCCTATTTACATACTATCAGATAGTGTCGTTGTATTATTTGATTCAAGTGCAACCCACTCGTTTGTGTCTCGGGGATTTGTTAAACTATGTGGGTTAGGGGCTCAACTGTTAGAGACAGAGTTAGTAGTGGGCACATCAACAAGGTCAGTGTTAATGTGTAGCAAGGTGATCAGGAATTATCCGGTAGAGATTTAGGGGAGAGTGCTACCTGCTAGTTTGATAGTCCTTGATATGCATGGTTTTGACATTATTCTGGGCATGGACTGGTTAGCATCTAGCTATGTGAGCATTGACTGTCGCAGGAAGGAGGTGGTATTCAGACCTTTAGGGGAGCTAGAGTTTGTATTTGTTGGGTCGTGTGTGTGTGTTGGCACCACGGATCCTTTTGGCTATCCAAGAGAAGAGGTTACTTTTTGGGGGGATGTCAGGGTTAACTTGCATTGGTGAAGGAAGCGCCAAAGGAGGAACTCAAGTTGGAAGATATCCCAGTGATAAGGGAGTTCTCTGATGTTTTTCCAGAGGATTTACCGAGGTTTCCTCCTGATCGTGACGTGGAATTTGTAATTGATTTGATCCTAGCAACACCAATCTCCAAAGCCCTATACAAAATGGCTCCAGCTCAATTAAAGGAGTCAAAGGAACAATTGCAGGAACTTCTTGATAGGGGATTTATTAGATCGAGTGTACCCTGGAGTGCATCGGTGTTGTTTGTGAAGAAGAATGGCGGGTCGATGAGGATGTGCATCGACTACCGGGAGATTAATAAGGTAACAGTGAAGAACAAGTATCCATTACCCTGAATTGACGACCTGTTCGATTAGCTTCAGGGTACGCAAATTTTCTCTAAAATCGATCTGCGATCTTGATATCATCAGGTGAAGGTTAGATCAGATGATGTATTGAAGACTATTTTTCGGACTCGGTACGACCATTACGAGTTCTTGGTTATGCCATTCGAGTTAACGAATGCTCTAGTGGTATTTATGGATCTGATGAATAGAGTATTCCATGAGTACTTAGACCAGTTTGTTACTGTATTCATAGATGATATTTTGGTCTATTTGAAGAGCCCTAAGGAGCATGAAGCTCATATGAGACTAGTACTTCAGGTGCTCAGGGAAAAGAAGTTATTTGCTAAACTTAAGAAATGTGAATTCTGGCTAGACAAGTTGCATTTATGGGTCATGTGGTATCCAAGGAAGGGATTTTAGTGGATCTGAGCAAAGTAGAGGTTGTAGTTGATTGGGCAAGGCCGAAGAATGTGCAGGAAGTCAGAAGTTTTCTAGGTCTTGTTGGATACTACCGCCGAATTGTCGAGGGGTTCTCCAGATTATTAGGGTCTTTGACACGACTCACGAGGAAGAATGTGAAGTTTTACTGGATCGACGAGTGTGAGCAAAGCTTCCAGGGGTTGAAACAGCGTCTATTCACTGCCCCAGTTTTGACCCTTCCATCAGGTGAGGGTGGATTTGTAATCTACAGCAACGCATCGCAGAAAGGATTTGGTTGTGTTCTAATGCAGCAGGGGAAAGTCATTGCATATGCGTCTCGCCAGTTGAAAGAGTATGAAAAGAACTATCCTACGCATGACTTGGAGCTGGCAGCAGTTGTGTTTGCATTGAAGATCTGGTGACACTGCCTTTATGGTGTAAGGTGCGAGATCTTTACTAGCCATAAGAGTCTCAAGTACTTCTTCACCCAGAAGGAGTTGAATGTGAGGCAGCGTATGTAACGACCTGCTTATTTTACCATTTTTTTTTCATGAAAATAAAAAAAACTGATATAATAAACCTAGCAGATCATAATTAACCTGAACTCGTGGGTACCAGGGATACATCAGAAATACAACACGGAGGCCTAAGTAGCAAAAAACATAAAATCATATGCATCTCATATTACCATTTGACACAATATCAGAGTTTACTACATATTATATATATATATATATATATATATATATATATATATATATATATATATATATTCCAAAACAATCAAAACCAATCTTAGGGTCATCACCCAAATATCCATCTAACCCTAGCGAAATACTTACCCTTCAGATAGGGTAAAACAACTGAACTCTAATGCTGCGGAATTTTATCCGCTCTCCTACTTGAGGCTCCTGAAATGTTCATATAATTTTGGGGTGACACCTCTCAATAAGGGAAATAAACTAATACCAATGTGTAACAACATGAGTATTTCCACGTTATACATAAAACCATACATAAACATACTTAGTGAAACTGTCTGTATCATATCTGAGAAAAACATATATACTTTTAGCATGGTAGAACATACTGGATTTCTATAAACATAATTCATCTCATATGATAATAGTACAAAAACAACTCTGGAAGCTGGCTGGTGTCATCTCTTAACCCAACATGATTGGGTTGTATGGCCCGAAGGCGAGACCTGAAAATGGCTGGCCAACCACTGCCAAGTCAAAGTAAATGTCTGTAAGTACGATGGGTCTGCCGGACCTAGTTCGTACACTAGGGGCGCCAACATTTCAATAAACCACATCAACTATCCGTCCTCACGTTGCCCTGTACGACAGCGATAACACAATATCATAATGATCGTGATCACATAGCTACGGTACCGTGCTCGTGTAAGCCGAAACCAAGTCAACCAGGTTCTGATAACATATAACATATTTCAAAATTGTGATACATTGCTATTCCATAATAATAATTGTCAAATCAATATCATCATATCACATTTCATACAAAGCGTAAAAATCATAGGTTCTTACGTCGACATTTCATATTTTATCAATCATGGCCCGTACGCCGTATCAAATATCAAATAGAAGGCTCGGCCCTTATGCCGGCATCTCATATAAAAGGCTCGGCCTGTACACCGGCATATCATGTGAGAACATCCTCGGCCTATACGCCGGTATATCATATTAAAACTCTCGACTCATACACCGGTAAATCATATAAAACTCTCGGCCCATACGCCGATATATCATATAAAACTCTCGACTCATACACCGATATATCATTATAAAACTTTGTATCATCTAACATTTTCCTAGAAAATAGTAATTCATAATAAATTCTACTTGTGACGCCCCCGATTTTCGTGCAATTTTTTTTCCTTATAAATAATAATAAATAAATATTCACTCATCATCAACAACATTCATAAATCGGCCACATCAACAACCCTAGTACCATTCATACGACCTAACCCGCATTGGGTACCGGGTAAAAAGTCATTTTATTTATATAACCTAACAACGGAAAACGGTATACACATAACAGTCAGAATTCAATACTCAGAGTATCAGCATACATATATATACATCACCATCACAAACTCAAAAACAACTCAACTCTGGGGGAACTACACCTCCCCTAGTCCAAAAATTCACCCTGTGTGTTAGGGTCTCAGCTCCCTATGGTCACGAAGCTCTATCATCTAGTCTATCCATGTTTCCTGAAAAATTTAGATAATTTGGGTGAGACACATCTCAGTAAGAAGGAATAAATTATTTACAGTGTGTGGCCATATGAGTTCAGTCATAACACACTTTACTTTTCAAATCAACATTTCATCTGAGAAAAATACATTGATAAATATATTCTTATAATCATATAGATATACAACACAAACTTTTATAAGTTTTAAAATCTCAAATTAAATCATTCCAACACATATTTACCTGCGAAGTTCCTGAGAATAGGAAAGATTACCCGCCCATACAGGTAGTTTTCCTCTGCCCTAACACGTTATGTAGTCAGGTACGGCCACATCTGATAGCTATCAGGGCACTCACCTTACTCAGTAAGCCCTCAAGCGAAGAGTTTCACTTCGTTTCAATTATTTATATTATTAACTCACACGGTTCTATTTCTCAATTTTACCATTCTCTATTTCTCAATTTTCATTATTTCTTTCATTTCTCATTTTAGCCTGTTTTATCATTCTTTCACTTTCCGTTTCCATTTTACTGTCCAGCTCATGAGTATCCTTGGTACCTAGTACCAACATCACGTTTGTAACTCATGGCTACCTTGAGGATCTTTCTTTCCACGTCATGCTTCCCCCCATGGTCAGGGTTGTGCGGCCCGAAAGCTGGATCTAACCGCGCTTGGCCGACCCGGTTATATCAAAATATCATATCACATATATCGCGTTTGTAGAACGATTGGCCGGCCTATAGCCCTGATCCGGACTCAAGGGGTACAACAACTATACTAAATAGCTCAGTCGACTGTCATGCCACATGCTCCAAGAGTCTGTGTGGTTGCACTACACCACTAGCAACGGTATCGTGCTCAATATCACAACTCATCATTAGGGTTTCGACAACCATCCATCAGGGTTCACCATCACATACCCGCAATCATTATATGGTATTGGCATTTCATCAATCATATTTCAGTATATACGTTTCAGAATTCACGTTCTCATCTTCACGTTTCAATATTTTCATATCAATATACATCATTAATCTCATATCTAATATATCTCAATTCTTCTCAATATAAATGTTCTCATTATTTTCTGTGCACATTTCAAGATCTCATAATAGTATATATCGTGTTTCACGTATTTCAACATTTCTCAAAATACCCATATCAGTAATTTGCCAAAATCTCATTTTTCATGCAAATCATTTCTATTCTCATATAAATACCATATTACATTATTTTCCACTAATCACATCAATAATTCTTATTTCAATATTTTCTCAGAAATTACTCATCGTTATATTTCACATTTTTCAATATACATCATATGCCACATAGTTTTCATCTAATATTCATAATATATTAATTTCATACTCCAAAATATCATAATTTAATATTACTCAAATGCCACACAATTTATTTGATATTTATATCATAATAATTTCTAAACAAAATACCATATGCTCATTTTCACATGTTAATTCAAATAGTAGCTCTAAAAATACTGTTATAATTTATTCCTCTTACCTGACTTACTGAGAGTCTCGTTAGGACTCAAATCCTACGCCCTTGGCGCTCGAAAATCAAATCCTGCAATTTGCATTTTTCATAAATTAATTAACTCAATTTTCTAAAATAATACCCAACTAACCTTCCCTAGACTCCATATACCCCAAATTAACATTTAAACTAATATTTAACACCCTCACTTAATTTCCTGAACTATGCCTGCAGGTCCCAAAATTACATCCGCGGCGCTTACCCGGACCCTAAATTTCGAAAATCCTACTTCAACCTCAGATGTTCAATATTCTAACATTTTTAAATCAACACTAATTAAATAATAATAAGCCCCTTAATAATCCTCTTATTCCAAATTTGGGGTTATGCCCATGACGATCCTACGAGAAATCTGTTCCGCTAGACTTGTAGAGAATCATCCCTAGATTCTCATGATGGTGTCCGATCGTCAATTGGGGTTATAAATTGCAAAAAATTGAGATAAAAGCGGAAATTAGCTTACCCTAGGAGATACGCCTACGCCGCTTCTACCATCAATTCACTCCGGTAGAAATGATGGTAGCGGAAAATGGAGTCCAGTGGTATCTTCCGATTTTCGATCATACGAGTATCTGTCACGGAACCGAGGAGAGAGGGAGAGAGAACGAGGAGAGAGAGAGTCTTGCGCAGAAAAAACAGAAAGAAAAAGGGGGGGGCTCTTTGGACTCTCTGAACTCACCTGAAGCTTCAAAGAAGCTTCACGTGACTTGATATATATATTATAATAATAATAATAATAATAATAATAATATATTTAATTAATATTGATAATAATATATTTTATTAATAAAAAAGTAAATTTTAATTATGATTTTTTTATATGAATTTAATTAATTAATTTTATTTTTATTTTTTTGGAATCACCCCACTAGTCTTGTATTGCCATTTTTGGGGTTATTACACTACTCATGCCACACAAAATGGGTATTACACATATTTAAAACATATCATCATTTACATCAGTATTTTCCCAAACATAATGCTAATATATATACTTATTTTCCTGAAATTAAATGTTGTAAAACTAAGCATATATTTTCATAAAACAACTAACTTAGTTTATCCCTTTACCTGATTCCTAAATAGCCCCCTAAAGTATATCAGTCCTGCACTCGCAGGATTCCCTGTTCAACACCCTGAAATCAACATTTCCCATAACAGAAATTTAATATTTTTTCGACTACTACATTTTCTACAACTGTGAAAAAGTCAAATACTGAATAAAAAGCTTTACCCTGAATCTGGGATAGAATTCAAGCTAGCCCCACCAACGATCCACTCCGACAGAATTGTAGAGAACTTTTCCAAGAGTGTCGTGGTGGCTTCAGATCATCGAACCAGGGAGAATCCGGCCTGAAATCTTAGAGAGAAGGGGTGGAAAACGAAGAGGATAGAGAGAGGAGGGTTTCTGCTAAAAAAATCAGCTGAAAAATCGCATTCAAGGCTATTTATACACTAGCATTCATCAACGAACCACGTCACCTCATCGACGAGGTCACGAAGGAAGTTCGTTGACGAACGTTTATTTCTCGTCGATGAAATTCAAAGATGGAAAAATAGCCTCTCGGTATTTTCTCGTCGACGAATCCCCTATGTTCGTCAATGAAACCCTGTTTAAATATTTCAAATACAACTTCCTTTTCCCCCTTTTTCCATTACTTAAATACCATAATTTTCTCAGGTCACTACAGCGTAGATGGCTCGAGTTGATAAAGGATTATAACTGCACCATTAGCTATCACCTAGGAAAGGCGAACGTGGTAGCCGATGCATTAAATTGGAAATCTGGGAGTACGTCAGCCTCAGTAGTTATGGCTTCGCACCAGATCATGATGGACCTAGAGAAATTGGGTGAAGAATTGGTAGAAGGGAATCATCAGGCGTTCATTTCTAGTTTGGTAGTTCAACCGACTTTATGGGAGAGAGTCAGAACAGTTCAATTGAAAGATGCAGAGTTGATGGAGATTATCGAGAAGATACAGGATGAGCAGCACACAGACTTTAATGTTGCTGAGGATGGAGTTATCAGATTTCACACTCAATTGTGTGTTCCAGACTATGCAAAGATAAAGAAGACGATTCTGGGGGGAAGCTCACCACTCTCTCTATGCTGTTCACCCGGGTAGCATGAAGGTGTATAGAGACTTGTGTGAATCATTCTGGTGGAGTAATATGAAAAGGGAAATTGCTAAATTTATGGGTCAGTGTCTGATGTATCAGCAAGTAAAGGCAGAACACTAGAGGTCAGAAGGACCACATCAACCACTAGACATCCCTATGTGAAAGTGGGAGCATATCTCCATGGACTTTGTATCAGGATTGCCTTCAGTGTTGCATAGGCAGAATGCCATATAGGTAGTTGTTGACAGATTGAAGAATACTACCCATTTCATTGTGGTTAAAACCAGTTACTACCAATAAGCTGGTAGAACTCTATGTACAGGAGATAGTCAGAATACATGGCGTGCCTGTGTCCATCGTTTCAGATCGAGATCCGTGGTTCAATTCCCGTTTCTGGAAGAGTTTGCAGGGAGCGTTGACTTTCAATACTGCATTTCACCCTCAGACGGATGGACAGTCCGAATGAACCATACATATTCTCGAGGATATGCTATGGGCATGTGTGTTAGATTTTAGAGGCAGTTGGATCCGATATCTGCCATTGGTTGAGTTTGCATACAATAATAGTCACCAGGCTTGGTATGGTCTCTAGTGCCGATCTCCGTTGTACTGGGATGAAGTAGGCGAACGGTTGATTTTGGGGCTAGAACTTGTTCAACAAACCTCTGTAAAGGTCGAGCTTATCAGGGAAAGGATTAAGGCCGCCCAGAGTCAGCAGAAGAGTTATGCGGATACTCACCGACGAGAGCTAGAATTTGAGATAGGTGATATGGTATTCTTGATACTTGCTTCGATGAAGGGGGTGATGAGGTATGGGAAGAAGGGCAAGCTAAGCCCTAGATACGTTGGGCCGTTCGAGATTCTAGAGAGGATTGGTTCGGCGGCGTACAGGATAGCATTACCCCTAGCGCTGTCTAAGATACACGACGTGTTCCACGTGTCCATGTTGAGGAAGTACATTCCAGACCCCTCATATGTGATCAGTTATGAGTCGTTAGATATCAGGGATGCTTTGGCATACGAGGAGGTACCAGTTCAGATTCTAGATCGGAAAATACAGGAACTGCGTACCAAGGATATACCATTAGTGAAGGTGCTGTGGCAGAATCATGCAGTTGAGGAGGCTTCTTGGGAGTTAGAAAAGGAAATACGCCAGAAGTACCCATAGCTGTTCAGCGAGGGCTAGTGCTAGACGGGTAAGGGTATAGTTTTATATGGAGGGATTAGAGTAAGTTGTGTGGTTAGTTGTGTATAATTTTAATTATAGATAGTCTTTGGGAGAATTTTTTATGGTCATTGTAATTCCCTAAAGGCAGTATTGTAACCGCGGTATTCCTCCGTCATAAGTGAGGGTAGTTAATAAACGTGGGACGGGACTGCTATATGGGTGGCTACCGACTCTTTAATAAACAAGGATAGTGAGTTGAGAATGTGATTGGTAATAGTTAACAAATTTCGAGGACGAAATTTTTGTAAAGAGGGGAGAATGTAGTGATCCAAAAATAAATAAATAAACTAAAATAAATAATTTAAACAAATTAAATAATAATAATATTATTATTATTATTATAATAAAATATATTTTATATATATTATAACTTTAAGGATCTCAGGATCCTTTAGGAAGACGTCTCCATTTTTTTGTTTTCATTCTGCGCATAGGAGTTCTTTGACTGCTCTGTCTCCTCTCTCCAACTCTCCTCAATCTCGTCTCCAATATTCGGCCGATCGAAAATCCGAAGATACCATTAGGTTCCTATCACCACCACTGACAATCCTGCTGGAGTAGATTTGTCGTAAGAGCGGTGTAGACATATCTCATGGGGTAAGGCCAATTTTCACTCTTACCTCATTTTTTCTTAAATCTTAATTCCAATTAACGAATGGAAATTATCAGGAGATTCGTGGGGAGATTCTCTACAATCTAGTTGGAGCGGGTTTTCGAATTGGAGCTCTGGGGCACCAATCCTAAATCGGGATAAGTTTAATAATTTAGGCTTTTATTAGGCTATTTAGGGTATTTAGAACTTAGGAGGGTTTTAGGGAATTTTAGGGTTTCAGGGATTTGGAACATCGTGGGGCGTAGGTCGGGGTGTTAGCGGGTTTTTTCAAGAATAGGGTAAGGGGATTAAGTTAAGTCAGTAATTTTATAAAATTTGAATCAATTTAATTGTTATGTATATATAAATTTATTTATTTATTTATTCATTTGAGAATTTAAAAGCTATTTTGAAAACCAACCGTTCGAAATGGATTTTACAAATCTATGATATATGGTATGGTATTTTTGAATAAAAGTTTGTTTTTTTATATGGATATGTTAAAATGTGAAAAATCGTGTGACAGATGATTTAAATGGTATGGATTATTGTATATTTGGATTTGGGATTTTGAAATATTGAATTGTTTTTGAAATACTAAATTCTTTGAGAAATACTAGAAATGCTTGTGAAAATACTAGAACTGTTTATGAAATGCAGGAGTTTAAACTAATGGCCAGTAGCTAGGTATTATTTGATTGGCCTAGGGCCAGGATTATTATTTGACAGCCGAGGGCCGGGGTTTTATTTAAACGACTGTGAGCCAGATTGTATTTGTGGCCGAGGGGCAAGTTTTTGGAATAACAGGAAATATATGTGAATTGATATTTTAAATGGCGATTTCTATTATCTAAATTGCATGATATGCTTTAGGAACCCTAGGGTCCAGTGTATTGTGAGCACGGTACCGTTGCTAGTTAGACCATGTGCACCCACACTATTCTGCATAGAAGTGTAGGGGGTCCAGCCGACTGCTTGCGTGAGTTTGAAGTAAGGGCGTCGAACCTGTAACTTTGTTGTAGATGCCTGTAGATGTGTTTGAAAGAATGTTGTTTTTTTAACTTTGTTTAGGCTGATCACCCAGGCTTAGTCCAATATTCAGACCGCACAACCCGTTCCATGGGGGAAGTAAATGACGTATTTGTCGTAGGGATTGTCTTATATGCATATCTGTTAATTTATGTAAATATGAATAATTAATAAGATAATTTCGAGAGTTTACTGAGAAAGGTGAGTATCCTAATAGTAATAATGGTATTAGTGCAGAGGAAAACTACTTGTATGGGCGGGTAATCTTCCCTATCTTTGGCTAATTGTGTGTGTGTGTAAAATAATAATGTTTTCATAAACGTGTTTATCAACTTAGTGAATTAGTTATTTTCTGTATACTAAATGCATGCTGGCCACATACTGACATTAACTTAGTCTTTCCCTTCCTGAGTTGTGTCTCACCCCTACTTTTTAGGAAATCCTAGATATCGGGTCTAGCGAGTTAGAGGAGCTGGGCTAGTGGTGTAAATTTATGTAGGTAGTGTGTATGGATAGAGAGTTTATTTTTGTGAAATTTTATGGGTTGTAATTACTTGAAAATGGATATATTTGTGTATAAAGATAGTTAGAACTCTGGTAATGTAATTTGAGGATTTTGTATTTTATTTCCGCTGCGTATATGTGTTTTATATTTAATGAATAAGGTATCAAATACACAGACGTTACTAAAGTAGCACCCCGAGCCTACACGGCGGGTCGGGGTCGTTACATATGCTTTACAAAAAAATAAGATAGTAAGATAATTAGCAACATTTAGTTCCTGAAGAACTAAACTATTGAATTTCTATAGTTCCAAACTTTTTTGTATTTCTCTTTATTTCATTTACAACACTTCTTTCCATAAAAACATTAGTAAGTTTATTACAATTTCTAAATTTTGATTAGCTACCTAAATCTTAATTATTGTAATTTTTGGTGGTCATTAATGAATTTTTTAAACTTTTAAATAATTTTAAAGTTTATTTCTTGTACGTATTTTTAAATCTATATCACTTCACAATAATCTTCGAAGGCATAAGATGAATTTACTTATTTTATTTTTGGATGTACATTTTATTTAATATTTATATATAATACCGTTGTATCTATTTTAATTTTGAATGAAATAAAAGTTTAAGTATGAATCTTCGACCAATTCAAAACGAAAATTTTAGATGTAAATTTATCTAATGTTATTGAATTTAATTATTTTTAGAATAATAATGTTTTGCCTCTTGGGCTAAATACAATTTTTTTAAGTTCAATTTTTAATGTATCTAAAATAGATTTGAAAATGTAATTTTATCTAATTTTGATTTAATTTTATTTTTAATTTTTAATGGGATGTTTTTGTTACAAAATGATTTATTTTTTATTCAAACATTTATTAATTTCTTATAGTATAGACATATATGTGTGTGTATATATAATGTCAATTTGTTTTATTTTTATTTTTTAACTAAATGGAAGTATTTTCTTTAAGTTAAAACATTATTTTTTATATTTTTTTTTTCCAATTAGAAGCCGATGCCAGGCTTGGGCTTCAAAGCGGGAGGTAGCCTATATTCCTTCACACCTCTCTCAAGATTCGAACCTAAAACCTTTAACAAAAATATTTAAAATTTTAGCCACTTGGACGTCTCATAGGAGACAATTTTTAGACATTCTAAATGTAATTTCATCTAATTTTAGTTAAGTTTACTTTATATATATTATAAAAATTAACTCATTTTTTGATTATTTTATTTTATTTTCGAAAGATACGAATATTTTTTTGTTAGTAAAATCATTTACACTATCCATACTTCTTTACATAGTATAAAAATTTACTTCTTTTTAGAAACATTGATCTAATAAAATTTTAGTTTTAAAAATAGGATACATTTGTCCACAAATTAATTTACAATTATACATTTTAGGAGTTTTTAGTCTTTGTTTTAAAATTATTAATATTTGTATCCACAAAATGATTTATTATATCAATACCTTTATATAAAATACACATTCTTTTTTTGTTATTATTTTAATATTAATGTATAATTGAATCGAGCTTCATCAAATCAAATTCTAACTTTAAGAACTTACACTTGGGTCGAACTCGAGTTCATCATTTATGTGATTGGCTGCGTTTGTGTTCCATTTCAAGTTCAATATTTTTAAATCGAGATTGTAATTGTGGAGAGAGAAAGAGAAAGGGCAAAGGTGTTTTCAAAATCCAAATAAAAACACTTTAGAAGAACAATTCCTTTAGAATTGGTTTAGATCAAGGATTTTGTTTGTAGAAAGGAAAGGAAAGGAAAGGAAAATAAGGAAAAAACTTATTTTTCCTTGTATTTATTTCTATATAAAATACAATAAAAATGAAAGTTTGTTTCAATATAACTAAAAATTATAAAAAACTAAATATCAAAATAATGTGTAAAATCAAATTTTTATTCATAGATTTGTTATATTTTTATTTTTGTTTCACTTTCCTTGATGACCAAACACGAAAAATATAGATTTCTTGATATTTTCCTTTCTTTTCTTTAATATTTGTTGAGTTCCAAACAGGGCCTTAAGAGTCGATATGGGGCAAGAATTTTGATGGAAAAGAAATAAAGGAAAATAGGAACAACTCATTTTTCAACTATATTTTCAATAAACACTTAAAAAGAACGATTCCTTTAAGAGTCGATTTGGATCAAGAGTTTTGAGGGAAAAATAAAGGAAAAGAAAGTATATACCATATAATTTTAAAAATAAAATTTCACTCTAATATAATTAAAAATTTAGAAAAATCATATGTTAATGATGCGTAAAATTAAAATTTTATCAATTGATTTGATATATTTTTTTATTTTTTTTCTTACTTTTATTGATAACCAAATATAAAAAAGTGACTTCCTCCGCATTTTTCTTTCATTTCCTTCACATTTTTAAATTCCAAATAGGGTCTTAAGTAATTAGACGCGCAAATTATAAAATGTTGCATTAACACTTATACCCAGTGAAAAATATTATTAGATATGAAGACTTTAACATTAATATAACAACTTGTGATTTGTTGATTATTAATTTTATTGAAAAGAATATTTGTCCTGTTTATTTTAGAATACTTGTCTTATTTATTTTTCTTTTTATATTTTTGGTAAAGGAAAGAGAGGACATTATTACCTCATTATTAGTATATTTTTCTTCACACCTCATTTGCTAAGCATGTCATAAGTACCAAATCATTAGAAGTCCCGTAACACGCACCCAACGGCCGGCGACTGATACAACCAGTCACCCACTTCCAAAATAACGGCTACTTTACTCCCTACAGCCGGTAACCAAGTGCCCACCGCCCCCAACGGTCATGTTCCCTTTGAAAAATCCCTTAAACCCAACGTTCAGATTTATCCGCCGTCTTTCCTCCTATAAATCTCCCCTTCTTCCCCACAATCTCTCATCAAAAGACTTGAAACCAGTCATCGATCGCCGCCTTCCTCCTTAATTTCTACGTTCCGAACGTTGTATCTCCGAAACAAATTCAAGATGCACAGGTTTCTCCTTCTGATTGCTCTCCTGGTGCTCTCTGTTTCGGATACGGGGCGGGCTCAAGCACCCACCAATGCTCCTGCCTCCTCACCCAAGTCTCCGGCGGCGTCTGCCCCTCCGCCCACTCCTCCGGCTTCTTCTCCAGCGGCCACTCCTCTCCTCTCCCCGACTCTTTCACCGCCGGCGGCCACTCCCACCTCTCCACCGCCGTCTACCACCACTCCGCCAGCATCCACGCCGCCCGCCGCCAGCCCGTCACCGACTGCGGCTTCCCCGGCTAAATCTCCGGCCGCTCCAGCGCCCAATACCGTTTCTCCGACTCTTGCCCCGTCGCCCGGCGGTGCTGCTCCGGTTTCTACACCGCCGCCGTCTTCATCTTCGGCGACTACGCCGGTGAGCACTCCGACACCGTCTCCGACGAAATCGTCTCCCCCGCTACCAACGCCGTCATCGTCTCCCCCAGTGCAGACACCGACATCTTCTCCGCCGGTATCAACTCCGACATCTTCTCCGCCGGTATCAACTCCGACATCATCTCCGCCGGTGCCAACCCCGACATTGACTCCGACCGCAACTCCGCCGGCGGCGAAAGTTCCGTCGAGTGCAGCCACCCCACCGACTCTGGAGACGCATGCGGCGCCGCCGAAGATGTTCCCGGCTAGCGGGTCGCCGAATCCAGGGCCGGCGAGTTCGTCGCCGGAAACTGCGCAGGGTCCGGTTAGTGATGATTCGGGTTCAAACTCCGGGTACGAGGTTCGGGCCATTTTGAGTAGCTTCACCGGGTTGGCTCTTAGCGCATTTTTGGCAATGTAGAATTCTAGAACAATCTACTATTTTTTTCCCGTGCTTTTTCCACCATTGTTTTTTTATTTTAATTTTTCCTTAAATTCTGTTGTATCATTGTACCTATGGTTCTTCCTCTCTTTTTTTTCTTGATAATTATTGATTTGTTTATTTCATTAATAAAAAAAATTTATTCAGTATTTGCTCTTAATTGTTAGGCATCTTGCATTTTGGCCTATACAATATTTTTTTATATATATTTAAAATATTACTGTACTATTAAATGATTTGACAGAAGCACATTTCCATTTTACATAAAGTTATTATGAAAAATACAAGCTTAAAAAATATTGAAAGGTTTCTCACATGACTTAACTTTGATTTTATTTTCCATTCACTTATATCTTATTGGTTTGGTTTGTACCAAATATGCACTTATTTTTCTTCCAACTAAACCTATTGTTAAAATGTAAGATAGCCAATAACAAAGACTCGTTACATGTTTTATGCACTTATTTTTATTCCGACTAAACCTATTGTTAAAATGTAAGATAGCCAATAACAAAGACTCGTTACATGTTTTTTAAATATAAAAAAAAAAATTAAATAAGAAAATACGATGCTTTCTCAAAATCATATGGAATTTTTATGAATTTTTAATTTAACTTTTCAGACCTTTCTGTAAAGTTAATATTTATTTGAGCAAAAAACACTTACCCTAAGGTTTGACAAAATGATAAGAACCTCCCATGAGAGGTTTCAAATCAATAACTTATGAGTTAAACAAGAAAGTACGGCGCTCGAAACTCAAACCAAGATGCCCTACACTGCCCTCGTAAGAAGCACGTCTATTGATTTCATTGAAGAAACTTTCTTAAAATTATTTGGAATTTTATAGATTGTTACAACCTTTTTGTAAATTAATATTTGTTTGAACAAAAGACAATGACCCTCCCCTAAGGTTCGGCAAAAGGACAACAAGAACTTCATATACGAGTTTGACAAGAAAGTACAACGATCGAATTTTATAGGTTACAATTTTAGTACAACATTCAAGACCTTTTTGTAAATTAATATTTGTTTGAACAAAAGACACTGACCCTCCCCTAAGGTTTGGCAAAAGGACAACAATAACTTCATATATGAGTTAAACAAGAAAGTACGATGCTCGAACGTAAACCGAAATGCCTTAACACTGCCTCGTAAGAGCAACATGTCTACTGATTTCATTGAAGAAACTTTCTCAAAATTATATGGAATTTTTATGAATTACAATTTTAGTACAACATTAAAGACCTTTCTGTAAAGTTAATATTTGTTTGAGCAAAAGACATTGACCTTCCCTAAGGTTTGACAAAAGACAAGAACCTCCCCTGAGGTTTCAAAAATTTCAGAGACCTTCCTGAGGTTTTAAGAATTTTAGGGAACTCTCCTCTCTGTAAATGAGGTTTGCCAAAATGACACAAATTTTCTCTTATATTTTATATCTTTTTGTCAAATTTTAGGGGAGATTTGTAACATTTTTTAAATCTCAAGAAAGATCATTGAGATTTTTGAAACCTCAGGGGAGGTCTCTGTCTTTTTTCCAACCATCAGGGAAGGCGAGTGTCTTTTTTCCTATTTGTTTTGTACACGCATATTCAAATTTATTTAATATTATTTAATATAAATAAAATAAATAATTTTTCTATTAAGATTTTTGTTGTATAGATAATTTGTGTTAAAATTTAGTAAAATAAAAGTTATAAAATAAATTTCAAATGTGGTCATTTATTTGCCAATCAATTAACATAAAAAAGAAAAACAAGCGAAAAGAAAATTTTTTTTTCTCTCTCCACTTCTTTTTCATGGAAAAATAAAAATAAAAAATAGAATATACTCGAGGTGTTTAATGTAATGTTTGAAATTTGATACATTTTAGAAGGAAATTTGTGACACTATGATGATTGATTGAAGCTTAGGTTCTATCTATTGTAATAGGTCATCTCCTATCCATCATTGTCACTAATTTGAATTTTGAAAGAATCTTATTTATTCTTGCTTACAAAATTGCCGCACTGCTTTATAGACCAACAAAATTGAAATAAACATAAACCAGCTTAAAGAAAGGACTAATGGTCCCATTACAATTTTTTAATTTCTTTAAAACCCTTTCTTTGACATTTGTTAATATCAATTAAATAATTGCTAATTTGTGTGGATTTAAAAAAAATTATAATATAAAATTATATTGATTTTCTTTCAATTTTACACAAATTCAAATATAAACCTTTAAATCCACGTTACCAAACACTACGTAAAGGAATAAATTTGAAGGTAGGATACTTATTTATTTATTTATTTATTTTTACCAAAAGATGGCAGCACTTCCATTTATTTATTAATATACTTTCACTTTTGGCGGATGAATATCGTGGTTACAAGATAAAACAAAAGGGAGAGAACAGAAAAACCCTCCCAAAAAAAAATCAACACCAGCAACCGACCAAATTAGGACAACAAAACTAAACATAACTAACAAAGAAGATAAAAACATTAACACAATCAAAATCAAGACTAAAACACCAAATGAAACTCTAGAGTTAAACTAATGGCAAACGGAAACGAGACCCCATTTATCCATCCAAAAAATACCTTTCAGATAATGTGGTAGAAGATGTTGTTATTTGTAAATTACATTGTTTCCTATTTCTCCTTATTTAGTAAGAAAATCAGTCGCACTATTTTCTTTCCTATATTGATGCATCACCATGACGTTCACTCCTTCTAACTCCTCCCAAAATTCCCAAAGATACCACAAAAAACATCTACCTTTTTGAAGCTAATCAATTACAATTCGCGAGTCACTTTCAATAATCACATTAAAATAATGCAAACGTTTGCACAAACGAATTTTTTCCCTCATTGCTTTTAATTTCGTACTATTATTCGTACCATTGTCAAAATAACTTGAAAAAACCGTTTTTACCATGTCATGGCAATCCCGAATAATTCCTTCACCTCCTGAACTACCCGGATTGCCCTTACAACTCCCATCACAATTAAGTTTTATCCACCATACTAGAGGTTTAACCCACGAAATAATTTTTTTAGGCATGTCGCAAACTCTCTGATGCTTAATTTGAAATTCATTCAAAATCTTAATATCCGTCTTCTTCAATTTTTGAAAAGAATTGGTGCTCTCAGCAATAAAACTAACCCAGAATCGAACATTTCTCCACATCTGATCCGCACTTTAAACTCCTTCAATTCTTACTTTACATCTTCGATTCCAAAGGCACCACATAATCAAACACGGAATCAGCTCGATTAAAATACCTTTAATAGATGATTTTTTAGCATAGTGGAACCAATTTGCCATTTTTTTTTTCTAGGAAAGGGATTGTTGGAAAGGAATCCCCAACGCCACACTAGCCCGACGCCAAACCTTTGAAGCCACCTCACCTAAAGAAAGAATATGATCAATATTTTCCTGACTTCTCCGAACACAACAATCACAAGCCGAAACCATCGATATTCCTTTGGCCTGAATTATATCATCTACAGCCAAACATCTAAACCAGACTCTTCATAAACACATTGAGATTCTTCTGGGTAATAAAGAATGTCAAAACCAGTCATTCCACACAAAATTATCACTTCTGCTCCTCACTGCCTCTCAAGCCGTTTTTGTAGAGAAATTACCGTTAGAGGCAAGCTTCTAGACAAAAATATCCTACCCACTTTTACTCGCCGACACCTGGTGCAAAATTTTCCTTGTTTTATCGGTACCAACCAATTCTAGTACTAAATTAGAGTTCCAATTATTATTTAGCCAACAATCTGTAATACATAATTTTTTGTTCAAAATATCCTCAGTGCTCATAGATAACGGGCCTGATGACAGCCACCTGTTGAACTAAAAAGAAGAGTTTTCACCTCTCACCAAAATTTTAACATTCCCCATTACTTCTAGAATGGTGGCCATAATTGATTTCCAAAACTGAGAGTCATTTGGTCTCCCCTTCCTTATTAATAAATGATCATTTCTGCAATATTTAGCCTTGAAAAAACCTGCCCACAAATTATTAGAGGTGAGCAATCTGAAGGCAAATTTCATGAGAAGAGATTTCTGAACTTTCTTAAGATCTCTCACGCCCAGTCCTCCTTCCAAGGTAGGTTTATAAATTTTCATCCAAGAGCGTCAATGAATCTTCCTTTTATCATTCACCTCTCCCCATAAAAAATTAGAAAGAAGATAGTTAATGCGAGAATATATGACCTGAGAAACCTTAATAATAGACATAAAATGAATAGGCATGTTAGACAACACATATCTTAATAAAATCAATCTTCCACCTTGCGAGAGCAACTTAAATTCTCACCCTACAATTTTCTTTCTAATCTTCTCCACAAGAAGCTCCAATGTCTTGGAAGCCAATTTTCCAGACACCAAAGGCGCACCCAAATATGTAACTGGGAATTTACCTTCTATGAAACCCGTGATTCTCAATAAACCACATTTTCGAGCAGGAGTGATGTATTTCGAAATGAATAACGTTGACTTTATCTTACTGATTTTTTGACCCGACCACTTCTCATACATTTTCAGAGTGTAAACTAAATTTCTAATAGACCTCTTCCCACCATTTGCAAAAATAAGAATATCATCCGCATATAACAAATGCGAAACCAATGGGCCCCAATCAGATGATTAAATTGACCAGTCTCATAGTTTTTCCTAAGCAACCTTGTCAAAACCTCCTCCATTATGATGAATAAATAAGGAGAGAGTGGATTCTCTTGCCACAAGCCTCTCGTAGATTGAAAAAACTCTTTAAAGGTTATGTTCATCAAAACAAAAAATCATGGGGACTCCACACAATTTTTTATGAGCTTGCAAAACCTCTTAGAGAAATCAAAAGCCTTAAGAACCTCCAGAAGAAAATTCCAATTTACTCTGTCATAAGCCTTAGCCATATCAAGTTTTACCATCACATTGCCGCCAGCCATTTTTTTGTGCAAAGACTGAACTATTTCTTTAGCAAATGTAATATTTTCAAAAATACTACGCCTAGGAATAAAAATGCCTTGTTCATGCAAGACCAACTTATCAATAACCTTGGTTAGTCTAAAAACAATAACCTTGGAAAGAATTTTATAGGCCACAGAGCATAAACTAATAGGCCAGAATTTATCAAAGTTAAAAGGATTATCCACCTTCGGAATTAAAACAATAAACGAAGAGGAAAAAAACTTGGAAAGAGTAGTGCCCTGAAAAAAATTCATTGCTGCATCCAAAAGATCTTTTTTTACAATGTCCTAACAAGATTTATAAAATTCAGAGCCAAATCCATCCAGTCCCGGATTGTTTTCTTTGGGAATAGAGAACACCGCTCTTTTAACTTCTTCTTCTGTCAATTCAGCACATAGGAAATTATTATCAGCATCTGAAATTTGTCCTTGAATTAACTCGGAGAGATCGCATAGTTCAAACGCTGAAGGTAGAATACTTTGGAGACATTGTAACATTAGATTTTAAAAATTTATTAAACCTCTAAAAAGTCTTAAATTTTAACTTTGAAATTGAATAAGAAGAAGTATAGATGTTATCTCTCATTATATAACTTTGATGAAAGAACTAAAAAAGTGATTGGGCACATGAATTTCTTGAAATTTTCAATAATTGTTTTTGGATTAAGATAAAACTCATTATAAATTTAAAAGTCACGTTCAAATTTCAAATTTCCAAAAATGAGGAAAAAGAAAAGGGAAACACATGAAAAATTTGGAGAATAATTTCTATCGCAATACATTATACATCTAATTATAGTGATAGTATTAAAAGAGGAACGGGAAAAACCTGAAAATCGGTGAACAATTTGTGTCTCAATACATTATACATCCGATTATAGTGATCGTGTTAAAATTTTATATACACACATTTATATTAAAAGACAATTATCATATGATTTTTTTTTTTCTTATTTTGTTTGTCAATAATTCTTCTTCTTATTCTTATTCATAACACAAAATTATTTTAAATTTCATTGAAATATATGTAAATTCAAATTTATATTATAAAATTCGTGCTTCCAAACACAACCTTATAAACCTGGAGACAAAGAAAAATAAAATGGAATTAAAAAATGTATAACAAATTTGTAAAATTATAAAAATTAATTTAATTTCATTTCATTTCATTTTATTCTTATCCTATATCATATTTCAGTGGTTGTCCTACATCATTGACAATGGAGATAGAAGAGAAGTTGCCAGAAAAATTAATAATATGGAATCCAACAAGTCTTGTGATTATGACAGAGGCAAATCAAAAACAGTTGATAGCTGCACAATAGATTATAGAGGCAAATCAAAATCAGACAGAATTTTGAGCCTAACTTGATTATTGCAAGGATTGTTCTTAGCCAATAAATTGAATCTTCAAAGTTTTCTTTCCTCTACCTTCAGTAATAGATAAAAGAACCTTTAGGTACCACTAGGTTTGTCATTCTAGATCATGCTACTTGCATACCTCTTTTTCAGTGAGATTTATGATGAAATTTAAAACATCAAGAATTCTCAATTAAGTTGTCCATTAAATTTTCGTTTATGGAAGCTCGAACCATGACAATGTGAGGGGGCGTGAGTTGCACGAGAGGTTATATTGACATTTTTGACTAATCAACTCTGTCACACATCTTGAATTTGAATTGAAGAATTCTCGAAATCACCCATTGCTTTCCATATTCTTCGATTGATTTTTGTTAATCAGTGATAAATTTTCAACATCAAAGGATACTTAATACGGTATTTTCAATCAATTGTTATTGTCATTTCTATTAGGGCACCCAACTTTGCTTAGAGTACAACCTTGCCGTTTTAGCCATCACATCAAATTTTCAGCACCAAGGGATATTATCTATAGTATTTTTAGTCATTTGTCATTACCTTTTATTTTGAACCACAACATTAATTTTCCTACATCAAAGGATATTTTTCGAGCAGTTGCCTTGCCTTTTTAGTCTCAGCCATTGGTGAGATCTTCTCCTCTCTTGTTATTTCTTTTTTATTACTATTATTAATAATTTTTCAAATACTTGGTTAGTTGTGATGATTTTGTGTTTAGGATTTGTAGGCTTAATATATGCACTTTTGTGTTTTGTGTTTTCATTTACAAGTCTTGGAATATAACAATTTTTTTTTTTTTAAAAAGTACTATTACATGGATTTTTAGTCTAGCTTGGATTCACATTCAAAGTTGTATGCTTTAAAATTTTGTAATGCATTATATTGTGTGTGTGGTTTCTACTACTTGTAAGGTATGACTTATAAAATTGTTTATGCGAAATAAGTTTGCTAAAAAAAAATGCAAACGTGTACTTCGCCTGTGTAACACAAATTCTTTGTACACACGGTCGATCTCAAGCCTAGATAAAGGAGCAGGGTTGTGTTAGGCAGCTAACAGTCAACATAAAACTTTGTCTGATCTTATTATCATGAATTCTTATCAAATTCACTTAGATCAAGAACCGGGTCAATGTAAAAGGAAGAGAGTTAATAAGTTAGCACAAGAAACTAAGATAAGATTAGAAAATTAAAATATAGGGGCTCTTATAGGAAAAAATATGGAAATAGTAAAAATAATGTTTAGAAGAAAAATTAATTTAATATGCCTTCAAAAGACGAAATGGGTAGGAGAGAAAGCTAGAGAAATTGAAAAATTATGATGTAAACTTTGGTACACCGGTAAAGAGAAACATAAAAACAAGGTAGGTATTATTGTAGATATAGACTTAAAAGATAATGTAGTAGATGTGTTAAAATAATAGGGGATATGATCATTAAAACTAGGATAGTTTTAGGTTCGAAGATAGTAAACGTCATTAGTACATATGCCCCCTAAATAGACCTAACAGAAAATCTGAAAAGACAATCTTGGGAAGATATGAATAGTATTTTGTAAGGGATATGTTTGAAAATATATTTATAGGAGCTAATTTGAACGGTCACATTAGCAAAGATAATATAGGATATGAGAGGATACATGAAGTATACGACCTTATTTTACATGCCATTTTTTCCCCCATATATATGCACATATAACTGTAAAACTTCTATACTCTGATACCTTCTATTAAAAACCAAACCATCATCATGGACCAGATAGGGACCATGGAATCTGGAACCCAATAAACTACCTAAGTAGCAAGAAGCAAAATACATATAACCATAACAATATATACAATACCAGAGTCTCAGAATATTTCCAAAAGTTTACATACACAACTATTCCCAAAATACTCTCATCAGTACCTAGAGACTACTCAAAAATGACTTTCCAAAATACTCACCCTACAAACAGGGTAGTACTGTAGTCTCCTCTATCTACGAGCCTGATATGCTCGCCTAACTGGATCACCTGAAAAATGTTAAATCATTGGGATGAGACAACACTCAGTAAGACGAAATATACTATTACTAGTGTGTGGCAGGTGAGTTTATATATTTGTAAAATCTGATTTAGAAATACCATAAATAACTGAGTCTGAGAAAACACATATAAATATTACAATATAGCTTATATCTGTGTTGCTTAACATAAACTATTTTTCTGAATATTCTATTCATAATACTTCTAGTATTTATAGGTACGTCTATGATTTTTGTGAATCTGAATATATATATAATAACTGAGAAAATTTTCTTGGATGGATAACTTAAACTCATGATTTAACCCCTTATAACAGGATTGTGCGGCCCGAAGGCGGGACCTATCCTAGCTGGCCAACCAGGATAAGTCAACTGAACTCTGAAAGTTAGATCGGCCTCCTCAACCCTAACTGACGGGGAGCTTGTCCACAACATAAGTACGATCGATTATTGATATCCACATACTATCTGAGTTATGTGGTTACACTCTGAACTAAAAATAGCTACGGTACCGTGCTCTGCTGACTGAATCTGGTCCATCAAGGTCTCATACTATATGCATATGTGACTGATATATCTATATTACTGTTTTACCATGATTTTGAAATAACCATAACACTATAAAACTGATTTGGATAAATCTTAAAATTTGAATAACTGACTGAATATTTAATATTTGTATAACTGAATATCTGTATGAATATCTGAGTATTTGGATGTTATAATTTTGAAATCATGGTGTTCTGAAATTGTTGAAAATATATGTTTCTGTATGTATACTGTAAATCATGTTTCTGAATATACTATATAATTTCTATCCGTATATATTAAAAATTCATCATTCTAATAAAACATATATATCTCATGATATTTTCTGCTAATATACTATAAGACATGGTATTTGTAATTGCATAAATATTGTGCTAAACTGTTATGAGCTCATGCCACACAATTTAAATAATTAGATTCACATGCTCTAAAATCTGTGTTTTCTACTATACAGATATTCTATGGTCTGAAAAACAATAATTTGGTAAAATATGTAATTTTCACTAATAACCATACTAAAATTCCTAGCATAACATATTTCCCTTACTTGACTATCTGAGCACTAACTGCTATTTACAATCCCCACATGTGCGGCATTCATAATTTCGACATCTTAAAATAACATGCGAATAATTTCCCAATCAAACAACTAAGTTCACCTAGATAATTATCATATACATATTCCCCAAATCCACATATGCACAATTCCTAAACTATAATCCGTATATCATTTTACCTGCGTTCCTGAAATACCACCCACTGGGGTCCTTAACCCTTGCTTGTAGGGTCCCAAAACACCATATTCCTAAAAATACAATACCCTGATTTTACTTCACAAAACTCTAGTATATTCGCATATAATACAGAATCTGACCTCAAATGAACTGGATAATACTGAAAATATTCAAATAATCCACTTACCCTGATTTTGAGATGGTTCCTAAACTTCTCAAAACAACATTTTGCTTCAGCTATGTTGCATAGAATATCCCCAGGATCACCGTGGTAGTCTCTGATCGTCGAACCGGGGAGAGATAGAGCCGGATTTGTAGAGAGAAGTTAGAGGAACCGAGTTAGATAGAGAGAGAAACTGTAAAAATGAATTTTCTCCGTGCGAAATCTGTTTTGAGCTATATATTGAGTGTTGTCTACGTGGTCTCGTCGATGAGTCCAAGCAGTAGTCTCGTCAACGAACGCCTACTCCTCGTCGACGAGATTCAGGCCCTGACAACGACCCTCTCGGTAACTTCTCGTCCACGAGACGAATGTCCCCGTCAACGAGTCCAATAGTCTGCTCGTCGACTAGCACTTCTACACTCATTGATGAGGCCTTACTGAATCTTCTTTATAAACTTCATTTTCTTTCTATTCTATTATTATTTAATTACCACAATTCTACGAGTCTCTACATGAAGGCCCTGGATATGGAGATAAAAATGAGGTCGGTGATACAATCTTAGATTTTGCCATGTCTTACGATTTAGTTATATTAAATACTTGCTTTATAAAAAGAGAATAACAAATAACTTTCAAGAGTGGGTGCAATAAAAGTCAAATAGATTTCTTCTTAGGTAAGAACGAAGATCATCAATCTTATAAGGATTGTAAAATTATTCAAGGTGAAAGTTTGGCTACATGACATATAGTCTTAGTGTTTGATATGCATATAAAAAAAATGGAAGAGAAGGAGTAGTATAAATCAACACAAGAGGACTGGATGGTGGAACTTAAAAGGGGGATGATATAGTAAAATTCAAAGATAATTTGAATAAAGAGTATGATTGGAGAGAAGGGGATAAGGTTGATGCAAATACTATTTGAAATAAAATGACAAATTCTATTGTAAGGATGACAAAAGCGATTTTAGATGGGTCCATAGGAAGATACTTGGGTGGTAAAGAAAGTTGGTGGTGGAATCAATAAGTTCAAAAGGCCATTAAGACAAGAGGAAATTAGTATAAATTATGATAAAATTGTAGAAATGTAGAAAATCTTGAAAAATATAAAGAAACAAGAAAAAATGCAAAAAAAAATACTATCAATGAAGCTAAACATAGAGCTTATGATACTTTATATACTAAACTAAATACAAAAGAATGAGAAAAAGACATTTATAGAGCTAGAGAAAGAAAATGCAAAGATCTAAGTGATGTAAAATGTATAAAGGACAAGAATGATAATGCTTTAATTGGAGAAGAAGACATAAGTTGTTTAATGAAAATCAAAATGAAAATTTGAACTTGGAAGTGACAACTGAAAAGAATATTTAAATTAGAAGATTTATTTACAAAATTAGAGTCCTTTAAGTTAAGGTGACATTAAAAAATATAAAAGTGAGAAATCTATAAGACCAGATAAAATATCAATTGAAGTCTATAAATGTTTAATAAATGAATTGTTTGGTTAAATAATATATTCAATAATATTATAAAAACCAAGAAAATACCAGAAGAATAACGGAAAAATATGTTAGTACCTTTGTATAAAAAAAAAACGATATTCAAAACTATAAAAACTATCGTGGAATTAAGATTATGAGTCATACGAAGAAATTATGAGAAATGATAATTGAATATAGAATAAGATTAGAAATAAAGATTTTAGAAAATCAATTTAGTTTTATGTTTAGGAGATCAACAATAGAAGCTATTTATCTTTTTAAGAGATTTAATGAAAAAGTTTAGGGAAAAGAAGAAAGATTTGCATATAGTTTTTATTAACCTCAAGAAAGCTTATGATAAAGTACCTAAGGAAACCCTTTTGTGGGTATTAGAAAGGAAAAGAGTTTGCAGTAGATATATATAGGTCATTAAGGATATATATGATAGAGTAGTGACTAGCGTTAGGATTATATGATGAGATTATAAAGAATTTCCATTCACAATAGTTGTACATCAAGGTTCTACTTAGGGGTGGCAAAATGGGTTAACGATTCGGGTTCGGGTGGGTCACAAATGGGTCGAGATTAAACAAGTTCGAGTTCGGGTTGATTCGTTTATTAACAGGTCACTACTATGCAAATCCAAACCCACCCGTTTAATCTATTTAAAAAATATAATTTATTTATTTTAATTTTTTTTAAACATTTTATATAAAATGACATTAAAAAAAAACACTCATTCATTTTATTTAAACAGTCGACAACTGCAAGTCCACTGTCCACATAACAGTGGCTTGAGAGCCTGAGACAACTCAAATAGGAGTTGAGATATATTAGGGAGTGAGGGAGAGCCCAAGAGGCTGAGACTGAGAGCAAGAGGCTTCTGGTCTGCAGATTGAGAGTTGAGACCGACAACGAGAGGCTTCTGCTGTTCTACGCCGCGTGCATGCTAATGTTAGTGTGCTACTAGGGTTAGGGATTTCAAGCCTTCCAGTCGACACTCTCTAGACCACATCACTCCACATAACAAAAAGTATATATATATATATATATATATGCAGATAAATGAGTGACCCAACCCGATCCTGCCTAACCCATGTAATAAATGGGTCAGGTATGGGTTGACTTGTTTATAAACGGGTCAACTTACATTCACTTAAACCCAATTTAAATGGGCGGGTCATGAGTCACCCGTCGAGTTTAGACATGTTTTGCCACCCCTAGTTCTATTTTGACTCTTTATCTTTTTACTCTAGTAATTGATGGGTGCATGTTGTTTGTAAATGACATCATGTTGATTGATGGTAATAGGAGCATAGTGGAGTCTAAGCTAGAACTTTGGAGAGTCACATTAAAGTCTAAAGGGTTTAGGATGATTGGGAATAAGATGTAATATATGAAATGTAATTTTAGTATTGTAAGAAGTAGCAATAGAGAGAAGATTAAACTAGATAATCAAAAGATAAATAACACTGATAGATTTAGATATCTTGGATCTATCATGAAAGGTGAAGGGAAAATTGATGAACATTTACATAGAATTAAGACATGTTAGGTAAAATGGAGGAGTGCATTAGGTGTGTTGTGTGATCATAGAATATCCTTAAAATTAAAATGAAAGTTTTATAAGATGACTATAAAGCCAACTATGTTTTATGCTTCAGAATGTTGGACAACTAAGAAACAATATGTACAAAAAATAAAAGTTGTTCAAGTGCGTATGTTAATGATGACGAGTGATTTAACATTAAAATATAAAGTAAGAAATAAACATATACTGTAACGTCCGTCAATAAGATACAACATAACAAGTAAATAGTCAACCCGAACCCGTGGGTAGTGGGGACTCCTGTCATACACAGCGGAAAACTTACGCAGCAGTAAACATAAAAATCCATACATCCATCCATAAAACATAATACCAGAGCTTTTATAACATTATAATACTGTACTCTTGTACAGATCTATATACATCAAAATATCTCTAGGGTCACACAAAATAACTCTAACCCTAGTACAAAAATCTTACCCTCCTCACGGGGTAATCTTTCTAACTCAACGGTGGCCCTGACCCGCCAGTCTCTCAAGGGCTCCTGAAAATTTAATAATGATGGGGGTGAGACACTTCTCAATAAGGGAAAGTAAACTAAATACAGCTATATGGCAACATGAATATTTAAAGTGCTTATACATATACAGTACAATTCATAACTCTGGAAATAATCATAATATCATACTGGATAATCATGTAATTTCATATTCGTTAATAAATCATAACATGCATAAACATCTGTTATAACTCGTAATACTGAAAACCAACCCAGGATGAATAGCTAGCTAATGTCATGTATTACCCCCCATGACGGGTTGTGCAGCCCGAAGGCAAGACCCGACAATGGCTGGCTGATCACTACCGAATCAACTATGCCTGTAAGTACGATGGGCCAGCCGCACCTTGGTCCGGATTGCCAAGTGGACATCTACACTCTACTGAAAGCCTCATCAACTATCCATTTCCCATCCCCTCGTGGGACGGTAGCACTAATATGGCCTCGTGCCAAAATCAACCCATAGCTACGGTACTGAGCTCCTGGTCTAAACTAAACTAACATCCTGGTTGCAATAACATATAATACATGAACATACGTAACATCAACACGGCCTCGTGCCGAAAACATAGATACGGCCTCGCGCCGAAATCATACATATGGCCTCGTTCCAAAATCATAGTAAATATATATATATATATATATATATGGCCTCGCGCCAATAACAATACGGCCTCGTGCCGATAACATAATAATACGGCCTCGCGCCGATAACATAATAAATACGGCCTTGCGCCGATAACATAATAAATACGGCCTCACTCCTACATTTGAAAATAACTCATTTATCATATATTCGTCAACTCAATATAACATAACCCATCTTTCCAAAATACCTGAAAATGTGTTTTACTCATACAAGCATTCATATCTTATCTCATTTCACGTAAAATAATATTCATGCCACACATGCTCTATTAAAAGTCATACTTCATATTTTAAAATCGTGCTTTTTTATCATCTCATACATACATATACGTTTCATCATAATAACAGTATTTTCCAAACGTACATTTCATCTATAATATACCGATATATCATATGCTTTTCTGAAAATAAATTTACTCATAATCAATAATGTTTTGCATGGAAAAGAACTGCTTTAGTTTACTCCCTTACCTAGCTACTGAAAAAACCCCTCAAATTTCCTAGCCTGACCCCAGTAGGATTTCCTACTCAATACCTTGAAACTCAAAACTCCCAGTATTAATCATCAATATTTTCATGCGTACATCAATTTCTATAACTACCTCAAAGTCTAATTTGGCTTAAAAAGTCTTACCTCAACTTTAGGATGATTTCCAACTTCATTTTCCCGACGATCCGCTTAGGCAAACTTGCAGGGAACTTCGCCAGGAGCGTCGTGGTAGCCTCATATCTTCGATCCGGCGTAAAACCAGCCCAAAATTGAAGAGAGAGAGCCGAAGAGGAGAGAGAGGAGAGAGAGAGAGAGGAAACTTAAAAATGAATTTAAAATCGGATTTTTCATATTTATAGGCGGTGGAACTCGTCGACGAGACCCTGTGTTCGTCGACGAGTCCTTCACATATTTCGTCGACGAGGCCCTGTATTTATCGACGAAATTCAAGCTGCCTCAGAACCCCTCTCGGTATTTTCTCGTCGACGAGCCCCTGTGTTCGTCGATGAATTTTCTTGAGACTTCGTCGACGAAACCCTGTGTTCGTCGACGAAGCTTGGCAGCTTCCTTCTTTAATTTTGTTTCCATTCCCTTTCCTTTATTATTTTAAATTTCATTTAAGATTCGGGTTGTTACATGTACGCAATAATTTAGACATAGCATCGGTTGAGAACAAGATAAGAGAGGGATAGCTTAGATGACTTAAACATTTGAAACACTGATATAGTAGAACACTTGTGAGAATGAGTAAGCTAGTTATGGTTTCTGGCATGAAAAGGGATAGGGGTAGGTCAAAAATAACTTGGAATGAGGTAGTGGGGAAAGATTTTGTAACGCTCTGACCCGCCACGTGGCCTCGGGGTGCTACTTTAGTGATGTATGTGTACCTGATACCTTATTCCTCATATATGAAACACATACGCAGCGAAAATAAAATACAAAATCCTTAAATTATATTACTAAAGTTCTAACTATCTTTATACGCAAATATCTCCATTTTCACATAATTACATCCAGTAAAACTATACAAAAATAAAATTTCTGTCCATACATACCACCCACATAAATTTAAACCACTAGCCCGACTCCTCTAGCCTACTAGACCCGATCCCTAGGATTTCCTAAAAATATAGTTTGTAAAGTAGGGGTAAGGAAGAGCTCAGTAAGGGAAATACTAACCAGTGTGTGGCCAACATGCATTTAGTGTACAAAAAATAACCAGTTCATTGAGTAGATAAACACATTTATGAAATCATTCTTATTTTATACTCACACTATAGGGACCCGAATCCGGAAAATAAATAAGGAAAAGAGAAGGGAAATTAAAAAGGATAAAATAACAGAGCTCGTCGATGAGACTTCTTTTCTCATCAACGAAGTCTCTTCTGTGGCTCGGCGACGAGATGCAGGGACCCATCGATGAGGAGATACCGAGGGATTTTCAGAGATTTTGAAATCTCAGGCTCGTTGATGAGGTCGCTTACTCAGCCATGAGCGACCTTCTTCGGCTCGTCGACAAGAAGTCCGACTCGTTGACGAGGCTGGTAGGATCAACCTAGTTATAAATGGAATATTCATTACTTCCATGCTAAGTTATCTCATTCTCTCTCTCTCTCTCTCTCTAGAACACGAACCAACCCTCTCTCTCTAGGATTCAGTGCTGTTTGTTGTCTGAAAAAACAATTCGACATCACTACGTGGATTAGGAGGAGAATCTCTACAGTTATAGTGGATCAGATTTTCGTTCTAAGGATTTTTGGGTTTTCCCCTAAAATCGAGGCAAGGATCCGATTTCATTTTTGATTCGGTAGTTATGTACTAGTCGAGATTATAGTGAAGTATTGTTCTTCGATTTTTAGGTTTCGGGGTTCCCGGGTCGTTGTTTTGGATTGATCCTTTTGTATTTCTATTTTCAAGATTAAGGTAAGGGGATTTATTTACATCAATATTTTTAGAAAAATTAACTGCTAGATAGCTTATGTCTTACTGCACATTGTGATTGATTATTTGTAAAATTTGACTAAGTATAAATGTTATTGCTTATGATTTTATGATTTTTGGCAAAAATAGGGGTTTTGGTATATGAACTTCAAACTTTCCAAAACTACTTTAACTGTTTTAAAACCTAAAGTAAGAGTTGTTTGATACCCATGTTTGCGGTCCAAATGGTATTTTTCGAATTATACACTCTTTATAGCGGATTTTGACGAAACGAGCGTGACATATGATATGAAGTGGAACATACTGAACTGTTGCATTTGAAAATGAACTGTGAGAACTGAAATCCATTCTGTTTTCTGAAAATGTGGAAAACAGGTGCCGGTTAATCATCAAACTTTATATGTAAAAAGTGTTGAACCGAGAGCATTTGTGTCGGTTAACATCACTGTCTGACAGAAAGAAAGAATGCATGAAAGATTGCATGATTATGATTGTGAAATTACTAGAACTGTACAGGTTGTTATGTTTTATTGTAAATTATATATGTGATTGATTGAGACCACAACTTATTATTAAAGGAGTTGAAAGACCCTCCGAAGGAGTTGAAAGATACTCCAAGTTATTTGAGGCTTTAAATAGCTAGAGGCGCGGTTCCGTTGCTAACTAAGGTACAGTACAACCACACATGTGAATTAGTATGGGTATTGAGATAGTCGGCTTGCAGGAGTGTATAGGGCCACTGGTGAAATAATGGGCCAGATGGGGCAGCCGGACTATATTTGTGATGCTTGACAGTGCTTGCACGAACAGGGCTCTCTGTCAGAGTTATCAGTGCACAACCCGTACCACGGGGTAATTAGACATATTCTAAAAGTCCCAAAGCTGGTCATTGTCTTGAATTTTCATATACATGATTTAAAAATTGAAATGGGCAAAGTCACAGGGTTGAGTACCGTGTGGAGGGAATCGTACAGTGTATGATCTTGTACCCTACCCTAACCTCGGGGACTCTCTCTTGTAATGATGCTGTATTATGTTTATATATCTCTAATAGTACTATATTGTGAATGTGATACCGTGCAACTTTTTTTAATTGAAATAAACTCATGTAGTCACATGCTATGTAATATCTTCCTCCTTACTGAGAAGTGTCTCACCCCAATTTTACAACCTTTGTTTCAGGTCCTATAGGATGTTGATCCTAGTTCTTCTAGAGGGACTTTTGTAACGCCCCCTTACGTGGGCACGAAGTGCTAATAATCTATTTATTTACTTAATAAACCACATTCTAATATCATGTACGCAACGGAAAACATAAATATAATTTCCCAAAAAATATAATACGAGAGTTTTTTAAATCTATCTACCAATCATAATAAATTAATCATCCACTTGTATTCAAATATATACATATCTCCAAAAACATAACCTATACTTCCAATGTTCACGACACCGGTATATTTCACAACCATTCATAAAATCCAGAAGATAAAACCTCGAGCTCTTTAAGCTCGATCTCAAGGAAATCCTGAAAAAGATAAATTCATATTCGAGTGAGACATATCTCAGTAAGGGAAGAAATAATATATTAAAATAGCATGTGGCTGACATGAGTTTATATAACAACACAATATTTAACATTTGAAAATCGTTAACATAATTTCTGAAATCATTCTTTGAACCTAATCAATCATATGCAAAAGATTTAACCCACGAGATTACCCAAGGATAGGGGTGATTATCGGCACATACAAGTAGCACCCCTCTGCTCTGATACTTAGGCAACCCGAAGGTCACAATTGAAGCATAGCAGGGCACTCACCTTACTCAGCAAGCCCTCAAGTATTAAATTGATCTCGTACTCATACAGTTCAAACAAAGGTTTACCAGCGAAGGCCCCAAGGATAAGGAAATCTACTTGCCCATACAAGTAGGTTCCCTCTGCGCTAGTGCGTTATGCAGCTACTGCTACATATGATACAACTAACGCACTCGCCTTTCTCAGCAAGCCCTTTAGGCGAAGAGTATGCCCCGCCCAATTGTAACATGTTCTACAAGCATAGATACTTCTAATATCATAAAACATTATTCTTTCTGTCATTATTCAACCATTCACCTATGTTCATGTTCATAACTTTAATATTTCATTTCATTTCACTTCAAGTGACTCTTTCTCCTTTTACATTGTTCACATTTCACACTTCATTTTCGTTTCATTCATTTCAATTTTCATTTCATTTCATTACATACCCAACATCTTTCAACTGTTTTTGTGATAACCCAAATAAAAATAGAATTTGAATAATTAAGAGGGAGAGAAATAGAAACAGAAACAGAAGGAGGCCATAGACTTCGTTGACGAAAGCTACGCGTTCGTCGATGACATTGCTTTTGGGGGATAAAAATAATTTTAAGAGATTGTCTGGATTCGTCGATGAATATAGGGGTTCGTTGATGAGTGTAGAAGAAAATTCATCGACGAATATAGGGATTCGTCGACGAGAAAATATCGAGCGATATTTTTGGCTGCTCTGAATTTCATCGACGAATACAGGGTCTCGTCGACGAATTTAATGAAGGACTCGTCGACGAGGTGACGTGTCTCGTCGACGAATCTGACCCTATAAATAGCTAAAAATTCGATTTTTATTCACTTTTAATGCTCCTTTCTCTCTCCTATGCCTCTCTTTCTCACTTCTCTCTTCGATTTTGGCCCTGCCAGTCGCCAGATCGAAGATTTGAGACTACCACGACGCTCCTGGCAAAGTTCTCTACGAGTTTGCCGGAGCGGATCGTTGGAGAAACGAAACTGGAAATCATCCCTGAGTTGAGATAAGACTTTTTAAGTTGAATTTGGTCTTGTGATAGTTATAGGAAATGATGTACGCATGAAAATATTGAAGTTTAATACTGAGAATTTTCAGTTTCAGGGTATTGATCAGGAAATCCTACGGGGGTCAGGCTAAGATATTTTAAGAGCTTTCTCAATAGTCAGGTAAGGGAATAAACTAAAGCAGTTACTTTTTACGCAAAATTAATATTATTATGGGCAAATTGATTTCCTAAAAATATTTACGATATTTGAATATTATGGGATAAATGCACGTTTGGGAAAAATATTACTATTATGTTGAAACGTGCATATATGTATGAGATGTCAGAAAATTATGATTTTAGAATTGGAAGTATGATTTTATACAACACATGTGTGGCATGAATATTATTTTACGTAAAATGTAATATGATATGAAAGATTTTATGCGCAAAGCATGTTTTCAGGTATTATAAAAAGATGTGTTATGTTACGATGATTTTGACGAATATATAAGATAATTGATTTATTTTCAGAATATATATATATACCTTAAATGATTTCGGCGCGAGGCCGTATTTATGTTTTCAGCACGAGGCCGTATTTATGTTTTCGGCACGAAGCCGTATTTATGTTTTCGGCACGAGGCTGTATTTATGATTTTGGCGCTAGGCCATATTTATGTATGATTTCGGCGCGAGGCCGTATTTATGTATGATTTTGGCTCGAGGTCGTATTTATGAAAATGATTGGCACAATGCCGTTATTATATCATGTATTATATGTTATCAAAACCCGGATGTTAGTTTAGTTTAGTTCAGGGGCTCGGTACCGTAACTTATAGATCAGATTAGTGCTAACCACCGCGCGAGGGGGTGGGAGATGGATAGTCGATGTGGCTTTCAGTAGAGTGTGGACGTCCACCTGGCAGTCCGGACCAGGGTGTGGCGGGCCCATTGTACTTACAGACATATTTGACTCGGAAGTCGTCGGCCAGCCATTATCGGGTCCCGCCTTCGAGCTGCACAACCCGTCATGGGGGGTAATACATGACACCAGCTAGTTATTCATCCTCGGTATATTTTCAGTATTACAGTTATAACAGACGTTTTATGTATGTTATGATTTATTAACAAATATGAAATTATATGATTATCTAGTATGATATGTTGAATGTTTATAGAGTTATGAAATGTACTGTATACGTATAAGTGCTTTAAATATTCATGTTGCCACATAACTATATTTAGTTTATTTTCCCTTACTGAGAAGTGTCTCAGCCCTCGAATACTAAATGATTTTCAGGAAACCCAGAGGGACCGACGGGTTAGGGCCGCCGTTAAGTGGGTTAAGCTTCCCTACTAGAAGGATAAGCGTTGAACTAGGATCAGGAGATTTTTGTTGTACGATCCTAGTGTTATTTTGACTTTTTGGAAGATTGTAAATAAATACAGTATTTTGGGAATGTAAATAACTCTGGTATTATGTTTCATGGTTGAATGATTGAGATTTTATTTTACTGCTGCTTAGGTTTCCGCTGTGATTAACAGGTGTCCCCGTTACCCAGGAGTTCGGGTTGACTTTTCCATTCATTACGTTATATTTCATGTTAAGAAATTGAGGTCGTTATAGTTTTACCCAACATCTTTCAACTGTTTTACCCAGTATCTTTCAACTATTTTATATGGTTGCATTAACATACACAAACAACATGATTCATATCATATTTCATTCTTAATGCTTCACTTACTTAACCTGCATCTTATACATTTAACATATATTTGCACAGAACTTATATTTACTCATGCCACACAATTTAGTAATAAAATTCATACATTGCCTGTAAAATAAGCTAACCAACATTTAACGTTTATATACTAAAAATACCTTTCATTTCTTACATAATTATCCTGAAAATATCTTTCACTTTCATCAGTTCATTTTCGCATATATGTACCTAATAAACAGCCCTAAACTCGGAAAAACATAATTTAAATGGTTGGCATTTTAAACTTATACTGAAACATATACATGTATATATAACACAATTCATTTTTCATTAAATTCATAAAAACTATGATTTAATCTATATTTTTCCCCTTACCTGGTTTATTGAACTACGCCAACAGGTACCCTGAAAATTACCTGCGACGCTTACCCAAACCCTCAAATAAAAATCCTAGTTTCAATAAATTAACCCTAAATAAAATATTATTTTAATATTTATTAGGGTCATAAATTCAAAATAAATGGTTATACCCTTAAATATAACTAATTTACCAAAATTTCCAAATCCCACTCTCGCTTTAGAGTGGGGTTTAGAAAACCCCAATTGAAAATTTACTCACGTCAAAATGACGACTATCACGATTAGGACCATGTAGTGGTGCTTGATCATCGATTTAATGATAGATTTAAGGAAAAATTAAGGATTTAGAGGAAATATACCTTTCCCCAAGAGGGGTGCCTATACCTTTCCCACGACAAATCTACTCCAGTAGAAATGTCGGTGGTGGAGTTAGGAATTCAACGACACCTTTCGTTTTCCAATCGGCTGAATGTCCGCCAAGAAATTGAGAAGAGAGAGAGACGGGGACAGGGGAGGCGACGAGGAGTACAGAGAGAGAGAGAGAGAGCACGCAAAGTTCTTACTTCCTATATAAATAATATATATTATTAAATCTTATATATATAAATATACATATATATCTATACTTTAACTTATATAAACATATTATAATAAACTTATATATATATATATATATATATATATCTTTATTTCAATTTTTTTACTATTCGTATTTATTTATTTACTTAATTTAATAATAATAATAATAATTAATTAATTAATTAATAATTACTTTAATTTTTTTTTCATACTATTTCCTTTTACTTGTTTATTTAATACATTAATTTAACAATGTTTGACTAATTAATTAATTAATAATTTTAATTAATTAATTTTTTTTTCTTGGGTTATTACAACTTTGGCGTGTGTAGTATTGTTAGTAGACGTAAGTTTTGTATCAGTACTGGGTTGTTAGCCTGGTAGAATGTATGTACTAAAAAATACAGATAGAACTCTGGTATATGTCTAATAGAACCCTGCATGAATGTTTATGTTTTCCGCCGTGGTTGAATACATATATGTATGACACCCGTTTGTGCTTGTTTATGGCAGGTTGTTTATGTATGTTTATTAGATACAGGCATTCCGTATATGTAGTAGCACTCTAAGTTCGTATAAAGGACTGGGACGTTACACACACAATTAGCCGAGAATAGGGAAGATTACTCGCCCATACAAGTAGTTTCCCTCTACTTTAATACCATTACTGCTACTGGGGCACTCACATTTCTTAGCAAGCCCTCAAAATTATTTTATTAATTATTTGTATTCACATAAATTAACAGATATGCATATAAGACACTCTCTGTGATAAACACGGCATTTACTCCCCCCATAGCATGGGTTGTGCGGTCCGAAGGTTGGACTATTGTCCTAGGGGATCCACCTAGATAATAGTCATATGTACTCTCCGCTAACATACTCCGCGAGTATATGTAGCTCCAACTGCTGGTTTGATTGCCCTCACCTAGGGGGGGTACATTTGTAGTGACCCGAAGAATAATAGCATGTTAGTAATAATAAGAGGGAGAGAATAGAACCAGAAACAGAAGGAGGTCGTAGACTTCGTTAACGAACGCGGAACGAACACTCCGCGTTCGTCGACGACATTGCATTTTGGAGATAATATTAAATAATCATAAATTCAGGATATTACCCAGCTTCGTCGATGAACACAGGGTCTCGTCAACGAAGGTCTTCAGAATTTTGTCGACGAGAAAATACGGAGAGACGGTTCGGGCTGCTCTGAATTTCGTCGACGAACACAGGGCCTCGTCGACGAATTTTGTGAAGGGTTCGTCGACGAGGTGACGTGTCTCGTCGATGAACCTGGCCCTATAAATAGAGGTAACTCAGGATTTTTGGCATTTCTCTCGCCGCTCTCTCTCTCTCTTACGACTCTCTCTCCCTTCTCTCTTCATTTTCGGCCCCACTAGTCACTGGATCGACGATCCGAAGCTACCACGATGCTCCTGACGGAGTTCTCCACGCATCTACTGGATCGGATCGTCGAGAAATCGGAGTTGGAAATCATCCCAAATTCAGGGTAAGACCTTTTAGTCTCCTTTTGGCCTTGTGGTAGTTATAGGAAATGATACAGGCAGAAAAATACTAATGTTTAGTTCTGAAAAATATTGGTTTGAGGGTGTTTTGTAGGAGGCTCTGCGGGTATCGGGTTAGAGTACAGTAGGGGCTTTTCAGAGTTAAGGTAAGGGATATATGCTATGCTAGGAAATTTCTAAATATTATACAGTGTATTTATTTATGAAAATTATGTACTCAAGTATGGTGTGGCTTAAGAAATATGTATGTAGTATGAGAGTATGTTTTATGAATTGTAGTTTCATGATTTTATGTATTTTAGTGCTATGATTATGTGAATTACAGTACCATGATTTTATGGATTTTAACACCATGATTATACAAATTACGGATACAATATTATGATTACGTAGTTTCAGTATTATGATTTACAGAGTTTAAAGCATGCCATGATTTCTATTACCATAACATTCAAAGTATACAGACAGAGCATTTACAGAATATATATATACAGTTATACAGAGATAGCATCGAGATGCTACAGTTTAGTATGTATAGAACAGAAAGATAGCGTTATGGTAATTTTGAAAACATGATGAAAACAGTGAAAGAGTATATATATGAATACGTATATAGTATCAGACCCTATTGGACCATACAGTTTATAGAGTAAGGTACCGTAGCTACATGCAGTATACAATTTACAGAGTGCAACCGCCTATTTAGATAATAGGCTGTAGGTCGATCGTATAGTATCCTTGACGTGGACAGGCTTCCCATCAGATATGGGTAGAGGTGGGCAGATCGACTGAGGGAGTATAGTGATTTACCTGGTCGGCCAGCCAGTGTAGATCCCACCTACGGGCCGCACAACCCTGTCATGAGGGGTTAAATCATGAAATACTGATATCCGCAGGGGAAATTTTACATTTATTATTATGTATATTATGATTTACAGAGACCAAGGAGTTACTTATGTATGTTAGAAGTATTTTGAATAGTAACTTAAATGCAGATGTGTTAAATGACATGAAAATTGTAATGAATATTATGATTTGTACTGTATTTATAGATCCAGATATATATGATTATATGGAAACAAATTTTTATGATATGATGACTCATTTGCCACACACTAGTAATAGCATATATTGTCTTACTGAGCATTGGCTCATCCCAGTGTTGAAACCTTTTTCAGGTGATCCAGGTAGGTGAGCAGTTCAGGCTCGTAGGTAGAGGGGCGTTTGTGGTGCCCTGACAGCAAAGTGAGTACAGTGGAGGGTTTTTGTTTTTGCCCTAGCTAGCTGAGGGCAATTTTGGGGATTTAGTATCACATGTATATATTCTTTTGGGAAACGTGATAGCACTCTGGTATTGTACAGTATGGTATATCATTATGTATGGAAATGTTTATTTGTATTATGCTTCTCACTGCTTAGGAAAATATTACGGTATCAGAGTATGATAATTATTACAGTGGAAAAAAAATCATGTTAATTAAGCAGGTCGTTATAACATTCACCTCACGTAGGCAAATCGGACAAGGCCACCTTACATCTCTCAGCACAGGTGTGGGCGCACACGGTCACATAACAAATCCTTAACAACGGTACCGTGTTCATAATACACTAGTCACTAGGATTCCTAAAGCATATCATGCAATTTAGATAATAAAAATCACCATTTAAAACATCAATTCACATATATTTCCTATTATTCCAGAAACCTGATCTCTGACCACAAAATACAACCTGACTCATAGCCATTTAAACAAAACCCTGGTCCTCAGCCGTTATATCAAATTTTTACATTATTCACAAGTATTTTTAGTATTTCGAAAACAATTCCAATATTTCACAAACAGTTTAGTATTTAAAAATCTCAAATCAGGATGTACAATAATTTATACCAATTAAATCATATGTCACACGATTTCCACATATTAACATAACCATATAAACAAACAAGCTTTCCATTCAAAAATACCATACCATATATCTTAGGTTTGTAAAATCCATTTCGAATGGTTAGTTTTCAAAATAACCTTTAAATTTTTAAATAAATAAAAAAATAAATATATGTACATATATATATATACATAATAATTAAATTGATTCAATTTCCATAAAATTACTCACTTAACTTAATCCCTTTACCTGATTTATGAAAAAACCCGATAAAACCCCGACCTATGCCCCACGACGTTCAAAACCTCTGAAACCATAAAATTCAAACTTTAACATATTATTCATCACAATCCCCATAATAATTTTATCTAAAACCCCCATAGGTTCTGAATACCCTAAATAGCCTATAAAAGCCTAAATTATTAAACTTACCTTGATTTAGGGTTGATGCTCCGGAACTCCAACACGAAAACCCGCTTCGGTTAGATTGTAGAGAATTTCCCCACGAATCTCTTGACGGTTTTTGTTCGTCAATTGGACTTAAGATTTAAGAAAAATTGAGGTAAAAGTGAGAATTTATCTTAGCCTAAGAGATATGCATACGTCTCTCCCACGACAAATTCGCTCCGGTAAGAATGTCGGTGACGGAGATAGGATCCCAGTGGTATTTTCTATTATTCGATCGGCCGAATATTGAAACAGAAATTGAGAAGAGTGGGAGAGAGGAGATGAAAGAGAGATGAGAGTGAGGTTGGGGGGCCGCATTCTTCTCTGGATTTCAGAGAGAAATCCTGAAGCTATAGATTACCATTATATATAAAAAATATTATATTATATTATTTTAATTAATAATTATTTATTAATTAATTATATTTTTAAAATTTTAATTTTAATTTTAATTAATTAATAATTTTTTTTTTAGGATTATTTCACTAATATTGTTTAACTATTTTTTTTTGGGTTATTACAGATTCAATAAAAGAAAATGCTCTAAATCGAATGAATTAACGAAAAATAATTAATGTAGTCGACCCCACCTAGTGAGATTTAAGGTTTGTTATTGTTATTGTTGTTTATTTTATTACTATCTACGAAACAAATCAAAAGTATATTTTGAAGGAGTTTTTTTTTTTTTTTTTTTTTTTTTTTTGCATATGGTGATATGAGGAGCTTGGAGCTTAGGCACTTAAAAGTGTATTACTAATCTCTATATAAATTCAAAATTAACTATGATTGCCGCCATTTAAATGAAATGATTAGTACTCGTACATTAATTATTTAACAAATTTAGTATTGGTATTCATGGCTAGTGAGCTACTTCTCTAGCTATTATTTAATAGGAACAAACTCATGCTCTTCATTGTTTTGGTAAAATACAATAACCATATCTGGGAAAAACAATTATATGCTTGAATTATATCAATCGGTGATACATCAATATAGAGAAGGTAATAGTGAGACTGATTTTCTTAATAAAGAATGAGAAATGAGAAATAATGTAATCTACGAAAAATAACACTCTTTACCACGTTATCTAAAAAATATTATTCGGATTGATAGGTGGAGTCTCACTTTTGTTCATCGTTAGTGCTTAGGCACTTAAAAGTGTATTACTAATCTCTATATAAATTCAAAATTAACTATGATTGTCGCCATTTAAACGAAATGATTAGTACTCGTACATTAATTATTTAACAAATTTAGTATTGGTATTCATGGCTAGTGAGCTACTTCTCTAGCTATTATTTAATAGGAACAAACTCATGCTCTTCATTGTTTTGGTAAAATACAATAACCATATTTGGTAAAAACTATTATATGCTTGAATTATATCAATCGGTGATACATCAATATAGAGAAGGTAATGGTGAGACTGATTTTCTTAATAAAGAAGGAGAAATGAGAAACAATGTAATCTACGAAAAATAACACTCTCTGCCACTTTATCTGAAAAATATTATTCGGATTGATAGGTGGGGTCTCACTTCTGTTCGTCGTTAGTTCAATCATCAAGTTTTGTTTGGTGAATTTTGATTTGTTTATGGTTGTTTTTGTGTCTCTATCTTCTTTATTAGCTTTGTTTAGTTTTGTTGTTTTGGTTTGGTTGATTGCTGGTGTTGTTTTTGGAAAGGTTTTATTTTTTTTTTTCTGTAATCTCCGTTTTCCTTATCTTGTAACACGGTATTCTTTCGCAAAAAATGAGGGTTTATTAATAAATAAGTAGGGATGCCGCCCTCTTTTATTAAAAATAAAAATAAAAATCGGTGTATACCACAAAAATAAAATAATATTTCAAATGCAAATGATCATCTTTTACACACAACATGTGTATTACATAAGAAATTGAATGCATTGCATGGGAACAAAATTACAAAAAAATCGTTGTCACACTCTATAGCCATATTATCTAGGCTTTTGATACATGGCATAATTAATTATAAAAAATAATTTTCTTTTCTATTTTAAGATTTCAAATAATTAGAAATTTATCACTTTGTTTTTTATTTTCAAATTTTTTTATGAATAAATTAGAATATGATAATTTATTTTTTCAAATTTTCTGCACAAATATTGATAAGCAAAAAATGCAGGAAGTTTTGTAATTATTTGATTTTTCTAAATACACAAAAACTTATTTTTTTAATAGACCTATTTTTCATGTAACGATGAATTGATTCCAACTTGATGTATGGATAACCACTTCCAGGTCGGACAGCAGCCACGTCAGATATATATATTTTCCATAAACCCCTCTTCTTTGTGCATTTTGTGAAACTTCCCTCTCCCTCCATTTTTTCTTGAAATACCATACTCCCATTGATTTATTCCCTTAGTTGCACATGTTCAGGTTACAGGGGTCAAAGTATAAATTTATTTTTTGAAGAGGTAAAGAAATAAATTACACAAAGTTCATCGTCAATGACAGCAAACGTAAAGTATGAGCCCACCATAATTTCGTTTCCCACGCCAAAAAAATGGAGGGCCGCCGGCCACATTTTTGTTGTACTAAAAAAAAAAAGAAAAAAATTTGAAAATTTGAAATTACAATAATATCCTCTTAATGATTTAATTTAAAGTTAATTATAATGATTACCCTTGAGATTATTATGTATTGTTATCGAAATATTATACTATATTTTTAATGGTTTTTGATAAAAAATTCAAAATTTAAATTTCATCCTATGTAATTATCGGCAATTGCATGCCAGTTTACTTTTCTTAAAAAACGTCTGCAATAATTTTAGAATATTTATAATTTGATCTTTGAACTTGTTAATTAATTTGATCCATATCTAGTGTAACATGAATTGATTAATTGAATGATTAGTTTTTGAAAAAATGCGAGCAACATATGGGTATAAAATTTATTAATTTGATGTGTAGACACTTACGAATACTATTTTTGTTAGACTAGAAATTGTATTAATTAGGCTTTAATTTAGAATCCGAATAAATAACTTAAATTTATAAGTTAAAGTGATTTTTCTATAAGTAAAAAAAAACTCATTATAGATTGCTATAAAATATGCGCACACAAAAAAAAAAATTCACTCGCACATAAAATAAAAATACATTTAAACAAAATAAGAAATAGATAGAAAAGCTAGTATTGTTTGATACAATAATTAAAATTATGAAAATAAAAATTATAAATGAACAAAAATAAAAAAGTTAAAATTGAAAAAATTAAAAATCAAAATTGATAATTTTAAATAATTTTGACAATCTGTATGCAAACCATTAAGAATTACCTTTTATTTGATTAAATATTTTATTTTTTAGATATTTTTTAAATTAAAATTTAAATAAAGTGATTACATGAATTTAAAATATGATGAAAATAAAATATACTCAAATTTTCAAGACTAAAAAACAATAAAACCTATTTGAAAATTATTAAAAAATATTTTTCAATATATTAAGATTGCTATTGTAAAGTAAATCTTAAAATATGATACTTAAGTAAAATAACTATTTTAATTTTATTTTTATTCTAATAGTTATAATTTATATTATTTTGAATTTTTATGATGTTAATTATTATTTTTAATTATTATTGATAAAGGCGCAAATAATTTTAATCAAGTTTTAAATTTATATCAATATTAGAAATATTAGCCGAACGTTGTTATTTTTTTATTTTTATTTTTTAATTTTAATTTTAGCTTTTATAATCTTTGACATCACTTTTGAGTAGTACAATAATTTTTTAAAATTAAAAAAAAAATAAAAATTAACAATTAAAAGATATATTTTCATATTAAAAAATGAAAATAATTAGACCAAACACATGCAATCGAACCAAATTCACAGGCGTGTGCGTATATTTTTTCAAGATTCCAAGGTAAACTAGGGGCATTGTGGGGAAGTTAAAAAAGTTTTAAAATAAAAATAATTAATAATATTATGGCTGTGGAGAGCAACAACTCGTCGCACTTTCTCGAGAAAATCCCTCTCTCTCTCTCTCTCGCCTCTCTTTGTGGATCGATTGCAATGGCTGAAAGTGGAGTGGGATGCAAATGCGCGGGAGAGAAAATATTCTGCAGCTTCAGAGGAGCGCGTTTCGAAAAGAGGAAAAGCAGAAAGAACCTTAAAAACGATTATGCTGTTCCTCTCTTCAGAAAGGGGCTTTTCAGAGGGCGATCCGTGGCCGGAAATCGCCGCATTTTGAGGTCAGCTTCCGTTTCCTTGCTTACATAAACGCGTCAATACTTACAAATGCATCTATGCGTGTATAATTCTCTGTTACCGGGAAAGTTTAGGAAAATTAGAGACAAAGAAACGAAAATGTTAAGTGCGGTTTTTTTATGATTTTGTTTTTTTTGCCTTCTCGAAACATGTAAGCTCAAATTTAGGGCAAATAATTGTAACGAGCTTGGTCGAAGAATCAGTGATTTGATAATTTAATTTAGCAAAACAATTGAATCGTTATAGTTCATTCGGTTATGACTTTCTCAATGTTTGGCTGCTGAAAATATCTAAAATTGCATGGTTTTAAGCCTAACATTTATTTGTGCTAGAAGTGCTTACGTTGTGGTTGGGAGCATGAATTTCTGGTGTTAAATTTGGATGTGCAAGAATTTAGCCAGAAACTCAATATTACTGTGGAGCATCCAAATCAACACAAATTCAAATTAAGGTTCGAATTCTAACCTGCCAAACATAAGGTTACAGCTCATATTCACCCCTTGTGGACTGCCATCTAGCTAATAGCATTCCAAGGTCTTATCTAGAACCTTTGCTGGAACCTAATTGATTCTGCCCATCATCATAAATGCTGATATTTTTCTTGCTCCATTGGTTGCTCCTAATTTTTCTTCCTAAGGAAGATGCATATGGTCTCAGATGCCGCTCAAATACAGCAATCTTAAGCATTGTCATCCTTTGGAGTTACTCCTAAGTTGGGAGAAAGATGTGAAGGGGCAGGAGATGAGATCATTACGGAAGTCATCAATGCCTTTGATTTAATGGAAAATATGGTCTTGGATAGGATTAAAATGACAGAAATCCAGTTGACCTAAAATGACTTAGAGAAAAATTATTGGATTTAGGAATATAATTATTTATAAATTATAGAAATTTTGCAGGAAAAGTTTCTAATTTCTACTTCTAGTGAGTTAGGAGGTCATCCGTAGGTTTGAGGAAGAGATGGGCTTGCGTCTTGGTAATTTGGTGTCTAAAAACATTGCTTTGGTGGGTAATAGGTTATGAAGTTTTCATTTGGCAGCTGGCTCTCTTTGGTGTAGGGTTATTAAAAGTAAATTTGATCTGCATGATAATGGATGGGATGCCAAAATTGTGGCTAGATTTTCACGTGGAAGCCCTTGGAAATTCATTTCACTGGTAACTCCTTCCTTTTCTCCTTGTGCCAAATATAAAGTCGGAGATGGGGGATCTTTCTTCACTCTTGATTTTGTAGGGTTCTTATTGGTATTCTCATTGCGCTGATGTGTTTTTTTCTTGTAAAATATATATCTATATTTTTAATTTTATATTAAACCCGTCTTCTCATTCTTTTCGTCTTGCTAATCGAGTGTGGAAAGCTAAAATTTCGTCAAAGCAAAAGGCTTTTTGTGGGGATGACCATTCTTAATAGAGCTAAATGGTTAACATCATTAATGGTGCAAATTACAAGACCATATCTGGCTGTCTCCTGATGCACGTGTTATGTATTATTCTAGTTGTGAGGATCATGCTCAATCAGTTTTTCGTTCCTCTGTAGCTTTGTATTTCTGGAGCTAATCTTCAGAATGTTGGGTTTGTCCTCATTCTTTGGGGGTTTCTTTTGTTGATTGGTTTTGGAGGCTTTTGGAGGCAATGTGAGGATTTAGAGGTTCTGTGCAGTTGCTGGATCATGCTCATTTAGTTCTTCACTCCTCTGTGGCTTGGTGCTTGTTGAACAAACTTTTTGGTTTGTTGGCAGCATGCTGGGTTTGCCTTCATACTTTGGAGGCTTTTTTTTTTTGGATTGTTGTTGATTGGCTTAGAGGATTTGGGAGGAAAAGTAATGTGAGGATGTGATGCTGCTGTTGTGCTGTTTTTGCTGTCATATGTGCTCTTTGGCTTGAGTGAAATGCCCAGGATTTTCAAGATCATGCTTCATCTATTGATTTGATATTGAATAGGTTTTTTATTTTTATTTTTTGCTTCCATGTGTGTTTTCTCTATAAGGTGTTTTGGCAGCTTGTTTTCTCTTATATCCGTTGTGATTTGTTGGCTTTATTAGCTTAATTTTCTTTTTTCTTATTGTGTTAATTTTCTTCTTGTTTTTTTATTTCTTTCCTTTGTTATTTTGAGTATTTCTCATCCTCATACTTTATTTCTTAATAAATTTCTTTTTCTATGTAAACAAACTCTATTATTCTGGTATGAAAATGGGCTTGAATGTAGTTGATTTGGATTCAATAGGTTTTTGATGCTATTGGTTTGGGTCAATGGGCTTGAATGCATGATGTTTGGTTATGTGCATATTTAGAGGCTATGTCAATTGCTTGGTCTTAAATCTTAATATACATGTTTATGGACTATTATCTCCAGTTCTTTAAAGATGATAAGCCAGGTTGGCTTAATACTCGTGGGCCTAGCTAATTGGCTTATCAAATCCATGCACCTTGATTCATCACAAAGGCAAAAGTATGGAGTTTTTTAATGCTAATCAACAGATTACTTGAGTTATGATGTTTAAGCTGATTTGAGATTAAGGATTTCTCTTTTAATTTCTTTACAATTATGCAATTATTTAATTTTATGAATTGCTTGAGCCATCTAACTTCCTTCATGTGTATTTCTAATATACTTAAATGACTTGTCAATGGGAAGGAAGAGATTTGTACTGATATTTTTTGATTGTCTTGTAGCATGGATGCTAGAGAGAAATCAAGAGCCACAATATTGCAGTCATCAAGACAAAAGAGGGTTCCCATCTTTGTCATGATGCCCATTGACTCATTTGCTATTGACACTTATGGGGTTCCAAGAATTAGAAAGTGAGGGTTCATTGCATTTGCGTGATGTATGTTTTAGACCCATTGTGTGTGTGTTCATCATTAACTGACCTAGATGTGTGTCTGTTTATGAATTTTTTGAGAAGGCTTGTGCTTTCTTGACTTTTGACATCATTTGACAATTGGCACTCTCTGAATTAAATGGCAATCCCAATGTTTGCCATACACTTGTTTAAATTTAAAAAGGATAGACTTTTAGAAGCCTTGGGGCTATGTGGGGTCCACTTTCAATCTAAGGTGCAAGATATTATAGAGTCTAATATCTATTTTCTTTCATTTATTGATTCTTCCAGTTTCGGTGGTGACTTAGAAACACTATGTATATTGCTGGTTGTTGTTTCAGAATCAAGGCCTTAACTATATCTTTGAAAGCGCTCAAGTTGGCAGGTGTCCATGGAATTGCAGTTGAGGTTTGGTGGGGAATTGTAGAGCGTTGTTCTCCTTGTACATATAATTGGTCTCTCTATGAAGAGCTTTTTAGACTGATATCTGAGTCAGGGTTGAAGTTGCATGTTGCCTTGTCTTTTCACTCAAACGTGCACTCATTATCTAGAGAGAAAGGGGGAGTTAGTCTTCCATTGTGGATTTTAGAGGTTTGTTTCTTTATTTTGCCATCTCAACTTAATTTGAGTTATTGTATATGATAAAAACTAAGTGATATGAGTGCAATTAATGCTTGGGATGGCAACTTGCCAGTCCCTATTTGAAAGTTTGCCCTAGTAGGTTTTGAGTTTAATTGTGATTACTATGATCGTCATTGTCTGCTGTCCTAGTTTATATATATATACATAGATTGCTTTATTTACATCTTGTCTTTACTGACAGCCATGGAGAATGTTACAGATTTGGATGGTTGATATCTGTTCAACTTTTTCTGGAACTACCCCTTGCATATGTGCTGTTTTGTTTTTAGTGTTTTATCTTAAGTATTTGATTATTATATTATATGAACCAGATTATTAAAGGCTAATGCATTTGCATTTCCATTTTTAAGATAGGTGATCTCAATAAGGATATATATTATCGCGACCAAAATGGATTTTCAAATGATGATTATCTTACGCTAGGGGTGGACCATGCCCCTTTATTTTTTGGCCGGACTGCCATTCAATGTTATGAAGACTTCATGTTCAGTTTTGTTAACAAATTTGAATCATTTATTGGAAGTGTAATTGAAGAAATAAGTGTTGGTCTTGGTCCTTCTGGAGAGCTTAGGTACTTTTCCATCTCTAGTTTTTCCATAGGGCATGTAGATATTGCTAGATTAACTTATAGAGCATCTTCTGCAGGTATCCTGCACATCCTTTCGGAGATGGTAGATGGAGATTCCCTGGAATTGGTGAATTTCAGTGTTATGACAAATATATGTGGGTTATACTTTTTCTTCCTGGTATATCTACATAGTTGATATTGAATTCTGAATGCTATCAAACTTGCTTCTCTCAGGATGGAGGACTTGAAGATGTCCGCTTGCCAGGAAGGAAAGCCTCAATGGGGAGATAAAGGCCCACAGAATGCAGGGTTCTATAATAGTCTTCCATCTGGCGTTCCTTTCTTTGAAGAGGGACAAGAAAGCTTTCTTTCTGATTATGGTCGTTTTTTCCTTGTATGAATTCTATATAAGCTAGTTTAAATTTTCATATTAGCATATCTGCATGATTGAAGTATACTGGAAAATTTGACTTACTGTTAGTTAAGCATGCGTTTTCTTCCCATAATTAATATATGATGATGTGCAGAAAGTTTAATCAGAAGTGTGATTTGGTCATGCAAAATGTCTATTTGGCTTTATGACTTATAAAACTCTGGCATTGAAAATAAATCATCATTTTTTGCCGAAATTCTTCTTTATAATTTTTTGGTTGTTGGGTTGCTTTTGTAACCCATCCCTTGAATGTGTTATGACAATTGACGTAATATTTTGTCATGTGAGTTATTTTCTTTAAACAGCACCCCCCATGGACTCTAAAAGAGTTTAAAAGCAAAATTTGGAAGATTTTTTGAAGGATCTAGAATGGAATGGGCATTTGTGTGACTTATTATGGGTGAAGCTGACAGTTTCCTATCAAGTTAGAACTACATTGTCATAGTATTGTGCATAAATGTACGCCTAACTTGCATTTTATGGAAAAAATGGATATGAGAATATGTGCTCATATTAGTTGTGTTGCTTGCCCCCCCATGCCTATGAGAATTTATATGGGAACATCTGCACTTATTTTATCACAGCCTCAAATCCATGAAGCTTTAGTTAGTATCTCACGAATATGAAAGTGATTCTAGTATTATGTTGCTTGAATAGAAAAAACATAGGAAACCTGACAAAGGCCACTATATTTTGTAGGAATGGTACAGTGGTAGCCTAATTCGTCATGCAGATGCTGTTCTTGCTAAAGCAGCAAATATGTTGAAGAAGTACAAAGAAAGCAGGAATGCTTCTGTTTTGTTAGTGGCTAAAATTGGTGGAATTTACTGGTGGTACCAAACAGTATCACACCCTGCTGAACTTACAGCTGGTTACTACAATACTGCTCTAAGGGATGGTTATGATCCTGTCGCTTCAGTGTTGTCTCGTCATGGGGCTGCTTTGCATATTTCGTAAGATTCTGGTTTTGAAGTTTTTTCATTTTCTCTTGTGTTATTTTGTATCCTCTTACATATGCTTGTTTTGTCTTGTATTGTTTTGTTTGCTGAAATTTCTATGCATTGTTATTATTGTTAATCTTGTTATTGTTGTGGAGGGGTGGGGTCATCCAATCTTGCATTTGAGTGGAGCTTGAACCTCACTGTGCCCCACCACAACTTATCTATCAAAATAAAGCTTGTTATTGTTGTCTGTAGATCATAATGGTTCACTAATAATATGTGGTGAATGGATGGAAATGATGTTTGCAGTGGGGCAGTTGCTGGACCTAGCCTTGAGATCTCCTAGGCCAAAATTGGATAAGTCAAATTTATAACTATGAGCAGGATATGACCTCATTTTCGATTATTGATAGTATCATGAGTAGAAAATGACAACATATTCAAAATTATTTTTTTTCCCCCTTGTATTTATCTCTTCTTGTGTTCTCATTTTTTATGTTTTTTGATTTGTTCCCCTGGTAGCTGCCTAGAAATGACTGACAGTGAAACTTATCCAACCTATCTTTGCAGCCCTGAAGGATTACTGCAACAGGTATGGGTTTGCTGAGCTAATCAAGACTCCTTTAATCATGGAATTTTTTCCAATGTTAGTGCTTCTTTCAATTGCTTAATTTATCCTACCATCCAGTAACCCTGCCCCGGGGGGGGAGAGAAAATTGATAGAAATAACAATAAAATAGCACTTTGTTGGACTGTTTATTCTAATACTTGTGCATCTTCATTTGGTGCGCTATTCCCCATTTTAACACTAGTCTCAGCAGGAGAAAAGCCTCCTTCTACGTAGGAAGTAGGCAAATTTATCATTTTCCTGACCTAGACTACCTTTGTTGTTTGTGGCATCTTGTGGAACCTCAAAACTATGTGAAACTTTAAAGATTATCTTCATAAACTCCTCTCCTGTTGTCATGAGCATTAGTAACTCAAAAATTTTAACCCCCTCAAATCAATGTTTGAGTTTCAGAAACATGGAAAACCCCTTCCAAGAAAGAATACTCATTAAAATGATACCAAGCTTGAAGATTGCCAGACTCTCTCTACTCTTACTTGGCAACCCATTATTTACTATCTAATACATTTGTCACCCCCATTTCCTTTTTTCTTTTAGAACAATCTGTTGCATTGGTTTCAATTATTTAACTTATTTCTTTTTTTATCATTCAATGTCTTCCTCTTAATGTTTTGTGCTTTCATGCGAAGCAGTAATGATGATGTATTAAATGCCAAAATTTTCTCCTAAAGGGTGATTACACGTACTAATATGTCATATTTTTCTCCTATAACATTTAATATTTTTAGTGTCTTTGGCTCAGCTCTCTTATCTTTTCTTTTGAAATTTCTTTCTAAAACTTATTTGTGGTCTTGTGGCATGTGGTGTGTATGTGTGTGTGCACAATGGGTGGGTTTTAGTGGTAAATTGCTCTAATGCTGAGATGACACCATTCCTGATATCTCTCTCTAGCGACAAGTGGGCTAATATGTTTTCACAATGGTGTCCTTTCTCAAAACTATCTGCTTCAGACTTGTCATTAGTAGTCTCCAGCTTCCTTTGGATTTATTCTCTCTAATTGCTAAGTGCATATCTAATTTGCTAACTCAACAAACCCTTAAGTTTGACATAGTAGGGGTTGTCTGGTTAGCTACATGAAGTTGTCCAGCTGTGTGTTGAGGTAGTTCCTCTGTTAAATCTTATGCTCGTGTCTTATCTAGTGTCTCATCTTGCAATCTTTCTGGCCTTTCTCGTGCTAACAGCACTTTCAACTTGGATCAGCTGACTTCTTGGTTGTGCATTCTATAATCCTTGGTGTACATAACTAAACCATTTTGGGTGACATCTTTTGTTTGGTCATCAATTAGGTGCCACCTCTACCTTTCTAGAAGGAAAGTCATTCCTTAATTCTATGTTTTCTTGTACAATCTTATTTCCGCTTACAAAATTGGGTATATATATTTGTTGTGTTTTATGAGTAAACAAGCTATATAATTATTGTGCTTCTCCTATGTCTGTGTACTAACTTCCTTGGATTTGAGTTTATTCATGTTAGTTACGAAAAGTGTCAAAGAAGAGGATAATACAGTTGACTGGAAGAAATAGCAATGAGCGGTTTGACAAGGTAAACATAATTCTTTACTTTATCGAACAGGATCTCAATTTTTTGAATTTTTTAATGTCACATAAGTTCTTATTCATATCCATTTCTTCGTGAAAGATGTGACTGCCTTGATAGAAGTAATGTTAATTTATTATTCAGTTAGAATCTTTGCAACTGCATCGTGGAGAGGGATACTAGCAGTCTGCACAATGGTTAAAAAATTCTTTGCGTTGATTTCTGGATTGTGTCTGCTTGATTTTATAGCCTCACATTTCTCTACATATGTGATTCTTAAAAATATTCCATGCAAGGACATGGCAAGGAAAACACATTGCTCTAACAGATACAAAGCAGAAGAATTGTGAAACACCTTAAAATACCCTGGAAGCAAAATCCTGTACAGAAGCAAGAAAAACCACTCTATCCCACAGAAAGATGGTGGGCATAACTTTATCTTTGAAAATTCTACTATTTCTCTCCTGTCACCAAACCGAAATAGTAAATCAGGCATTTTTTACTTATTATCGTAGGAAGTATTAATAATATTTATTATTATTCTTATAATTATTAGTCAACAAGAAAAGGTGATTTCGTCCAAGAGCAAAGAATGGTAGGGATATTTTTGTTCCATGAATTTGGATTTCCATGGAAATTCAAAATTACCCAAGGGAGAGGTGGATAATATATACCCATGTTTTGGGGGCATCTTGTGTTCCTAGGGAATCTTAGATGCGTGCCATGTAAAATTCTGATGAGTTCCCAAGTGTGGAGATCCAATATCCCAAAGATCACATTTTCCAGTAATCCTATAGGATAACCATAGCCCAACAGCCCCATAGTATTAAGTCTTTAGAACCAATGCTCAAGTGAATGCCTTTTTTTAGAGGAAATCTTAGCCTTCCAAATTTACTTTCTCCAAAGGAAAAGAAGGGATTTCAGTAATCACAATAGAAAAGATTCGTGAGAAAAGATACCGGAAATGTCATATCCCCTTTCCAAGTTCTAATTTTATGTCTTGGATGTGGGACAAAAGAATGAAGAGCATCTGTCTATCTAACAATCACATCCAGTTCACTCTCATAGAGATTTTGAAGAAAGTGAATATCACCAAAGAGGTTTTCCCTTCATAGAATAAGAGGTAATTCTCAACTCATTGTGATTGTAAGAAAGCCTATAATGATGGGGAGAATAAAAATGAAAATTGTTGTCACTGATCACCAGCTTATACCGAGCAAAGGAGAGAATAAGTTGAGGATAAGTATGAGGAGCATAACCCCCACCACCTTTTTCCAAGAAAAAAACTTGTTAGAATGAAGATCATGCCTACTCTTGCTAAAAATAGAATTTGTAGTAGAGGAAATCATCATCCATTTTCCCCCAAAGAAATGTTTTAAACACCACATTCCTAGGAGATGTTGGTCAAAATTAAAGCGAAGAATAACACACCAAGAAAGAAGATTTACACAAAAAGTAATGTGAAGAAAATAAATTAAGAATTGCAAATCTTGTTTTTTTATTTTTATTTTTTATTTTTTATTTTTTGTTTATTTTTTGTTTTTTTGTTTTTGTTTTTTTTTTATCATTAGTTATTGATGAAATTTCTAGATATATTAAAGATGAGGCTTCATAGTTTGAGGGCGGGCCTTGGATCAGCAGTAAGGTTGCTCCTTTGTGACCGGTTGGTCATGGTTTTGAGTCCAAGGAAATTACCTCTTTGCTTAAAAGCTGGGGTAAGATTGCGTAAACTATGACGACCCTCTCCCTACCCTTGCAAAGTAGGGAGCCATTTGGGGAATGGCCCTTAGGTTTCATTGTTCACAAATGATATTCTCTTAGTAGATGAAATTGGAGGAGGATTAGAATCAAGATTATACACCGTAGAATTTGTATGTTTCAAGATAAGTAGAAGTAAGACAAGTAATTCCAGGGGGATATTGAAGAAAGTTAAAATGATGGTCAACAAATTTAACAGAAAAAAAAAAAAAAAACGGATTTTGTCACCTTGGGTAAATCATTCTAGTAAATGGAAAATTGATGAGGATCTCATGTGTAGAGTTAAAGCAGATGGATTAAATGGGAATTGCATCTGATGTCATGTTAGTGTAAAATACCTATGAAATTTAATTAGTATTAGATGACAACTGTATGTTGGCTATGTTATGTGTATGGAAATCTGGGCCAACTAAAAAAACAGCTTACAATAAATATGCATGGCTGAAGTTAGAATTCTTTGTTGGATGAGCAACATGATCTCAAAAATATAAAGTAAGAAATGAGCACATTCCTAGTTTGTTTGAAGTAGAGCCTATTCAACAAAAGAAGTTAAGATGGTTTGAACACATGTAATGTAGATTAAACAGGATTACCACTGAGAAAGGGCAATTTGATTGAGTTTGAGGTGGTGGGAGAGCTAGGGGAAAGAGGGGTGGGGCTAAGAGAGTGCATGAGGGAGAAGGGAAAAATGCATTTTTTTTTAATATATATTTTTTATTTTTTGATGGTCTCCAACTTTTGTTGGATATGACTTTCAATTGGTAGAATTTTGGAAAAAAAGATTCATATAAGAATCCCACATAGCAGTGCTTAAGTCTTTGTTGTTATTGTTATTTTTGTTTTGACTCATTAGATCATGGATTTAAGGATTGTGTTTGTCTTAGCTAGTTAATATGCATTAGCATGATAGCAAAATTTTGATTCTTGAACCTTCAGGGTATGCATGAATTGCACCAGTTCTTTTCTCATCAATTGAAACCTTTATTCATATTTTACAAAGTTATAAAAGGGTAGAAAGTTTTTTCTTGATCCTTCAGGATATGCATGGATTGCACTAGTTCTTCATTCTTGTCATTTGAACCTTTATTTATATTTTGCAACTCCTTAAAGTGTTGTGCAAATCAATGTGCAATGGAAAATTGATTGAATCGTGTAATGCAACAACTAACGATGAACAGTACGAAAAACACAATCACACAAATAATAAGGAAAGCAAATAAACAATGACATAAGAATTAATGTGGTTCGGCAATGTGCCCACGTTCACGGGAGTAAGTGGCGGCTGAAATTCACTATCTATCAAAATCAGGGTTACAACATTGTATATATGCTAACCCTACACGTACAAAGGGATTAGGAAGTTTCCCAAATACCCCTGTATCAAACCCTAGAGGATTTGCCTTCGAATCCCCCACCTATTGATCTTCCTAACTCAAAATTCAAAACCAGTGCCGAGTAAAACCGTAGACAGTTTCAGAAAATCGTCAACAGTTTCTTACTGAGACTAAAATCGTCGACGGTTTCAGAAAAAAGTCGACGATTTTTTCCTGAGCCTAAACCGTCAATCAAACTGTCGATTGTTTCTTCCTGCAGCCCAGGTTCCTTGTTTTTCCTCAGCATGCTTTTCTTGTGCACGTGTAGTGGAACAAGTGACTGAACCATGGACCTCCAACAAATAGGCCTTCCTACAAGGGTGAATACATACCCTGTGGTAGACCTCCTGTCATCCAAGTTTCCTGCATAGTTTGCATCCACATAACCTACCATTGAAACATCACCTTGTTGTCTGCTAAACATGATGCAATAGTCTGTAGTACCCCACAAGTATCTAAAAATCCATTTGACTGCATCTCAATACTGTCGACTCGGGTTCAAAAGAAACTTGCTCACCATATTGATAGCTTGTGTCAGATCCGGTTTTGTACAAACCATAGCATACATCAAGCATTCCATTGCACTAACGTTATCATCTGTTTTTGGGTACTGGACAGTAGACAACCTAAAATGATTCACCAACGGTGTACTCATTGGTTTTGCATTATTCATGCTAAACCTATCCAACATCCTCTCAACATAGCTACGCTGAGATAACCACAATTTCTTGGAAGCTTTGTCCCTGCGAATCTCCATCCCAAGAATCTTCTTGGCCACACCCAAATCTTTCATGTCAAACTTTTTATTCAACAAGGTTTTCAAATTGTTGACCTCAGTCATACTCCTTGTAGTAATTAACATGTCATCCACATAAAGCAACAGAAAAATGAATGAACCATCATCAACACTCTTCACATAAATGCGGTAATCATACTCACATCTCCTGTAGCCAATCCGGATCATGTAGGAGTCAAACCGCTTGTACCACTGCCTTGGAGACTGCTTCAGCCCGTAAAGTGATTTCCTCAGTTCATAGACAAAATGTTTCTGTCCACGTTGACTGAACCCTTCTGGTTGTACCATGTAAATTAGTTCCTCTAAATCACCATGGAGAAACGTTGTCTTTACGTCCATTTGCTTCAAATGCATATCGAAATGCGTCACCAATCCCAACACTACCCCGATGGAAGTGTGTCTGACCATAGGGGAGAAGATCTCATCATAATCAACCCCTTTCCTCTGTGAGTAACTCTTTGCTACTAACTGAGCCTTGAACTTTTCTCCTTTTTTTGATACTGCTTCCTTCTTCCTGTACACTCATTTGCATCCTATCACTCTCTTTCCCTCTGGAAGCTCCACCAACTCCCACGTCTAGTTCTTATGTAAAGATTCCATCTCTTCCACCATAGCACCCATCCATCTACTTTTCTCTTGGCTGTGCACCGCCTCTTGAAAAGTAGTAGGATCCTCGCTACTAGTAATAAGTGCATAAGAAATCAGATCATCAAATCCATACTTGGGGGGTGGCTTGATATTGCGTCTGGGCCCATCTATAGCTATACGGTGATGCTGCTACTCTCCTGAGCTAGAACTTCCTGCGTTTTGAACATTGTCATCTCCACCTTGAGACTCTAGCTCCACCTGCACCATATGTTCGTTGCTGCTGCAGTTTTTTGGCACCTATTTCTCTTCTTCTTCTTGAGTACGCCACGACATGGTTTTCTCATAAAAAATTACATCTCTATTGATCACTACCTTGTTTGCCTTTGGATCCCACAATTTGAACCCTTTTACCCCTTTCTGATATCCCAGAAAGATGCACTGTCTAGACTTTGCATCAAATTTCGATCTCTCCTTACTAGAAACGTGCACATAGGCTGGACATCCAAACACTCTCAAACTAGAGTAGTCTACTGCGCTGCTTGCCCACACCTCCTCTGCCACTTTTCCATCTAGTGTTGCCCTTGGTGATCGGTTAATAAAGAAACATGCCATATTTATTGTCTCTGCCTAGAAGTTCTTTGCAAGCCCTGCATTCAGCTTGAGACACCGAGCTCTCTCAGCTATAGTTCGGTTCATCCTTTCAGCCACACCATTCTGTTGTGGTATCTTGTGTACTGTGAAATGTCTCCTAATGTCATGCTATTCACACAACTCCATGAACCTTGAATCAGTGTACTCAGTACCATTGTCAGACTTGAGGCATTTAATCTTCCTCCCGGTCTGATTTTCCACTTCAGCTTTCCACAATTTGAACTTGGTAAATGTCTCCGACTTGTGCCGCATGAAGTACACCCAGACCTTTCGTGAGTAATCATCAATAAAACTCATGAAGTACATATGTCCTCCTCGTGATGCTACCCTTATCGGTTCCCGAACATCTGTATGAATGTAGTCAAAAATTCCCTTTGTCTTGTGTATGGCTATTATGAACTGCACCCTATTTATTTTCCCAAGCACACAATACCTGCAAAAGTTCAGCTTGCATGTTTTGACACACTTCAAAAGATTTTTCTTATGAAGCTCCATTATCCCACGCTCACCCATATACCCTAACTGCATATTCCACAAGACAGTTCTATCCGACTTAGACTTTGCAGTTATAGCTCCACCTACAACTGTAGTACCTAGCAGTGTATAGATATTCCCTAATGATTTTTGCCCCTTCATCACGGTTAAAACACCTTTACTCACCTTCATTACCTTACTTGCAGACTTATAACTAAACCCATTATAGTCTAAAGTGCCCAATAAAATCAGATTCTTCCTTAACTCCGATATGTGCCTAACATCCCACAACGTTCTCACAACACCATTAAACATTTTGATTCTGATATTCCCTATTCCAAAAATTTTGCATGAAGCATCATTTCTCATCAGAATAGAACCAGAATTTACCAACTTGTAGGTAGTGAACCACTCTTTGTTTGGTGTCATGTGATAGGAGCATGCAGAATCTAAGATCTAAGAATCCATGAGACGATCTAGACCGGATGAAACCGAAAGCATATCACCATCACCGCTCTCCGAGTTTCCTTCTTCCACTACATTCGTAGATTTTGATGAACTCTCTTTATTTTTTGCATTCCCCTTCTTCCTCTCTGGACAATATAGTTTTATGTGCCCCTTTTTTCTGCACTTAAAACACCATACGTCTTTCCTCTTCCTGGAATTGGACTAAGACTTATTGTTACTCGGTCCACTCCGGAACTTGCTTCTCCCACGATCCTAGTTACCCTTCACCACAAGCCCTTCATCTTATAAGTTCTCATCGCTGGCCTTCTTCCTCTGATGAAAACCGGAAAGAGCACTCGTGATATCCTCCAATTCAAGAGTTTCTTTTCCTTATATTAGAGTCGTAACCAGATTTTCATACGTAGGAGACGTAGGTAGGGAATGTAGCAGCATCAATGCCTTGTCTTCGTCTTCGAACTTCACATCAACCCGCTTCAGATCACTGATGATTTGATTGAACACGATGTGTTGATTGAGATCCGAACCCTTTGACATCTTAAGCCCATACAATTTCTGCTTAAGATACAACTTGTTCGTTAACTACGTGGACATATATCGATTCTCTAGTTTCAACCAAACTGCTGCCGACGATTCTTCTTCCATGACGTGATACATCACGTCATTAACCAGACAAAGCCTGATAGTCGCTACAACCTTCGCTTCCAATTCCTTCCAACTCATGTCGTCCATGCCTTCCGACTGCCTTTGTATTATGCCTTCACCATATCCTGTTGCACTAACAAGTCCTTAATCATCCTCTGACATAGTCTGAAATTTCTCGATTCATTGAACTTGACAATGTCAAACTTCGCAAAAGAAATCCCAGCCATTGTAACCAATTACTATGATACCAATTTGTTGTGCGAATCAATGTGCAACAGAAAACTGATCGATTCGTCTAATGCAGCAATTAACGATAAACAATACGAAAAACACAATCACACAAATAATGAGGAAAGCAAATAAACAATGACACACAAATTAATGTGGTTCGGCAATGTGCCTAAGTTCATAGGAGCATGCGACGGCTGAAATTCACTATCTGTCATAATCAGGGTTACAACATTGTATATATTCTAACCGTACACGTACAAAGGGATTAGGAAGTTCCCCAAATACCCTTGTATAAAGCCCCAGAGGATTTGCCCCCAAATCCCCAACCTATTGATCTTCCCAATTCAAAATTCAAAACCAGCGCTGAACAAAACCGTCGACCGTTTCTTACTGAGACTGAAATTGTCGACGGTTTCAAACAGAACATCGACGGTTTCTTCCGGAGCTTAAACCGTCGATATAATTGTCGATCAAACCGTCGATTGTTTCTCCTACAGCCTAGCTTCCTTGTTTTTTCTCAACATGCTTTCCCCGTGCATGTGTTCCACTCAATATGAGTCACATACTCCAACATAAAGTAAAACCAGAATTTTTTTTTCAAACTGTTTGGTCAATTATTAATTTTTTTTTTTTTTAAAAACTATTCAAGCTATTCAAACTTCCTACTTTTTAAAAATAGCAGTCAGTTGTCTGCCTTGTTTTCAGCATCTCTTCTTTCTGACTTGTGTGTTCTGGTTTCTTTTTTTGCTATTTCCCTTCATTTTTTCCTTAGTTAAAATTTTTTTTATTTTCTTCCAGGCTGGACTATGGCAAATACATGCAAACTGTTACCATCCCCAGGATGAAGGTGTAAGATCATTTACTTATTTCAGAATGAATCATAAGATTTTCAGGGTGGAGAACTGGAATAACTTTGTCCCGTTTGTAAGAAAGATGAGTGCAGATGTGTAAGATAACTTCAAATCAGTTTATTCATTTAGTGTTACTGATAACATGAGCTATAATCTTGGAGCCCCTGCATTTTTTTGGGGGTAATCTTTGGCAGATTTACTGACATATCCTGCATTCTGCATCCTGTTTTCTTTTTCTCATGCCTGATGCTGCCAAAATAGAACTTGGGGCATTAGTTAAAAGCAATTAAAGACTCCAGCTAACTTGCTCATTAGGCCCATTGATGTCAACAAGGTTCCAAAACTTTTTTTCGTTTTCCCCACCCGAAGCTTTCCTACCAAAAAAGGAAAGAGAAAAAACTTGCATGCAATTTAAGTATTATTAAAAGTGCAAATTATACAAATGACAAATAAAAGAATAGTATGGTTGGCCTGGATGTTAGCATTGTTGGCCTGTCTGACAATTGAGAACTCCAGCAGATGGAGAGAGAATTTTTAGAATTGAAGCTGGTCTTGCTACCATGCTTGATGCTTTCATGTAGCTTGCAGGAGTTTCTTGTCCCGATGACTTAAAGAATGCACCATTCAGCATCAGATCCCCATCCGATCTCCAATTCCAATTCTTCCAGCCAGTGTATCCTTGTGGGCTTTCTCGTTTAGTCACCTGAATACGAAGTAAATCTCAAAGAACAGGTCAAAGTTGAGTGTATTGGACATGGAATTATGGAACTGGCTGCAGGATCCATGATGCAGGTTAGCGAGTTTGTTTATTCAGATCGTTCAATATCAGGCTCATAGACTTCACAATATCCCATAAAGTAAGGTTCAGGTGAAGGGTTTGAAACTTTGAATAATTTGATGCTTGGCCATTTGTTCTTTGTGGATTTTGTGCCTTTTTCTTAGTTTCAACTTATGTGAAGAACGAATTATCTCTAGCTTGGGCTCAGCAAAGAATTGCTAATAAGTTGATGATACTTTCATTAGGCTGGTGAACTATAGCATCATCAATTTGGTAAGATTTGCTATCCATGAACTCTTACACCTAATCAGCTTAAAGATTATGGATGAACTTACCTCCTTTGAAGAATTACTGTCCAATGCGACGAAGATGTTTCCTTGGCTATTGATTGTTGGATTAGCACTTCCCCCAATTGCATACATTTTCCAACCTGCATATAAATTATTCACAATATGGAAATATCCATGCCTGCACCTGCAATAGAAACACAGAAGTAGGGCAATCGTAACTCATTTTTTATATTTATACTTCGTACTGTTGCTTTTAGTGGTATAGTGGAATGGTAAACTTGGTTTATTCACCTGGGTATTCTCTGCACCAAATTTTTCTCAAAGTAGTTGAATGCTATGGTCACTTGCATATTCTTGTCAGCTATGAAGTTGTCATCATGCCCCAGAAGCATAGCTTCATTGTGATCCAACATGTAGTTGTTCGAGATGGTTACTGATGTGGATCCATATGTGACGTCAATGAGTCCATCATAGCAGTTAGCCAGTGTACAATGATCAATCCAGACATCCTTTGACCCAAAGATCGATATCCCATCCCCATCGGAGATGCCTCCCGGTGAGGGAGAGTCCCCGGCATAGGCATTTCCTGCTGGTACACAGTGGTGTATGTAGATGTTGTGGATGATAACATTGGTCACATTCTGAATGGTTAGGCAAGGGCCTTGTGATATCTGGATGTTGAATCCCCTGCCATCTAGGGTTTTATATGAGCTTAGAACGAGTCCTTCCTTTAAGTGGATGTCCATGTCCTGATCAAAGATGATCCACAGAGGCTGTTCTTGAGCCACAGCATGCCGGAGCGTACCCGGAATTGGGTTCTGGGGGTCATCGTGGCTTGAGCTATTGACAACATAAAGTTCACCATCTCGACCACCAACAGCGTTGCACCCAAACCCTACAGAGCAATCGGCTAACATTCTCCGATTGTTTTGCCAGTCAGAGTCACATCTCCAGCAGTCATCAATAGGGTTCCCGGTTATGCATGATTTGTTCCCTTGCTGCATTCCTGAGTTCTCCACCGAGCTCCTGAGAATATGTCAAAAGCAAAAATCAGGTAGCAAAGAAGATTTGGAAAACAAGAAAAAATGAAAACAAACAAAACAGAAGATCTTTTAGAATCTTAGGAGAGAACAAATAACACAAAAAATGAGGAACCATTTGATTGCTTCGGGTATCAGCATGAAGGGACGAGTAGAGGATACACAGGAAGCGTGTAAGAACAAAGCAATGGAAATAAGAAAGAAAGCAGACATTAGGCCTTATGAGAGAGAGGAGGACACAGAAGAGAAATGGATTTTATAAGGAGTGAAGAATTAATATTTCCTCTGTAAAGGAGGTGGTGGGATTTGGATTAGGTGCAAAATTCATGGCTCTGCACTTGGAAACAAAAGAGCCTTTGGGTGTGTACCAAATTTTTTATTTTTACTTATTTTGGGGCTCTCAGCGAAGGGGAGGACATTAAATGGGACCGTCAAGATTGGTTGATTTTGATATATGTGCAATTATTTGTGCCCCTGAATTAAATAAAAGCTATAAAAAAAATTAAGGTACTGAAGCTGCTTTTTCTTCCCAAATGCTACGGATGTGCACTTCCCTTTACTCTTTGGTACTGGCTTGTCTCCCTGGAAAAACAAAGGCAGTGAGAATGCAAGTTACCATCGGCGTGGGAAGATTGTGAATGCCCCATGGCTTGTGTCCCTACACATCCATTTGAATTAAGGATTTTATTTGGAAAAATAAAGAAAAAAAATGAGGAGAAAATTTATTTTTCATTATGTTTTTTTTTATTGTTAAATTCTATTCAAAATAAAATTTTATTTCAATATAACTAAGAATTATGAAAAATTAGATATTGATAGTATGCAAAATTAAAATTTTATTTATAAAGTTGATATATATTATTTTTTATTTTTTCTCATTTTTCTTAATATATATATATATATATATATATATATATATATTTCAGTATTTTTCGAGTTTCAAATGGAGCCTTAGTAATTTTTATAGGTGCATTTGATAGTATAAATTTCAAGTATTAAATAAATTTATGTAAATTTAATTAAAATTTAATCTTACGTTTTATCTTTTGTTTTAAAAAAAACAAATTAAAATGTTTGGTTTGAATTTTAACCTCTTTAAGATATTTTTGGATCAATCTTTGGGAGTCTTAAGAAAATAGAGCAAATTTTTTTAACTCTATTTTGGATAGCTTTTAGATTCGTATTTGTATTGGATTTAGATAAAATATAATATAAAATTATATTAGAATTTGTTCAAAATTTCCTAAATTTAAATTTAAGATCCGATAACCCAAATGGTGCATATAAGTGTAAATGCACATTACCAAAAATGTAAATGTACATGATCAAAAAAGACTGCTTGTCTAATTTAAGCTGATCAGTCCATATTCAGGGCAACCCTAAAGCTATTAATTTTTTTTTATTGTAATGGAGCATATAACCCTGTGGAAAGTATCTTTTCAGAACTTTCTTAATCATGCAAATTGAATAATTTTCTTGTCAAAATTTATTTCTCAAAAGTACTTAATTTTTTATGTTTTTTTATTGTTAAAAATGCGATTTATTTTTGAAAAAAAATTATAAATACCTTTTTTTTTTTTCCTGATTTCACTCAAAAACAAAGAGGTGCCTTCTAGTTTCAACATGACCACTAAACTCTTTTGGGCTTTCTACAAACATTTAAAATATTAATTCAATTATTTTTGCACTATATCCACAAATAATTAGATAGAATATCCAACTAAAATACTAATTGTTAGATTAATGTACATATAACATTTTGAAATTTAGTTAACTTTTATTGACTTTTATTAGTACATTCTTATCACCTTGCATTGGAACATTTGTGATATTTTAATTTTTAATCATTTTATTAATAAGCCTTTCATTGTTACCACAATCATTATGGATTTGCATGTTGCTATTAAGCCATTCGAAAAAATCTCCTAACTTTTTTTTTAAAAAAGAAGAAGAAAGAAATCGATTTTCTACTATATTTTTTTTTGGTCTATATCAAATATAATTATATAAGAATGAAAATTTTATTTAAATATAACTTAAACTAAGAAAAATCAACTACTAATGACATGTCAAATAAAACTTTTATTTATAAGTTTGTAAGTTTTATGTTCTTTAAATTTCTTTATAACTATACAAGAAAAAGCAAAATCCTTCTTTCTTTCCTTTAGGCTATATTTGAAAAAACAATTTAGTTTGAGAAAAAAAAAGGAAAAAAATGAAGAAATTATTTTATTGTATTTTTTCTATACATTAGGAATGGGAATTTTGTCCAAATATAATTAAAAATTAAAAAAAATGTTAATTGTAACGCCCCGAACCCGTCATGTGGGGCTCGGATTGTTATGAGACCAACACACGTCTCAGATACCACTCACGCAATGGAAATAATAAAATATCCTCGAACATAATACTAGAGTTCTATATTCACATCAACAAACTCATAAAATACAACCACATTCTCCATATTACAAAAACCTGAATAAAATATATATTAATCATAAAACTAAATACATAACCGATCTGATAACCAATCACAAAACTACCCCACCTTGGAGCTTTCTAAGTTCGATCACCTGGATAACCTGAAAAGATTAAATCATTGACGAGGTGAGACACCTCTCAGTAAGGAAGAAATAATTTACAACAATGTGTGGCTGAAGTGTTTAATATATATAAAAAATATCCATACAAATGCAATCATAATCCGATAGCAGCCAAGGTAATACGTTCATTATCATATTATGGTCAAATTATCTGTCATCCAATCACATGCCCACATATATGATTATTATAACTGATAATTCCCGAGAATAGGGAAGTCTACCCGTCCATATAAGTAGATTCCCTTTGTTGTAGTGTTAACACCAGGACACTCACCTTTCTCAGTAAGCCCTCGGGCAGGGCCGACTCTTCATAATATGAGACCCTAGGCGAATGATTTAATTAAGAATCCTTAATATTTTGTTTAATTTTTATTTTTATTTAAAATTAATTTTTCTAACATTTTGAGATGCAAAAATAAATTTATCAAGAGCTTCCTTTTTTTCTTTCTTCATTTTTCATATCCAGATTCATATTTTCTCGTTGACATAATTAAATTTCAAAATTAACACTAACTATAAATTGAAAAATTATGTAAACAAATAAAAATAAATTTAATAAATCTATAGAAATAATAGATTGAAACAATATAACCTGATTATTATTATTATTGCAAATCGATTGGCGAGTGAGGCTTTAGAGATATCGGATTCTTGCCGAATACAACGCTCTAATCTCAAAGCTTCCAAAATCTAAGAAAAAATAGAAAAAAAAAAAATTTAGAGTGAAAATAATAGAAAAATTATGCACAAACATTAAAATCAAAATTAGGATTGATGAAAATTATGGAGAATCGGAGGCTCGAAGATGATGAACACAAGAGTCGGAGCAAAAATCATATAGAGACCGAGAGATGAGAGTGAGAGAGTGTGAGAGATGGAAAGATTTTTTTAGAGAAGCTAAGAGAGAGAGATGAGAGTAATAGATAGTTAAAAATATAATAAAGTTTTTAGTTGGAAAATCAATGAAACTTGAAAAAAAAAAAAGAATTAAATTGCATTTGTTTGTTAGTTGGGAAGTCAATGTATAGGAAGAGAGCATAATAAATAATGTTAACATTATTTAATTAAAAAAAATTTAAGGCCCCAAAAATATATTATTATATTAACAAAAATTGGGGGCCCCAAAATTTTTGGGGCCCTAGGCGAATACCTCAATTGCCTAAAGGAGGAGCTGGCCCTACCCTCGGGTTATGTATCTAGGTAAAGTCATCGAGAATAGGGAAGGTCACCTGCCCATACAAGTGGCTTCCCTCTACTCTGATATCCACAATAATCACCAGAGTACTCACCTTCCTCAGCAAGCCCTCGGGTGGAGTAATTTATTTTACCATAAATACTTTATTATTTAAAGTCACTCACAACTCATGCCAATCATTTCACAGAGTTCTACACACATGTGCATACTACAATCAATCCACACAGGATAATCCATATAGTCTTCAATCATACCCACACAGGGTCCATAAACACACCGAACACAAAGTTCACACAGGACTCCAGTACACATGCATACACGTTCACACAAGACTGTCAACCATACAACATATATGTCCACACAGAATTGGCCCACACAAGACTACTCAATCATACAACATACACAAGATTGGTCCACACAGCACTAATAAATCACACAGATTACATGGTCCACACAGGACAAACCATCACAAAGTTTATAGCACAAACCACCATGTTCATGGTAAATAGGTAAACAACCTCCTTCATACCACTGCCAATGTTTACCTCCCAATATAAACGCTCATATAACGACCTTCTCATACCACTGCAGAGATAACAATGTTTACTGTTGCACCTCTCTGATTCTTCTCTCATGCCATACTCCTCTTTTTCTTTTCCTTCACTCGTGGCAACACAAAACCAGAAGACCCGAAGGCCCATCTCCTCTGCCCACTAACACAACCGGCAACTCAATACAGCAATTCCTCCCTACCCCCCATAATAGGAACACAGCTCTTAATTCAGCCATCTGTACTTTCTAACCCCCTTTCCATATTTCTATATGGCATATCAGATACGGTCATGAGTCATGATTGGAATTTACATCTTTCCACACCATTATCTCTCTGCTCCCCCCATCCAAGCCCTTATTTCAGAGCCTTTTGTCCTGCCTACATAATAGTGAGTCCTCAGATACTGGGGTACGGGCGACCTTCGCGCACCTAGTCTTATTGTTTTCTTGGTTTTTCTTGACTCGTTATTTTTGTTGGGTTCCTCGAAACCTTAGATTTTGTGAGATCGTAACGGTAAAGGTGCAAACCTATGCTAGTATTATTGTGTGCTTGAATGTGGCTGCTCAATGATATCTCCCCTCTATGCTTCGTGAGATGAAGGTACTACTTTCAAGACTCGCTGGGTGGGTGGTATGGGGTTCTTGGATTTGATGATGAGCTTGGACAGCACTGTGTTTTTGTTCCTCCTTGTGTGTTTGATTTATGGGTCTTCTTCCTGCGCGTTGGGACAAGTGCCCAGATTGCCAATTGTTGCTGAAGCTGCTGAGAGGCAAGTTCCTTGAACACCCGTTTGGTAAATTCTTTGTTTGTTCTTCGATATATTCGTTTTTGAATGAATGAATGAATGGTTGTGTCAGGGTTTCTCTTTTTGATTCGATTACGGAGAAGGAAAATGTATATTGTTGGCATTGTTGTAGTGTTGTTGCATGTTCAAGTAAAATGAGAAGTGATTTCTTGGGAAATTAATATTGACCACTTATTTTAATTGCTGGGTGTTTTCAGTGTTCCTGTTTTCTTTGTCAAATTGGTTTTGTGTTTTTGGATGCATTGCAATGGAAATTTGGTGCCTGAGATCTTCCCAATTAATTATGGTGATGCTCTGAGAGGGAAGCTTGAATAATTCATTGTTCATGTTGTGTTAGCATGGAGGAGTTTATGGGTGGATTTAATACACATGAGTAAGCATCAAATTGACTCAAAAGTTAACATCTATTGGGTTTTGGATCCAACCATGTATATAAGCACTCACTGCTCCCCCTTGAATGGAAACCATCTCCCTTATGGGAGTAAGTCCAATTTTCCAATAGTTGTTCAAGTGGGTTTTACCATTGGCGCCTTATGTGCCTCGGATTGCATTCCACGTAGTTTCAAACCAATCCTACCTCCCATGTCTTAATCCTATTCGGATCCATCCCATGCTTAGATGATATCCTTATTGGCCTCGGTCACACACTTTGTCCTCCAACGGTTAGCATGTCAGGAAATTAGTTTCATGTCTCAACTTTTACGATGTCGCTCACCCAAAGTTACCCAGAGTTACGAACCATCGCCTTTGATACCACTTGTTAGCATCAAAGGAGTTTATGGATGAGCTTAATACATATGAGTGAACACCAACTTGACTTAAAAATTTAAGTTTATTGGATTTTGGGTCCAACCATATATATAAGCACTCATCATCCACTCAAATTTTTCAATGTGAGTCCAACTCACAAGTGAAATTCTCAACAGTCTGAACTATATTGCATTTATTATGCGATATGCTTCTTGTCGTGAGAATGCAATTAGGGACTCTCAATTCAGAATCGATGATGGCAGTGATGTTATTTTTGGATGAAATGAAATTTCTTGATTGTCAGACAAAACTGTACTTATATGAGCTGCTTACTGCTAAATGTCTGATCTTATTGAGGTTTTTGTAATTTAATGCCTAGGATAACGCAAACATAAAATCATTAAATTTCTTAAACATTCAAACAACTGAGATACTGTCTAAAAAAACATTAAATGATGTAAGATATCTAAAATAAAAAATATTTCCTCATTAAAGTTTAACTGTTTAGTACACCAGTGGTATTCAATGTGAGATAGCATAATAGCTAAAAGCTTTTCCATAAAGCTGTTTCTCCTTGTTTCCTTTTGAGCCACCAGCATTGCTTCCAGGATCAAGATCCTCTACAGTTAATCTTCTATGGAGTTTAAAGAATCTCTCTCTCTCCCTTTTACAAATTTACAGGTGATATGACTCTATCAGAGGTGTTGGAAAATAGTTGATAACTCAGATTTAATGAACTCTGAACGAGAGTAACTCCAAAGTTTCTGTTTCCTTCTCTCATATCCTATCATGGTCTTTCCTTTGTTGCTTCTCAGCTTTGGTATCTTGAGTATAGGAAGAGGATCCACTTTATGCATTATCTTCTCCACCATCAGCGTTTGAAACTGTTCTGAATTTTGTTTGTTTTCTTAGTCTGCTCCCTTAGACGCTCTTCAGTAGAGCTTTGAGGGTCAAATTTTTTTCCCTCTCTCTTTTGGCTACTGCAGAATAAGTTGTTGTACATCTTTGGAATAAAGAAAAAAGCCCTCTTATTGCATGAGCTCCTAGTTCCAGTGAATCGATTAGTTACCTGGTCCAAAGCAAGAGCGAGATTGATGATGATGGTTTCTCTATGACTTAAACAATATCATTATATCACTTCCTGTAGGGACTACTGTTCTCACTGCCTGCAGGGTCACATAGAATCGTTGTAGTTTTCAACTTTGGACAGACTTTTTCCTTTTCTATTGACAATTCGGTAGATCCTTTATGATTTTCTGACCTTTAAATCTTTTTTAATACAAATAGCCCTAGAATTCTCAAATCTAGCATACTGGCATATTGCAAGAAAATATGTTGATACTAATTCTGTTGTTTCGGTTGTATCTAAACTAATCACAAGGGTGTACATACTTATGTATCCTCAAAACCTAAAACTTCTCGAGTCACTTCCAATACATTTAAAAAGATTGAAAACCTTTTTATCCCTTGGGAGGCCCAGTGGGATTGACCTACATATTAATGGCCATCCCCCTTCCTAATCCTTCACCTCTTTCCAACTCCTAGGTCCAAAACTTCCGACATGGAAGTCCTATGATCCAACTACTGGGCATCCACAAGAAGATTAAGAGGCAAAGTGTATAACTAAAGCTTCATAAGCTATTTTATTTTATTTTGTTGCCCTTGATGGTACAATATTGGAAGGCTGATTTTCGAGAAATGGATCGATATAGTACTGAATTGCCATTCATCAGCCCATGCTAGTTAATATGATATGTATTTATCTATCTTTTTCATTCTCGAAAATCAAGAAAAAAAAATAAATAAATAAAAGATAAAAAAATAGAAAGAAGCTATAAACACCCTTAAATTTCTTTAATTTGCGCAGAAAGTGTTGTATTTTTTTGAAAGCACGGGAAATGAAATCAGTTGAATCTAAAATTTTGAAACAATACCAAAATTTAGGGCAGCTTTGGTTATGAAAAATCATATATTTTTTATTTTTAAATTTAGAGAATTACAAGACTTGGACCTTGTTTGTTAGATTTTCAAACATTTGTTTAGTAAAGTAAAAAATGTATAAAAATATAGTATTCATTTTTTATATAAATGTCAAAAAATTAAATAAAATGATATTTTAATATTTTTAATAAATAAAAAATATATATACTTCTACTTGTTGATACCCCATTCCTGGATGATACAGTGGTATGCAGGCTTCAACTGGGCTTGGGCGGGGCCTGTTGCAGCCTGGACGTATATTGGGTCCACGAAGCTGGGCTGCAAGCCAACCCTCTGCATGGTTGTGTGGGCTGGGCCTAGTGATTGTTTGGAACCACATTATAAAAAAGTTTTTTTTTTTTTTTTTTTTTTTTTTAAAAAAGTTTTCATTTGAAAAAGTAGTTAGCTAAAAATAGTATTAGATTACTTATTATAAGTAAATATTTTTTTTAAAAATATTTATTTTCTTTAAAAAAATGTAGTTTGAAACAGTATTTTTTTTTTTTTAATGATTACTAATTGTTGAAATGTAGACCAAATGCTATTTATTGACACAAGCACTTATAAAAATTATTTTTTATGAATAAATATTTATTTTTTAAGGCGATCCAAACGGGGCTTAATTTGGACTCTACTCTTGTATATGCAAAGTGTGACATATTATTATTATTTAAACTCCATAATTTTGGTATTTATTTTAGTTTAGAGGTTCACACTTTGAAGAGTGTTTGGGATGACTTTTAAAAATAACTTATGTGTGACTTCTAAATTTACCGTAACTAATTTCTTTTAGGCACATGTTATTTTTATATATCTATATATAAATGTATTAAATAGTTTTATATAAATATTTGCTAAATGATAATGCCAATGCAACATAAAAAATCAATATTATGTACACAAAATTAACTCATTACTAATTATTACTAAGAAATAATTAAATTCACAATTATTAGTTTTGAGTTGATGCTTATTTTAAAGCATCATAAAATATCTGGACACATATTTTTTTGTTTCATTCACAATGTTTATTATTAAATTATAAAAATAAATTGAGATAAAGTGAAGACCTGGTTCACGAAGGTCGTACATAAAATTAATTAATTCTCTACTTTTATTTTTTTATATTTACAGTTTATTGAATTGTTTTCTATGTAAGGTATTGACATTTTAGGACGTGAAAGAACTAGTTATAAGTTAATTATAAATATTTATGTAATAGATAAAAATAGTTATAAAAATTAGTCGTAAAATATATACCAACATTTTAGCAAAATAGAAAGTGGACGCTAAATTATGCAAATCCTTCTGGAGGTAGTCCGGTGATAAAATATTTGAGACTTCTATGGTAGAGGCGTCGAGTTAGAATCCTAAGAAGGGTGGAAAGTGTCGAAGAGGTACGAAATAAGAAATGGGTTACCTCTCGTTGTAGCCTCCAATCGACCCGAAAAAGGAAAATTACATAATTGTCTATTAGACTTGCTTGGTATGCAGAAATGAAATAAAAAGCTACATGCCCAACACACTTAAAGTATAATTACCAATTTCATTCCGTTCCATTATATTCTATTACTTGCGAATGAAAAATGGTGCTAAAATTTGAAACTTATATTTTAAAGTTCTCAAGTTTAGTCATTGAGGATCCATTTGGATGGAAAGGAAAATATGAAAATATATATATATTTATAATCCGGAGATTACAACCATCATCGTGTTATTTTGAACAATATGGTGCAGCACCAAATTTGGAGGATGAAAGTTGTTCGTCCATTGACGCACTTCTGGTAATTTATTAAGGTAAACTCTCAAGAGGAAATTGAACTTGTGATTTTAGAGTTACAAAAGTGTAAAATTAAATTTGTGTTCATAAATTTGACATTTTTATTTTCTTTCTCACTTTTCTTAATAGTTAAACATAAAAATATGAATTTTTTAATATTCTTTTCTTTTCCTAATACTTTTTAAATTTCAAATGAAGCTTAAAAGAAGTCTAAAAGATCTAGAACAAGAAATGAGCTATCTTCTATTATGTAATTCCAAACTAGTGAGGACCAAACATAAAATATATATATATAATTAATTAATTATTTTGATTAAAATTTATTTAGAGTGATGAATGATTCTTTACGTGTTTGGTATGGCATAATGGTAATGCCATATATTCAAAAGGTACAGCTAACTTTTACCAATAACTTGTTGCTCGTCACTTCTCAGTTCTCACACAACACACCTCTTTGTTTGGCTTACCCAAACAAGTCTCTGTATGAGCTGGATCTTCTTCTCCTTTTCCATTTATTTATTTAATATTAGTTTAAAAAATTCTTCCTTAATTCAATAATTAATTTAACATTACCGACACCTTAACTCCATTTTTTAAATGTGAAAAAAAAAAATATAGAATAATTTAATAATTAAGGCATGGTCCAAGACTGCAGCTCTCCTTCACTACTCACTTTTTTATATATATATAATTTGGGCAAATGCTTAATTCCTTGTTTGTTTTCTCATAATTCCCATTAATATTTTTGGACTATTCTCTTTTTTATTTTTTTGGGAAGTTTAACCATTACGTCTGTTTGGTACATTATTTGCCACTTTCATGTTAATTTAATTTTAGTTTAATTTATTATTGTAGCCTAATTACCTTTACTATTATTTTTTAAATAAAGAGATCATGTACTGTTTTTTTTCATTGTGGATTTGTTGTTCTTGATAATTAAGAATCAATTAAAAATAAAATATGAATGATTGGATTCATTTTCGGTTTTATTTATGCTTTGTTTAGAACCCATAATGAACACGAATGGAAGTTATAAAACTAATAACTTAAATAGGAATGCAAATGATTAGGATTTACAAGGTATTTTAATTATTTTTTTAATTGTTATATTTTTAAATTTTATTTTATAATAACAATCTCATTGTACATGACAATTGAAAATTTGTAAAAATATTTTTTAATAGATTATTTATGTATATTTTTTAATTTTAATTTAAAGGTGTGTATAAAATGAATTAATTAATAATATAAAAAATTATTTCTAGATATTAAAATATTTTACAGGGGGCTGTCAAAATAATTGAAAATCATAAATTTTGTTTTAGTTTATTCACGAAAGATGAAAACTTGTAATAGGGACATAAAATTAGCAGTATAAGATTTTTTATTTATTTCTAAAAGATTATCTTATTGTTAAAAATAAATATTTCATGAATAAATTGACTACCATAATTTAAAGAGTAAATCTTTTATTAGTATATGAAAAATAAATATTATGTGTCAATATTAATCGATAAATGGATTCTGTTTCGAAGAAACTTAAATTTGAAAATTTAATTTTCCATTCAAATAATTTGAGCAAAATATAATACTTAAATTCACACTATTATAAGTACACACAATTACAAACACCCAAACAAGGGATAAACATTATTGAATTTTACACAAATAAAAATTCTACCAATTTTTGGGGGCTCTTCTTCCTAAAATAATAAAATCTGAGTAAATGCAACCGTTACAAGAAAATGGTTTTTTTTTTTTTTTTAAATTAAGGTTTTGGGAATAGGGAATGAAATTGAGAAAACATCTGGACCGTCGAAAGGCAATCCATCGTGCGTCCAGCCAGGAACCAACCAACGCCAATTCCCATTAAGGTTATTGTCGGTGGAAGCTTCAGTTTGTCGCGGTTTTCCACGTGGCGCTTTCTTATTCACGCTGTGGCCAGCCTGGCAATCTTTGGCGCACGTCCCGCGGAGCTGTCTCCTGGCCCACACCAGTCCACCAAAACTTCTCTATCAAATTGCTCTTCTCGATCCTTTAAACTACGAAACTGCCCTTCCTGCTCAAGCCAACATGGCGATGCCTTCGCCGACACAAATTTAAACCGTACTCCCAAATTAATCAAACTCAACTCCCTCTAATAATTTGTCATTTAATGAGTAAGTTTGACTTTTATGCTGACCTAAAAAATTATTTTTTTGTTTTTATTTATTTAATGAATTATAAAAATATGGCCTTTAAATATTTTTAAAATGTATATTAAATATCAAAAATACTGAATTTGTTTAGTTGAGGTGAATATTTTAATTTTAATAAAATTTCAATAACTAGAAAAATATCACGTTTTTTTTTTATTTTAATAAATTATATAAGAAATAAAATTCTGAAAATAATATTTTTGTGTAATGTATGGATATAAATAAAATACTAAAGATTTACTTAACATGTAAGACTAATCCTGTGTTTGGAAAACGTATGAATTTGGAGTTGTGTTGGATTTGAATAAAATGTATTGTCAAATTATATTGAAATTTATTCAAATTCACCAAAATCCAAATCCAAATTTCCTTACTCCCCAAACGAAGCATAAAAGTAAGTGAATGTCTCCATAAATTAATGAGGATTTTTGTAAATTGTTGGTTGAACATGCAAAATATATATGTAAGAACCTGAACCGTGATAATGAGTTTATATATGTAAAGAGAGAGACATTTTGGTAAAAGAGCAAATTTGTCGATGAAATTCAAAAACTCGTCGACGAGGAGAAGCTGAGGGGTCTTGGAAAAACCGACGATCTCATATTCGTCGACGAGGCCACCGATTCGTCGACGAAGCCAGTGAAAGATTCGTCGACGAAGGCACCATTTCGTTGACGAAATTGGGCCGGGTCAAAGGGTTATAAAAGGAAATTCTCATTACTTCTTCATTAAGAAATCTCAAACTTATCCCTCTCTCTCTCTAAACCTCTCCCTACTCTCTCTCTCTCTCTCTTTAGATTTTTTCGCCGATCATTGATAGAATCGGGAAATGGAAGTAATCACGAGGATCGTGGAAGGATTCTCTACAACTTCTATGGATCGAAATCTCGTTTCGGAGGTTTTCGGGTTTTGGCGAAAAATCGAGGTAAAGTTCGGTTTTCATTTCTGATTTGGTAGTTTTGTAGATGATGGTCTTGTGAGTATATTCTATACTGTAATTTGTAAGTTTTGGAACTCGATTCGCTATTTAGGAGTCTTGGAGTTCGGGATTTGTTATATGGGGTTAAGGTAAGGTGAACTATGTTTATATTGGTTCTTTTCGAAATCGGACTCGGTGGAACTGTGGTCCACGGTCCTGTGTGTGTTTTGGCTACTCATTTGGGGGGATCTAACGGGAAAAACTATGAGTTTTTTATTATTGCGATTTTGGAAAAAAGGGGGGGACAGGCTGAATCCCGGATTTTGTTGAAAATCGAGTATATGTGTAATTTATACTGTGATATTGGGATGGTCGTGCCTTGACTTTGTTTAAATTGTATTTGTTTGGAAAATCATAATTTAGATTACCAAATGAGTGTAGTTTGTTTGGTTATATGAGCATGCATGTGTGTGTGATATGCGGAATTGTTGATAGGAACGCAGTTCCAAAATGATTCTAGGTACTGAGAGTGTCCGACTCTATATCCAAGGGCGTGTGTTTATCGCCTACCATGTAGGTAAGAGTGTTCGGTTCTATATCCGAGGGCGTGAGCCTATTCCGGTTGATCAGGCCAAAGGGTGTGGATCCACCAGTTAGCACCGGTACGATGTCATGGGAGTCGAGGACTAGACATGTGCCGGTGGCGCTGTGCTTCATGGGTTGGCTAAGGGCCAACGCCGGAATGCCGAACCGGCTTCGGGCCAATGAGTGTGACGACATTGTGTATTACTAATCATGTGTGTGTATTGTGACGGGACTGCGTATAAATGACCGTCGTATGCGTACATGTATGCACTGTGTGAATTAGTATTGGATTGCATTCAACTGTATGTATGTTGTATCATGATCACACTCAAATGCCACACACTGATATAACTTGTGTTCGTCTTTACTGAGAGGTGTCTCACCCCTATTGTACGTACATTTTTTATAAGTCCTTTGAGTAACTGGAACTAACGTCCTGGTGTAGGGAGCGTAATAGCCGGTGTACTACGTTAGCACTTGGGTAAATGCTAGGACTGTAGTTTGTTGGGTTGCCACTTTGAGTCGTATTTGGGCACCCAGTTTGTACGTTTTGTTAGAACCATATTCTGCTCTTGTATAGACTCTAGCATATGTTGATATAGAATGACTTTTTTCGCTGCGTATATGATTGTGGTTGGATGTGTTTAGGGTGCCTGGGAACCCCACGAGATCATCCATTGTACTGTATCTGTGATGATTTGTATGATACAGGGACATGTTAGGTTACATTTTTACCCCTAGGTTCCATTACCGGGTTTGGGGCGTGACAATATATTTATACATAAGATGAAAAATGAGGTATTTTCTATTTTATAGCTCGGGTTTAGCAAGTCCCAATAGTAACAACAACGACAGTATTAGTTAAGTTCAAGTTAAATGTGCATCTTAAAAATTTGTATTGAAGTCAAACTCAAATTTAATTACAAGCATACGATCAATTGAATTTGAGTTTATTACTAAATTTAAATATTAAATAGTAATATTTGTATAATTAAAAATATTAACATTGTTAGGACCGGAGGGGCCCATGGGTGTGGGATTGATACATAGGGATGAACACCAACTTGACCCAAAAGCTTAAATCTATTGGGTCTTAAGCCCAACCATGTATATAAGTACTCATCATCCACTCTAATTTTTCAATGTGGGACAAACTCACAAGTAAAATTCTCAACAAGCATTGTGTGACTAAAACAATCTTTTAGAAATATGCTAATAAACAACTTTGGCAATATTGTTTTCAACTCTTACAATATAAAATGGCAAGTATATCTTTTGATATTTTTTGAAAAAAAAAAGAAAAAGAAAAGAAAGGTAGCAACGAATTCGTCATTTCATTATGTTGGAAAAAGTAATAAAATGTCAATGGGGGTTTTCAATTTTTTTTTTTTTTTTTTTTGGCATTTTAGAAATGAAGAGAGAGAGAGAACTCGTCATTTTATTTCATGAGAAAAAAATAATAAAATGTCTGTATTATTTTTTACAATAGTGCCTTTCTAGATTTATATCATAAATTGTTTAAGTTTTTATAAATTATATCATGAATTTGTGAAAGTCTTACAAATTATATTTTACACCTCTAAATCTCATAAAATTATTCTTCTTCTTTTAGATTTTAAAAATCATAACAATTTAGAGTTTATTTGGTATCGTTGTTGTTTACTATTTTATGTTTTTGTTTCCCCAAAATGAAAAAAACAGATTATAAAAATGTGTTTATTTGTATTGTCATTTTTATTTTTATTTTTGTTGTCGATTTTCAATTATTTGTCAAAAAATTGAATACTAGGTTTTATGTTTTCTAATTGTTTGGCAACTTGTCAGAAATTTTAACATCCAAAAACAGTTTTTTTTGGGTTAAATCACTTTTTTTACACACTTTTAAATTAAAATCAAAATTAAATTATCATTTGAATTTAAATATAATTAAAATAAAAATATACATAAATTTTAAAAAAATAATAATAAAACCACTTACAAAATACTTTTACTATTTCTTACCTGTCATGTCTAATAAAAATTTGTTTAAGTAAAATTTGAAAGTGAAAGAATTAAGTAAAATGATTGTAATAAATGTTATTTTTGTTATAGTAAATTTTTTAATATGCATTATTTGTAATTTTATTATTTTAATTATTTTTTTATAATATTATTTAAGTTAAAGATAAAAATAAATAATTTTTTATTATTTTTTTAATTTGTATTAGTCTTGTAAATTTTAACCAAATCGATTGTTGGTTTCTAATTTTTAGTTTTTGTTTGTTGTTCTAATTTTTGACAATACCACACAACTCCTTAATTTTTACAAAAAAGTATAACATTTTAAAATATATATATTTTTTCTATTTCGTTCAAACTCACAAAAATCAAATTTAATGTCCCGACCCTAAACTCCCAAACAAAGCATAAGAGCATTTAAGAAAAATTATTGAGTGGATTTCAATGCACCCAATTAGTACTTACTAGATTCCTACCCACGAGGTACAACAAACCGGGTCGCCGACACTTCCCAAAATCCATGATGAAGAAGTCAATCTAATCAACGGTTCCGCGGCGTTTGACATTTGATTAATGGTCAATGATTGGTGAGTCTCGGGTAATCAAGTACAACCGCATGTAGCATATCAGGGACCCACAAGTGGGACCCTGTAAAAGTCACTGCCGTGGCGTGGCATATATACTATGCTTGAGCATGTGTTTGCTCTTTTGTTTTTTTAAAGCTTTTTCAGTGCACTGGTTTCTGATTAAGGGATACCAAAGGCACGTGATCACCAGCCACATGCACGTGCCCTTCCTTCACCGCTTCCAATGCTCAAAGGACATTGTCACATTGGCTTTTGCCACTTAGTGTGTGATGCACTCGAGCTAAATAAAAATAAAAATTATAAAAAAAATTTGGTTCCTTTTTTTTCATAAAAATTATTTTTTGAATTTAATGAAATAAATATGCAAATATCCTACTATTCAAGATTTTATTTATTTAAAAAATAATTATTAGTTTCTAATAATATCTCCCTCTCACTCACGCTGGTGTGCATAGACAAATAAATAATTATAAATTAATTTGTGGCATTAGGTAAAATGGATTATAGTTTTTATTTTAAATTTCATAAATATCAAGTTGTCGAAAAAATTGCTAATAATTGGTTTTATTTCATTTTAATTTTAAATTTTTTGAGCAAATAAAAGCAAAAAGAATGCCACAATTGCAAACAAAAAGATCATCCGCTTTATAATGAAATTATTTGAGCTATTGACATGCAATGTATTTCAATTCAATTTACTTTTTTTGTGAATAATTTATCAAAATCATGTGTAATTAATTGCAAAATTTACTTGTTTGAATTTAGCGAAAAAAAAAATTTCACATTATGATCTCTAAAAACTACTTAAATAAATAATTTTAAAACAAGTAACTAAAAGCGGGGCACATACATTCGTATTTAGTGCTAGTGAAATTATTTCAAGTAACATTTATTTACCAAAAAAGTCAAACGAAACAATTTCTTGTTATTTTTATATTTCTTTTCATTTGACTCAAAAGTCCGAACTTTTTGTGTTTGTTGTTTATAATAGTGGGTCGAAGCAGCATTTTCAATGGGGAAATATCTAAATTTACTAACTCTTTTTTTTTTTTTTTATGTGGCATCTGCTCCTACTTAGATCTATTTGAGTCTGCATTAATTATCGATATATTTTCGTTACATGATCATATAATTTAACTTTTTATCGTTTTATTAGGCGATAATATAGACTTATTTAATAGTGAAAGCATAACGAGAATAAATTAGAAGATATTAAAATAATTTTTTTTTTCGAAAGTGTAATTCAATTTACTACATGTAATAGTAGCCAAAGGGCCAAGACAGGCATTTAGACAATTAGGGATATATTTTGAGGATTTTGTATTAAAAAAATCCATTTTTTACTATGTTAAATATAAGAATGAAATTTTTTTAAGAAATGATTTAAGGAAAATCATTTTTTCATGACATGTCAAATAAATTTTTTATTCATTAATTGATTGTATGTTTTTTTTTTCTTCATTTCTTTATAACCATACATGAAACGCAAAATTATTATTTTTTTCTTTCCTCTGAACTCTATCTAAATTAATAACTTAGTTTGAGGAAATACAACAACTACAACAATAACAAAACTAGGCCTTAAATTTCACTAGGCGTGGTCGATTATATGAATCATTTTTCACCAATTTATGCGATCATGGACCATTTCTTTTGACATATTCAGGGATATTAAATTCTTACTCACTATCTCATTTCAAGTTATTTTAGGTCTACCTCTACCCCTTTTACTGCCCTGCACAATCTCTAATTTACTCTTCCTTACTGAAACACTATGTGACCTATGTTGCAAGTACCTATACCACCAGAGTCGTCCATTCCTTATATTATCTTCTACAGGAGTTACATCTAACTTATCGCAAATATATTCATTTCTTAATTTATTTTTCAATATTATACCACTTATCCATCTAAGCATTCTCATCTCAGTGATTTTTACTTTTTGGATATTTTATTTATTCGTTGTCCAACATTCTAATTCATATAGCATAGCTACATGAGTTTAAAAATAATTGACTTTAACCAGGATGAAATGGGTTGTCTTCGTCAATCAATCAACCATGACCCAAATCGCATTCTGCCCATGAAGTGCTGATGGCAATCCCGTGACAAAATCCATGGAGATGTGCTATTACTTCCATTTAGGAATGAGAAGTGGTTGCAACGGTCCTACTGGTCTTTGGTTCTCGGCCTTCACCTGCTGGCATGTCAGGCACTGCTCTACGAATCGGGCGATCTCTCTTTTCATGTTAGACCACTAGAAAGATTCCCGTAGATCCATGTACATCTTCATACTCCCTGGATGTACTGTGTAGAGCGAACGATGTGCTTCCTCTAAAATGGCCCGTTACTGGTATGAAATCTCAACACCCCATCATCTGAGATGTTGAAATTTGGTTTCAACCCATTCTGCATCCCCTCTACAACCTCTACCAGCTCTGCGTCTTCCTTCTGAGCTGTTCTGATCCTGTCCCATAAGGTCAGCTATACCACCAAAATAGCAATGAAGGCCTAGTGATTTCCTTCCACTAATTCCATGCCTAACCTTTCCAAGTCTATACTAATCTGATGCTGAACATTTACTGTTAAGACTGACACATTTACTGACTTCCGACTCAGAGAATCAGCTACCACATTAGCTTTTCCTAGGTGATAACTAGTGGCACAATCGTAGTCCTTTATCAACTTCAACCATCTCCTCTGCCTCATGTTCAACTTCTTCTGGGTGAAAAAGTATTTAAGATTTTTATGATCGGTAAAAATATCGCACCTCTCACTGTACAGGTAGTGCCTCTAGATCTTCAATGCATGCACTACCACTGCTAATTCCATATCGTGTGTCGGGTAGTTCTTATCGTACTCCTTGAGTTGACGAGAAGCATAAGCAATTACCTTTCCCTGTTGCATTAGAACACACTCAAGACCCTTCTTAGAGGCATCATTGTAAATAATAAATCCACCATCCCCTTACGGAATGGTTAGTACTAAAGCAGTAACTAGACGCTACTTTAGTTCTTAAAAACTCTACTCACACTCATCAGTCTATTCAAACTTTACGTTCTTCCTCGTGAGTCGTGTCAATGGACCTAATAGTCTGGAGAACCCTGCTACGAACCGTCAGTAGTATCCTATAAAACCCAGAAAACTCCTAACCTCCTGAACATTTTTCGGTCTCGTCCAGTCCACTACTGCCTCAATCTTACTTGGGTCCACTGATACCCCTTCCCTGGGCACTACATGCCTAGGGAATGCCACTTGCTCTAACCAGAACTCGCATTTCTTAAATTTTGCAAACAGCTTCTTCTCCCTGAGCACCCAAAGTACCAACCTCAAATAAACTACATGCTCCTCAAGACTCCTCGAATAAATCAGAATGTCATCAATGAAGATGACCATGAATTGATCTAGATACTCGTGGAACACCATGTTCATCAAGTCCATAAAATGCTGCAGAAGCATTAGTCAATTCGAAAGGCATAACCAAAAATTCATAGTGGCTATACCTAGTCTGGAATGCAATCTTCGGTGCGTCCTCCGATTTCACCTTCAACCGATGATACCTATATCACAAATTGATCTTAGAGAAGACTTGTGTGCTCTGTAACTGGTCAAACAGATCATCGATTCTGGGTAACGGGTATTTATTCTTCACTATCAACTTGTTAATTTCTCTGTAGTCGATGCACATCCTCGTCGACCCATCATTCTTCTTCACAAACAGCACCGATGCTCCCCAGGGTGAAACACTCGGTTGGATGTAACCCTTATCTAATAGCTCCTGTAGCTTCTTCTTCAATTACCTCAGTTTTGATAGAGTCATACGATATGGAGCTTTCGAAATCGGTGTTGTGCCTGGAGTCAACTCTATAGTAAACTCCACCTCACGATCAAGAGGCAATCTTGGTAAGTCCTCTGGAAACATATATGGGAACTCACTTACTACGGGAATCTCCTCCAGCTTAAGTTCTTCTCTCGGCATTTCTTTCACAAACGCTAGTTACCCCTGACATCCCTCCAAAAGTAACCTCATAACTTAAATAGCTGAAAGGATACGTGTTGCAAAATGCACACACGACCCTATAGACTTGAATTCTTGCACCCCGAGAGGCTTGAATACTACCTCTCTCCTGCGGCAATCGATGTTGGCATAACTGGCTGCTAACCAATCCATCCCTAAAATGATATCGAACTGGTAATACTCTCCCCTAATTCTTTACTAGGAAATCCTGAATCACCCTATTACATACGACTACCGACCCTGACGGTGTAGCCACTCCTAATTCAGCATCCAATAGTTGTGCCTCTAACCCACATAGTTTAACGAATCTCTAGGACATAAAGGAATGTGTTGCTCCTGAATCAAATAATACCACAACTTTATTTGAAAGCATATAAATATTACCTATCACCACGTCTCTGATATTCTCTACATTGCCAGTAGTTAAGGAATACACCCTCGCCTAGGTTGTACCCCTCTGATATCCGCCATGTGGTTCCTGATAGCCTCCCCGATATGGCTGTTGTGAGGGTGCGTTGCTCCCCGGCGTGCCGCAATCACGCGCTAGATGCCCTGGCTTACCACACCGGTAGCAAACACCTAAACCCATCATGCACTTCCCTGTATGCCGCTTGCCACGAGTAGGACAAGCTGAGGAAGATGTGATACCCTGAGATGTACCACCACCAATCTCTCGCCATTGGCCTCCGCCACCACCATATTTCTTCCAAGTGCACTTCCTCGCACCTAATTAAGAACTGGAAGGCGTTGGCCTCCTCTTTAGGTTCTCAACCTCTGTATCGTCCTATAGACTCTCCTCCACCACAGCTACTTTATCCACCATAGTAGCAAAGTCCTGTATCTGTAGTATCGCCATCTACTTCTGGATCTCCTTCTTCAGACCCCTCTCAAACTTCTAAGCTTTCCTCACCTCATTCAGTGCCATAAACAGAGCAAAGCGAGATAGCTCCATGAATTTGGCAGCATATTGCTGCATTGTCAGTTGCCCCTGAGTCAGGATCATAAACTCTTCCATCTTCACATTCCTGACCGTGACTAGAAAGTACCGTTCAAAGAACACCTCTCTAAAACGGCCCCATGTCATCACCACTTGTATTGGCCTCTACTCCTCCAACATCCTCACTGGTTCCCACCATCTCTCGACTTCTCTAGCCAACTTGAACGTCACATAAAGCACCTTCTGCTCATCTGTGCAACATAGAACAGCCAAGATCTTCTCGATCTCTCGAGTCCAATTCTCTGCTCAGATCAAGTATGTACCCCCTGCGAAGGTAGGAGGCTTTAGTCGAGTAAACTAATCAATAGAACCTCCCAGCTCAGCCGTGGGACGGTCCTGCCTCCTAACATTCCGCGTAACCTTCGCCATAAACTGTTGGGTGAAGTCCCGAAACGCTATTATAGAGTCACTGCCACCCTCTTGGGCAACTCCCTTGCTGCTACTACTTCCAGCATTGCCAGTATTTTTCCTAGACTCCATCTTGAAGAGACAATTAAGAAAATTATTTAGAATCTTAGTACCTTACATATCTGCTACAACTACAATATCATAAGACTTACTTTAATAACTTATCGTCACAAGCTCTGGCAAGGACTGTCTACTATCTAAAATCTGCCCAGCAAAACGTTAGGCTCAATCCCTTGGAGGACCTGAAACAACATTTGTATGCTAGGGTGAGACGCCTCTTAGTAAGACGGATTATATTATTATCAGTGTGTGGTTAACATAAGATTTCGTATGTACATATACTGCTAACATTTGAATATATTTAATTGGCATTTTGAAAATCTTTATTACTCCATAAATATGAAAATACATATTGCTGGCTCAATATAGCCCTTTCCATAGTAAATGTGCCCATATATGCCTAGAAGATTCCACTTGGTCTGTAGGACTAGCGTCGTCACGCCATCACATACACGTGCGACATGCTTCCCTCCATGACAAGTTGTGCGGCCCGAAAGGGAGACCTAGCAATTAGCTGATCGACTAATGCTAAGACAAACATAAAGTAGTACGATGGTGCCTACTCTCTCTATGCCCGAAGGCTGCCCAAAGGCTGCCCTAAGGCTGAGTCATCCAGAATTACTACATCAGATGGGGGCCCAGAATTTCTACATCAGGGAGTACTTTACCAAGGCCATCAATCACCTTTCCATATCCACACTCTATCTGAGATGTGTGGTTGCACCCCGACATACATATAGCTACGGTACCGTGCTCTTGCCATGAGATCATCGTAATAAAGCTCTGCTATCATATATGGCAATTTACATCGTATAAACTGTAATTATCATTCATTTCATAAAACTGTACATAATTCTGTGAACATATCTGCTAGATACTAACTCAATAAAAACCGACGTATCATAAACTCGACATATAGCCGTTACATTTCAGTATTACACAAAACCTGCTCATTTAATGTCAATTAAAAACTATACTCATGCCACACAATTTTCAACTAGTAACTTATACATAAATCATCTGCTTAAGAACATAAATACTACTGCTAAAACTGGGGCATGAATATCTCCGGGTCGTTATTTTATTAAATATAGATATATAGTTAAATACGGAAAAAATGGAGATAATCAACCCTACCGTCTTTAGTTGGTTTTAAAACAAGTCTATGGTTTGAAATAACAATTTCCCAACCGGTAAAAACATTCAGAAAGACCAATACTCTACTTTAAAAATATCATACTTAAATTTAAACGGTTGGTTTCGAAAATAAAGTCTGTTAATCGAACCCTAAACTCAGAAACCCTAGAAAAGCCGTAATTATATATATAAAAACCATTTTAACATTTCATTCGGTTAGAACTCATACACATAACTGACATAATATAATCCCTTTACCTATTTCCTAAAAAAAACACCTGAGACGCTCGAAAATCAAACCCTAACTTTTTCCCGAGTTCAAGAATACACTCCACTAGACTCGTAGAGATTTGCCCTCTGATCCTCGTGGTAACTTCCGATCGTTGAAACGGGTAACGAACGACAAAAGATTGAAGAGAGAGAGAGAGAGTGTGGGCGCAGGTTCTAGAGAGAGAGAGAGATTTAGTTTTCTTAATGAAGAAGCAAACAAAAAATCCTATTTATAGACCCTTTGACCCAGTCAAATTCGTCAACGAAATTGCACCTCGTCAACGAACTATAGAAGGTCGTTCGTCGACAAACCCTAAGCCTAATATTTTCGCTCGTTCTGAATCTCTTCGTCGATGAAACTCTGAATTTCGACAACAAACCTCAGAAGGGCATTCGTTGACGAGAACTGGTACTTCATCAACGAAGCCTGTTGTTCCTCTTTTAAAATTTTTTCTTTCTCTTTCTTATTTAATTTCCAGGTTCGAGTCTCTACACTAGCATTTATATGTAATGGGTGAGAATAGTTACACGACATAATACTTTAACTCAATATCGTATCAAATTATGTACATGAATAATGTTCTCTCTTATAAGAAGAATACATTCCTTCATATGTATATGTGCAGATCTGACAAAATGAATAAAAATTCTTTAATTCAAGCTTAATTTGACTCATTTAAATCGATTCATAATTGATTCAAACATTAAATAAGCCAAAAATAATTAAAATTTTGTTTATCTACTTTTAAACGAATCCATTGGCGAATTTCAGGTTTTATCAAATGAATATCAACCAATCCATTAATAACACGTCCAAATTCATAAACAAGTCCACTTGCCCATGCTTATTAGGCACAAAAATTAGTTGTTCATCAATGACAAGTGTATATATATATATATATGCTTTGGATGAAAATGACAGATTATTCGCAATTTGTCATAAATCATCCTATCCAAACTGTGATAAATTTGTCGCTTAATTGAGTGAAATATGAATAATAATTTTCTCACTTAATAATTAGTTTAATCTGCTCCAAACTATTCGACTTGATTCGTTTTATCGGGTTTAGATGCGAGACACACATTGTGTAAATTCACTTCTTTAACATTATGCCTATACGTCATGATCGGAACGCACATAGCATGCATCTCACACCTGAATAAAAGGGAGCACAAACAAGTAAAGTACAAGATTTTAAAAGCATGTAATAACTATATATATGCATTAGTATCCACTCGACAAAAGTGTTGTATAAGCAATGCAATTCATTACAAGCTTGGAATGGCCGAGCTTCATGCTATAATTATGCAAATTCATATTAGACAAGTATCATAATCGAAAACATTTGTTGCAAATTTTAAACCCGTTTGGTGGGTAAGTGATTAAATTACCAAAGAAGAGAAAAAATAGGTAGGCTCAAATCATTAACCCCCCAAGGCAAAAAACCTCTCACCTCACCAAACATTTTTGAAAAAATGTTTTTAGATCTAAAAGGCTTTCGTAGAAGCATCCCCAATCATTAAACTTTACTATAATCTCCATTTCCTTTTAATCTTAATGATGTACACTGCGGGGCCAAATCTCAATCTAATCCCACTTTCCAAAAACTAAATTCCTAAACAATAAATAAATAAATAAATAATAAATGAAACTCCCAAACAAAGCACAACTGGCGTACACCGCAGTGGCACTAACCGTAATTTAATCCAAATGAGAGGGGCATGCCCTATATGGCAACAAATCATCCCCGGACCGCTCCTACTTACTGAGGCCACTCGTCTCTCCGCTCCACTGTCTTCTCCAATCTCAGCACAAACAGCGCAGACCACTTTCTCTTTTTCTCTCCCTCTCTCTCTCTCTCTCTCTCTCTCTCTAACCCGGCACGCAATGCAGCTCATCTCGGCCGCCGGCGTCGCCGCCGGGACCGTTCTCTTCCTCCTCTTCGCCGCAGCCTCCATGACGGAGGCCCACAACATTACCCGCATCCTGGGGCCTCACCCGGAGTTCTCTACCTTCAACCACTACCTTAGCCTGACTCACCTCGCGGCGGAGATCAACAGCCGGGAGACAATCACCGTCTGCGCCATCGACAACGCCGCCATGTCCGACCTCCTTGCGAAACACTACACTCTCTCCACCATAAAAAATGTCCTCTCTCTCCACATCCTCCTCGACTACTTCGGCACCAAGAAGATCCACCAGATCACCAACGGCTCCGCCCTCGCCGCTACCATGTACCAGACCACCGGAAACGCCCCCGGCTCCTCCGGCTTCGTCAACATCACCGACCTCAAAGGCGGCAGGGTCGGCCTCGGTTCCGCGAACAACGACGGCAATCTCACTTCCACGTTCGTCAAATCCCTCGACGAGATCCCCTACAACATCTCTGTCATCCAGATCAGCCACATCCTCTCCTCGCCGGCCGCCGAAGCCCCCACGCCCTCCCCCAGCCACCAGAATATCACCGCCATCATGTCCGCCCACGGTTGCAAAGTCTTTGCCGACACTCTCCTCGCCAATCCCGACGCCGAGAAGACCTTCAACGATGGTATTGATGGCGGACTCACGATCTTCTGCCCCATCGACGACGTCTTCAAGAAATTCCTCCCCAAGTACAAGAACCTCACTGCCGATGGCAAGCTTTCGCTGCTCCTCTTCCACGGCGTTCCCGTCTACCAGTCGTTGGCGATGCTCAAGTCCAACAACGGCATCATGAACACCCTAGCCACCGACGGAGCCAACAAGTACGACTTCACGGTGCAGAACGACGGTCAGGACGTCACGCTGAGGACGAAGATCGTAACTGCCAAACTCACCGGAACGCTCCTCGACGACCAGCCGCTCGCGATCTACACCGTCGACAAGGTTCTCCTGCCGAAGGAGCTCTTCAAGGCGGAGGTGCCGGCGCCGGCTCCCGCCCCGGAGGCGGAGTCCCCGAAGAAGTCTCCAAAAAAGTTGCCGAAAAAAGCTTCACCACCGTCGCCGCCCAGCGATTCGGACTCGCCGGACTTGGCACCCAGCGACGATGCGGCCGACCAGACAGCGGACAACAACGGCGCCGTTAGATTTATCGGGGCGAGATTTGGTTCAGTGATGGGTTTGAGTCTTTGGCTTGTACTGCTGAACCTCATGTGAGTTTTTTTGTTTTTTTAGAAAAAAAATTTCTGATTATTTTATTTTATTGTTTTTTTTCTAGGTTTTTATTTTATTTAGTTTTTTTTTTTTTTGGGATGGTTACAATAATTGTGGCCTTTATGGGCCCAATTTAATTTGTATTATTGGGTGTGTTGTAATTGTTTTTTTTTTAAATATAATGAGAGGATTGGACGGTTGTGATTTGTTTCATTGTCGTTATTATAATATTATTAAAAGTTTGCACATTCTTCTTGATAATGGACGGTGGAGATTGTAAATAGCAAGGGATCAAAAAGGCTTATCATGCAACTGCTTGTATGGAATGCTTACTGCGTGAAAATTTATGATTTACTTGCGGTCCTAGACTAGACCATGTGAACTTTTAACGGCCATTTATTAAATTTTTAGTTTTTTTTTTGGTAATTTTAATTTATGTAAATTTAAAACATAATATAAAATTTAATTAATTTTTTAAAATTCAAATATTGAAATTTATGTTCTGAATATTATGTAAATTTGCTATTTCAATGAGTAACCGGGGGTTATTATATTTTTAGATAAACGATAATAATCTTTTTAAAATTTGGTAAAATGATAATAATATATTTTGAGATTTAAAAAAAAAAATTTAGAGATCAAATTTCTCATGAGATTTATTAAAGAGATTATATTTTTATAAAAAAGAGATGAGTTTCTGAAAGGAATTTTGAATCTATGATATTTTTATATTTGAGAGAGAGGTTTATGATGAAAGGAATTGGGAGTTAATTTTGTAGAAGGGAAATAAATGGCAGCAAACAAGCTTGAGAAATGTTTGTGCTTTGCTTCATCATATGGTCTACTTCAAAAAGTAAAAAAATTAAAAATTAAAAAATCTCTTTGTTCTTTTATAGCTCTTACCGACGCATTCTTTTTGTATGGACCTCATATTTTTTTCAGGGGGTTATATTGATCGATCGCGTTTAAGAATATAAATTTAAAATTTTGAGTTTAAATTTGTATATATGTGCGTCAAATTGAATACTTTTGAAATTTGTTTGGTTTGATTAAATCCACACTCTTCTTTTATTGCTGCCTAAGATGGGAAGTGGGGATTGATGGAAGTAGAAAAGAATAGCGAAGATCATAACAGGCATGGCAAGAAGAAGAACCAGCTCTTGTTTCTTTCACCAGAAAAAAACCAACAGGAATTAAAAAAAAAGAAGAAGAAAAGAAGGAACATCTCAGAAAGCCCACTGCAATTTAGATGGCCAAAGCGAAAACACGATGCTTAAAAACAGCAAAAACAGAGTAACATCGCAGCAAAACCCGAAAAGAAAGGGAAGGGGGTTGATGCAGCATAGTTCTTGGTGGAAGGCACATAGTATGGAGGAGGGTGTTGACAGCACTGAACAACCGGGGTTGGCAGGCAATTGCCCTTAGCTGGTCCTGGTTCCTGCTGCGGCGGTGGTGGCAGAGGGGGTGTTGGCAGCGGTGGTGATAGTGGCAGAGGTGATGTCAGTGGCGGCGGAGGGGGATGACAATCTGGGTACTGACAGATTGTGCAGTTTGTGCAGGCAATATTGGGTGAAGCCAAGATACAACCAGTACTCATCACTGATAACCAGAGTGCTAAAACAAATGCAGGCTTACCCACGAGCATTTTCTCTTAGAGCCAGAAAGAAACCAATTTCTCGTAAGAAAACATAGAGCAATGGAGATGTATAGGATGGCTGTGAAGAAACTGAGCTTGATCAGAATGAGTTGCTGGTAATTCTAAACACCCAGTTCAGATTTATAACTGGTAGGAATACACTTCCATGGCTTGTTCTTTTCCTCAATTTGATCAGCTTTTCGGGTTTTGATGCCACGTGTTAATCCATCTGTCATGGTTATGTGCTGCGTAGGAAGCTCGACTTATATGCATGTATCTGCAAATGTACAAGTGGTCAAATTTGTTTTCTATAGGAGTTGGATCTTTGTTTGGGATTGTGGAAAGTCCATGATCTCGGCAGATTTACAGTTCCATACTGCATATAAATTCAATGTATGATTCAAACACGCGCAGTCAAAATAGCAGCAAAAAGTTTTAACCAACAAAATTAGAGAGCATGAACTGAATTCACAGTGGAAAATTTACAGAACATTTCATTCTGATTTCCTAGCTTTTCAGATTAACTGGAAAATGAGGCTGGATATTTCTCAGTCACCCTATTGAGTTTGCAGCCCTTCACTCACATCTATGCTGTATAAAACTGAGGAGCCTCACTTACCCATAACACAAAATCACATTCTTTTACTTGATGATATACATACATATATATATATATATATATATATATATATATATTATATTGTAATGCCCCGAACCCTTAAACCCGGGTTTGGCGCGTTATACCGGATAAAATTCTTGATAATTCATAATTAACATAACATACGCAGCGAAAAACATAAACAAAATCTCCATATAACACAATATTAGAGTTTACTAATTTCTATCTATAATCCAAAGTATCCATCCAACACCTGCATTCTCATATATACATACATCTCCAAAAGCATTTCAGTATTTTCACAACCATTCTGTTCTCAACAGGCTTAAAAAATAAATATTTATATTCCCCCTAAATACCCTCGAGCTCTCTAAGCTCAACCTCGAGGATGTCCTGAAAAAGAAATAATCATATTCGGGTGAGACACATCTCAGTAAGGGAAGAAATATACATATTAAAATAGCGTGTGACCAACATGAGATAGATAGATATCATTTTTATTTCAGTTACAAATCATCATATAACATTGAAATCGTTTTTTGAACCTAAACAATCACATGCAAATATTTAACTCACGAGATTACCCAAGGATATAGGTGATTACCCGCCCATACAAGTAGCACCCCTCTGCTCCGATACTTAGGTAACCCTAAGGTCACAATTAAAACATATCAGAGCACTCACCTTACTCAGTAAGCCCTCAAGTGGTAGATTAATCTCGTACTCACACAGTTCAACAATAGTTTACCGACAAAGGCCCTAAGGATAGGGAATCCTACCTGCTCATACAAGTAGGTTCCCTCTGCCCTAGTGTGCTATGCAGCTACTGCTACATCTAAAGCTACTAGTGCACTCGCCTTACTCAGCAAGTCCTCAGGCGAAGAGTATGTCTCGCCCAATCGTAACATGTTCTATGTACATACATACTTCTATTATCATAATACATAATTTTGTTATGTCATCATACATTCATGCACATTCATTCATGTTCATAACTTAACTTTGCATTTCGTTTCACTTTAAGTGACTCTTTCTCATTTATATCATTTACCTTTGTCATTTCATTTCATTGCCATTTCATCGTCATTTCATTGCATAACATTTCATTTCATTACTTCGTACTACAGTTGGTCTTTAGCCATCATCAGTTAGTCTACGTAGAAACGTGTTAGATCTACTAACACAGCTCAGTCTACGTAGAAACGTGCTAGATCTACTAACACAGCTCCTTTTAGCTGTCATCAGTTAGTCTACACAAAAGTGTGCTAGATCTGCTAGCATGACTATCTTTCAACTGTCTTACATTTACATGGTTGCATTTAACATACATAGGCAATATTATCCATATCATATTTTATTTTCATTATTTTACTTACTTAGTCTGCATCTCATACATTTAACATATAATTTGTATAGATTCTCATGCCACACAATTTAGCAGTAAAATTCATACATATTTCTCATAAAATAAGTCAACCCACATTTAACATTTACATGCTCAAAATACACTTCATTTCTTACATAATTTCTTAGAAAATTCCTTTCACTTTCGTTTGTTTACTTTCACACATACATAACTATATCGATAATCCTAAACTCAGAAAACATAAATTTCATGGCTGGCATTTTAAACCCACATAAAAAACATATATACATAAATAACACATGTTCATTTTTAATTCATGAAAAACCTGATTTAATATTTAAATTTCTCCCTTACCTTGTTTCTTGAATTACAGGGACCCCGAAAAGATGCCTATGGTGCTCACCCGGACCCTGAAATTAAATTCCTAATTTTAATAAATTATTCCTGAATAAAATATTGTTTAAATATTTCATAGGGTCATAATTCCTAAATAAATAAATATACCCTTAAATATAGCTAAATTACCAAATTTTTTAAATTAATTAATTCATTTCCCTAAAATACTACCCATCTAACCTTCCTTAGGCTCCACATACCTCAAATTAATATTTAAACTAATATTTAATAATCCCACTTAATTTTCTAAATTATGCTTGCGGGACCCAAAATTACACCCTCGGCACTTACCCGAGTCCTGAATCAAAAATCCTAATTCCATTTAAATTATTCCTAAATAACATACTATTTAAATATTTTCTAGGGTCATAATTTTCAATTTACAGTTAAACCCGCAAATTTAATTAATTTGCCAAATTTCCTAAATCTCACGCTTTGGAGTAAGACCACGAAAATCCCAACTGAAAAATTACCTACGTCAAAATGATGACGACGACGACTAAGACCACGTGGTGGTAGTCGTTCGCCGATTTAACAGCAAATTTAAAGCAAAATTGAGAAAATGAGGAAAAATTACCTTTCCCCAGGAGCAGTGCTTAAGTCGTTCCCATGACCAATCTACTTCAGTAAAAATGTCGGCAGCGGAATTAGGAATCCAACGGCACCTTCCGTTTCCCGATTCACTACAAATTCGCCGAGAAATTGAGAGAAGGAGAGAGACGGAGACGGAGTGGTTGGCACAAGAATTTTTAAAAATTTCAGTGCAAAAGGGGGGGGGGGGGAGTCTGTTTCTTCTTACTTCTTCTTCTTTCTTCTTTTCTTCTTATCTTCTTATCTTCTTATATTATATTACTTTAACTTATTAACTTACTTATATATATATATATATATATCTTATTTTAATTATTATTATTTTTTAAATCCAATGCAATAATATTTAATTTAACAACTAGTAATTTAGTTATTTAATTTATCTTAATTTATTTTAATTTCTTTTTTTTTATTTTTTTTCCCACGTCATTCCTTTTATTTATTTATTTGTTATTTTATTTATTATTATTTTTTTCTAAATTATTTTATTTCTTTTAAATCTTTGGGTCTTTACATTCTCCCCTCCTTAAGAAATTTCGTCCTCGAAATTTTATTAAATAATCATCCCTTCTTCTTACTTAAATTCATTTGTTAACTAGCACTATAAAAAGTCAACATCCATATCATCATATTAATCATTCAATCATTCATCATTAAATTAAATCATCATTATCTTAAATATACTCTCATACCTGCATCCCTGATAGTATCCTCCTCAACCTGAAGTGTGTACAGCTGGGGTGGACCGCCTCTTCCAAGTGGTACCTGCTGTTTTCCACGGTCTTGATTCTGAGCAGCTACCATATGTAACGACCCGAATAAAATGAAAGTTAAATAATAAAAGAAAAGGGATATGGAAACTGGAACAAAAGGAGGTCGTCGACTTTGTCGACGAATATAGGGGATTCGTCAACGAACACAGGGCTTCGTCGACGAGAAAATACAGAGAGGGGTTTTGAGGCAACCTGAATTTCGTCGACGAATACAGGGTCTCGTCGACGAAATTTGTGAAGGACTCATCGATGAAGAACGGGCTCGTCGACGAAATCCCCTATTTTATATATACGAAAATTCGGGAGTTATTTGATTTTTAAGAAATCTCTCTCTCTCTCTCTCTCTCTCTCTCTCTCTCTCTCTCTCTCTCTCTCTACGACTCTCCCTCCCTTCTCTCTTCATTTTCGGCCCCACCAGTCGTCAGATCGACGATCCAAAGCTACCACGACGATCTTGGCAGAGTTCTCTTCAAATCTGCTGGAGCGGATCGTGGGAGAAAGCTAGTTGGAAATCATCCCAGAGTTGAGGTAAGACTTTTTAAACCATATTTGGTCTTGCGCTAGTTATAAGAAATGTTGTGCGCATGAAAATACTGTAATTTAATACTGGGGGTTTCTAGTTTCAGGGTATTGGTCAGGGAACCCCTCAGGTGTTAAACTTGAATGCTTTTGGGTAAAAACTTTCTACTCAATATGTGGGCTTTTGACAATTGAGGAAAATATTGTATGCTTAGAAATACTAAACTCTAATTCTGAGATTTTTCATTTTCAGGGTGTTGAGTTAGGAACCCTGCGGGTGCGGGGTAGTTTTATTAGGGGCTTTTCAAGAATCAGGTAAGGGGATAAACTAAGCTAGTACTGTTTGGAAAATGCTTCTATATATATATATATATATATATATATATATATATATATAGTTATCATTTGATTTATGGAAAATGTATATGTTTATATATTTATGTTTTATATTTGCAAAATACTGTGAAAAATGATCGTATGTTGAATATGTGGAAAATCTACTATGTGGCATGAGTAAAAATGTTGTGAAATGCTGTTTTCTGGGAATGTGGATGATAGGGTTTTTTATGATGAAAAAACCGGCGTACAGGCCGAGATGTTTATATATATATATGTGTGTGTGTGTGTGGATATGTTTGCCGGCATATGGGTTGTGCTATGTGATTTGCCAGCGTACGGGCTGTACTATGTGATTTGCCAGCGTACGGGTTGTGCTATGTGATTTGCCGGCGTACGAGCCGTGCTATGTGATTTGCTGGCATACGGGCCATGCTATGTTAAAATGTGTAATACCGGCGTACGGGCCGATGATTTTCATGATACACGTATATATGTGAAATGATATAATTGATGTGAAAATAAATGATATAAGATATTAATGTATCACGATTTTAGTATATGTATATGATATCAGAACCTGGTTGGCTTGATCTAGGCTAGCACTTGCACGGTACCGTTGCTATGTGTCCATGGTCTTCGTGATCATGATATCTGTGTTAACACCGCTGTACGGAGTGGTGTGAGATTGGATGGTCGATGTGGTTTTGTTCAAGAAGTGTGTTGTTATCGCCCCTGGTGTACGGACTAGTCTGGGTAGACCCATCGAACCTACAGACTAGACTATTGACTTGGCAGTGGTCGGCCAACCATTGTCAGGTCCCGCCTTCGGGCCACACAACCCAGTCATGTGGGGGTAATACATGACAACAGCCAGGTAACCTTCCAGGATTGTTTTTATGATATTATTATTATGTTATGAGATGAGATATGTTTATGAAATGCAATATGTTCTGTCATGTTTTGATGTACTTATGATATGTATGGTATATGTAGAACACGGTATACTCATGTTGCCACACACTAGTATTAGTTTATTTCCCTTACTGAGAGGTGTCTCACCCCTGAATTTTATTAACTTTTCAGGAGCTCCGGATAGGAGAGCGGGAAAAGCCCCGCATAATTAGTGTTGTTTATCTGCCCTCTGCGAAGGGTAAGTTTTTGGTAGTGACAGTTAGGTTTTTGTGAGAATTGTTCCTAGATTCCATTTTTGGGATGTATATACGGAGAGATAGTGATTGTAGTACTCTGGTATGTTGTATTGCACATTATGATGAGATGAATATGATTATATACTTTATGTTCTACTGTATGTTCTATTATATCCCTGGTATCCACGGGTCCAGGAGGATGGTGACCTGCTGAGTTGGAGTGTATGATGTTGACTTTATTGAAAAAAATAATAATAAATAAATAATATATGTGAAAATGAGCAGGTCGTGACACCATAGGCGATGGTTCCCGGCAATCCTTCTTGATATGCCCTGGCTTACCGCACCTGAAGTAATTTGGAGTGTCAAACTAGCATTCGCCCCTATGTCTCTTATTACACTTCAAACATACAGAGCCTACCGTTTCCTTCCCTTTTTTTGCTGGTCCCTGACTGTCCTCAGACTGAAAAGCAGATGGTGCAGGTCTCTTCTTATGCTCTAAAGGCTCAGTGCTGTCCTGAATACTCTTCTCCAACACCGCTGTCTTATCAACTAATTCTAAAAAATTCTGAACCTGAAACTTCATCACTAGCTCATAAATCCTGCGCCTCAGGCCTTTCTCAAATTTCCTGACTTTCCTTGCTTCATTTGGGATCAGAAATGGAGCAAAGCGTGACAGTTCTACAAACTTAGCCGCATACTCTGCAACTGTCATATCCCCTTTGGTCAAACAGGTGAACTCTTCGATCTTTTCCTCTCCGACAAATGAAGGAAAATACTTGTCAAAGAACAGCTCCTTGAATCTTTCCCAGGTAAGGGCTATCTTTACTGTCCTCTTATCCTCTAGCAGCTTCGCAGAACGCCACCAGTGCTTTGCCTCTCCTGTCATTCTGAATGCAGCAAATCGGACTTTTTGCTCATCCGTGCAATCAAGTACCTCCAATATCTCTTCTATTTGTTGAACCTAGTTCTCTGCAATCACTGGATCAGGTCCCCCCTCAAAAGTAGGAGGGTTCAACCTCATAAATTCCTTGATGCTACTGCCTTTATCTGCAGGTGGACAGTTATGTTCTTTAGGTTCTTTTTTCATCTCTGCTCTAACCTGACGAACTATACCCCGCAGCACCTTGGAGGTATCAATGTCCTCTTCTTCACTAGAAGTATCAAAACCTTCCCTTTCTTCAACCCCTACATTTTCATCTCCAGAATCCATCTTGAAAAAGGACAGAGAAGAGATAAGAATTCCGTATCATAACTTCAAACAACATAATCATTAAATTAAATCCAATAAAATCCAAAATCCCCATATAAGGACCAATCTACCCATCTCCTATTTTTATCATAACTCATTCCTATACTCTGGTATAAATAATTTCTTAAATTATCAAAATCCCAAAATCAATGCTTTGATACCATAATGTAATGCCCCGAACCCTTAAACCCGGGTCCGGCGCGTTATACCGGATAAAATCCTTGATAATCCATAATTAACATAACATACGCAGCGGAAAACATAAACAAAATCTCCATATAACACAATACCAGAGTTTATATATTTCTATCTATAATCCAAAGTATCCATCCAACACTTGCATTCCCATATATACATACATCTCCAAAAGCATTTCAGTATTTTCACAACCATTCTGTTCTCAACAGGTTTAAAACATAAAAACTTAAAACATAAATATTTACATTCCCCCAAAGTATTATGAAAATATACCCTTTCTCTTTAAGTCCCTCAAAATGCTAAATACCCTCGAGCTCCCTAAGCTCGACCTCGAGGATGTCCTGAAAAAGAAATAATCATATTCGGGTGAGACACATTTCAGTAAGGGAATAAATATACATATTAAAATAGCGTGTGACCAACATGAAATAGATAGATATCATTTTTATTTCAGTTGCAAATCATCATATAACATTGAAATCGTTTTCTGAACCTAAACAATCACATGCAAATATTTAACTCACGAGATTACCCAAGGATAGGGGTGATTACCCGCCTATACAAGTAGCACCCCTCTGCTCTGATACTTAGGTAACCCTAAGGTCACAATTAAAACACATCAGAGCACTCACCTTACTCAGTAAGCCCTCAAGTGGTAGATTAATCTCGTACTCACATAATTCAATAATAGTTTACTGACAAAGGCCCTAAGGATAGGGAATCCTACCCGCTTATACAAGTAGGTTCCCTCTGCCCTAGTGTGTTATGCAGCTACTGCCACATTTGAAGCTATTAGTGCACTCGCCTTACTCAGCAAGCCCTCAGGTGAAGAGTATGCCTCGCCCAATCGTAACATGTTTTATGTACATACATACTTATATTATCATAATACATCATTCTGTTCTGTCATTATACATTCATGCACATTCATTCATGTTCATAACTTAACTTTACATTTCGTTTCACTTTAAGTGACGCTCTCTCATTTACATCATTTACCTTTGTCATTTCATTTCATTGCCATTTCATCGTCATTTCATTGCATAACATTTCATTTCATTACTTCGTACTACAGCTGGTCTTTAGCCATCATTAGTTAATCTACGTAAAAACATGATAGATCTACTAACATAGCTCCTTTTAGCTGTCATCAGTTAGTCTACACAAAAGTGTGCTAGATCTGCTAACATGGCTTTCTTTCAACTGTCTTACATTTACATGGTTGCATTTAACATATACAGGCAACATTATCCATATCATATTTTATTTTCATTATTTTACTTACTTAATCTGCATCTCATACATTTAACATATAATTTGCACAGATTCTCATGCCACACAATTTAAAAGTAAAATTCATACATATTTCTCATAAAATAAGTCAACCCACATTTAACATTTACATGCTCAAAATACACTTCCTTTCTTATATAATTCCTTAGAAAATTCCTTTCACTTTCGTTTATTTACTTTCACACATACATAACTATATCGACAATCCTAGACTCAGAAAACATAAATTTCATGGCTGACATTTTAAATCCACATAAAAAATATATATACATAAATAACACATGTTCATTTTTAATTCATGAAAAACCTGATTTAATATATAAATTTCTCTCTTATCTTGTTTCTTGAACTATGCCAACAGGGACCCCGAAAAGATGCCTATGACACTCACCCGGATCCTGAAATTAAATTCTTAATTTCAATAAATTATTCCTGAATAAAATATTATTTAAATATTTCATTGGGTCATAATTCCTAAATAAATAAATATACCCTTAAATATAGCTAAATTACCAAATTTTCTAAATTAATTAATTCATTTGCCTAAAATACTACCCATCTAGCCTTCTTTAGGCTCCACACACCTCAAATTAATATTTAAACTAATATTTAACGATCCTACTTAATTTTCTAAATTATGCATGCGGGGCCCAAAATTACACCTGCGGCGCTTACCCAAGCCTTGAATCAAAAATCATAATTCCATTTAAATTATTCCTAAATAACATACTATTTAAATATTTTCTAGGGTCATAATTTTCAATTTACAGTTATACTCGCAAATTTAATTAATTTGCCAAATTTTTCAAATCAGACTCTCGCTTTGAAGTAAGGTCTCGAAAATCCCAATTGAAAAATTACCTACGTCAAAATGACGACGACGACTACTAGGACCACCTGGTGGTACCCGTTCTCCGATTTAACAGCAGATTTAAAGCAAAATTGAGAAAATAGAAAAAAAATTACATTTCCCCAAGAGCAGTGCCTAAGTCATTCCTACGACTAATCTGCTCAAGTAGAAATGTCGGCAGCGGAATCAGGAATCCAACGACACCTTCCATTTCCCGATTCGCTACAAATTCGTCGAGAAATTGAGAAAAGGAGAGAGACGGAGACGAAGTGGTTGGCGCAGGAATTTTTAAAAATTTCAGTGCACGGGGCAGTCTGTTTCTTCTTTCTTCTTCTTCTTCTTCCTTCTTCTTATCTTCTTTTCTTCTTATATTATATTACTTTAACTTATTAACTTACATATATATATATATATATATATATATATATATATATATATATCTTATTTTAATTATTATTATTTTTTAAATCCAATGCAATAATATTTAATTTAACAACTAGTAATTTAGTTATTTAATTTATCTTAATTTATTTTAATTTTTTTTAAATTTTCTTTTCTTTTTCCCACGTCATTCCTTTTATTTATTTATTTCTTATTTTTTTATTATTTTTTTTCTCTAAATTATTTTAATTCTTTTAAATTTTCGGGTCTTTACATATATTGTGTAGCTTCACTTCATGTTCACACATTCAATTGACAAATAGAGAAGTGCAATTAATAGAAACTACTTTTTTTATTAATTGCCTTAGCAAGGCAGAAACTATGTATAAGGAAGTCAGTCAATAAAACAATATCGAGATACAAGGGAATTTTTTATTTTTATTTTTAAAAGAAGACGGCACCTCCATTTATTTATTAATAAACCCTCACTTTTGGCGGAGGAATACCGTGATTACAAGTTAAAACTAACTAATCAACCAAAGTAGAACAAACAAAATTAAACATATCTAACAAAGGAGATAAAAATATAAAAACAACCAAAAACAAAACGAAATACACCAAACAAAACTCTAGAAATGAACTAACGACCAACAGAAATAAGACCCCACCTATCCATTCGAAGGATACCTTTCAGATAACGTGGTAGAAGGTGTTGTTCTTCGTAGATTACATTGTTTCCCATTTCTCCTTCTTCAGCAAGAAAATCAGCCGCACTATTGTCTTCCTTATATTAATGCATCACTATAACAATCACTCCTTCTAACTCTGCTACAAGTTCCTCCCAAAATTCTCAAAGATACCACAAAGTATATTTACCTTTCTGAAACCAATCAACTACAATTCGTGAGTCACTTTTAATAATCACATTAATGAACATTTTATTTTTTAGGGTACGGTGAGCAATGGCACATACACTAGTTCACATCCCGACTGTTGAAGTAAAAATGACTCATTCTATCAGTGAAAACTGAAGATATAGTCCGAGGAGTAAACCCAGCATAGTCCCCATGTACCTTCGCCAAGCATAATTTGTTTATGTACTTGAAAAGCTCGTGCTTCTGAGCAATAGGTTGAGCTGCATATTCTTCAAATGGCATCCACTAAGGTGACAAAAGCAAAAAAGTGACAGCATGAGAGCTTTCATTAGATTGATCCAATGTGTAAAATGTTGACAAAGCTATGTGCATTATTTTTTCATATTTTTTTAAACAAGTTCTGTCCTCATTATGATATTATAAATCCGAAAGTAAAACCTCGCCATGTGTGATGATATATCATGATCAAACAGGATTTACCTGTGCTGCCTCAATCTCTAAATCTTGCTTCTGAACGTCGAAGGACAGTGGATTTAGGATGCACAGAAAGAATAGATCTGATTTCTCAAAGAACGATTTGTGCAATTGCCTGTAATTTTTAGAGCAATCATGTCAAGAGACGCAAAGGCAACTGAGCCATGGTTTGAAATTGACGAGTAACAAGCAAATTCTTTTTCCCAAATGCAATCCAAATTGCCAAAGCACCTACAAACTTTAATCAACAGGATTTAAAATTCTAATCCCTTTATCTGATTCCCCCAAATTTCTTCATTGCCAGATTACTTATCTATTTCATTTTTCTTCATTGTCGTTTGAAAGCTTATCAGTGGAGATCGTAAATTTGCCATGCAAATTTCCCAAACACATATACTTGGCCAGTTTTCCATGTTTATGGCCAAAATTCAAGACCTATCAATCTGCCAGTGGCTGACTGAAAGTATGTGATTCAAGTGCAGATGGAAAACAATTGAGATTATTATACCTGAATGCTAGAATTTCCACAAATTCTGTGTCAATCTGAAGCAACGAAAAAATGGTAGTCTTAGAAAAACCATGAATACTGGAAACGAAAACTAGAAAGCACGAAGAACCTCATAATTAATTCAGTCAGTAATTACACGCTCATCACTTACCCCTGTTTCTTCTTTTACTTCTCTCATTGCTGCCATGAAAATGTCCTCACCCTGTAGATTGACCAGTTCAATTTATAAGGGAGAAAAGGTGTTTTAAAGTTTGCAAAAAGCGATTATAAACTTTCTTAGTTTAGGTGAAAACCTCTTCAACAGCGCCGGTGGGAATCTTCCACACACCTGTTCCTCGTAACTTACCATTCTTTTCCTGGACTACAAGCACCTATACAAATAAAAATAGAAAAAGGTTAGAAGCACATAAGTGTGTCAAATATCATGTCAGGATGCATAAAAGCAAGCCCTCTATGGTACAAGGCACTTGCTGTCAAAGGATGATCATTCCTGATATCTTCCGGATTAAACATTGGTACAATTTTGGCTTCAGCCAGGCACAAGCCACTTCGCTTTACCATCTGGATTCTAGAGTAGTTCGGTGTCTTAGAAAGTTTAGAACATTCAAACAAGGGGGCTTCTATCCAGAAGACTTTTTCAGCAAAGCGATAGGTGAGTTCCAATGTCAACTTTGAAAGACGCACAAGACAAACTGAGGAGGGCTAGCCACATATTTCTATGGCACATCCTTGATCTTAACATCTAGAAGCAATAGTGAAATACTGGAAACTGCTCTGGTACCTCTCTTTTAGCATTCATTACAATAGCACCAATGCCTACTCGGTGTGAAGCATTTGCAGGAATGGTATTAGCCCCTCTAGGAATCCAGTAAACTAGCATTAGGTAATCCGGCTCAGCATGGTGGTACCAAAATCCCTCCTGCGAAAATGGAAAAAAAACCTATCATTAGAAAGCCGAAGGCCAGATAAAGGCTACACTCAGTTTACTACTAAAACATGATGGAAATTTTTAGAAACAAGCTTCTATACTCAAAAAGAGTTTCTTCAAGGAAGGAATGCGCCCATCAGTTGCATTGAACTAACGTAAAAGCACAACAAGACCAATACCTTGTATTGTATAGAAAAGGAAATAAAGTGGCGGATGCTTTGACTCGACAAGGTATCATGGAGAGGAATAGTTTGTTTACAAAAAGTAGTCAACTTCCTAAAGTTATCAAATGTTTGTATAGATTGGATAAGATGAGTATGACTTATATGAGATATGTTTAGTTGGTTTCCTTTTGATTTTGGTATAGGTTTGTTTTCTTCTTTTGTTTGGTTTGATACATGAGGTATTTTATTGGTTATTATGTAAGCCTTAAGTATCATAAGTGAGGGTTATTAATAAACTTGAGATGGGACGGCTAAGTGGGTGGCTTTCGACTTTTTTCAAAAAAAGAAAAAAGAAAAAAGAAAAAAGGAAAACAAAGAAAGACCAATACCTTGTAATTTATAACCTTTCAAGTTACTATTTGGTTTAGTTTTCTAGTGACCTTTGGCCAAAAACAGGATCCCTTGTTGAATGGACTGCATCACTTTCTCTTTGGTTTTTTTCACCCTCCCTCAAGAGTCTATTTACATGGAAGATTTGTCAAGTAGTCGGTTAAAACTTAATATATATTGTTAGCCCACAACCTAATAGTTTAAGTTTTTAGGTCAGGAGGTCTTGGGTTCTAGTCTCCTCGCCCGCTTTATTCATCATACGGGTGATGACGCAGCTATGTTCCCCATTAAATAGACACCATTAAAATCAAAAGAAGTACTACGGAATTACCTTGACAGCAGCTTCAACAAGATTTACAAGCCCAATGGGCAACTTAATCCAAATACCCTTCTTGCCCTGCAAATATACATTCATAAACTAGTCAGCTTCTGTGCAGTATGGATGCAAGGTAATGTGAATGTATATTTCTACGGTGGCAAAGTAATGATGACAGCACGAATCCATTTTCAAAGAAGTTGATGGGTATAAACACCTGTCTTCTCCACTCTGATAATGAAGCTCTGAGCAAAGTCAAAAAGACTGTGGGGTCCATAGGCTCCTTCATGTCCACAATGACACCTCCATGATCATCATTGGAAGCAGGAAGTAGTTCAGTAGGTTGAAATCCATTCTCATAAATCATACGGCCCACGTGTTCAAGATGCTGAACTCCATTTTCAGAAGCTATTTGGCGGACAAGAGATGGTGGATTGATTGACACTGACATGGATCTGATTATCAATGTAGCTGGGAGATCTGACATCTGAAGCCAAGAAGAGCATAAGAGAAAAAAGTTACGCAACGCACAGTTAGATCTGGTTTTGGTTAGATTTTCAACTTTTTCCAGTCCAAAATTAAGCAAGCAAATCCAAACTAACACAGTGACCTTATTAGGTAGCCAGGAGGAACAGCTATTGCTTATCTAGAATTCTCTCATCCCAGTTGTACTAAAGCTTCACCGGGACTAATTTTTGTTCGAGGCGAAACAGTCTCTTGCAAAAATGCAAGTAAGGCTGCCTTTTATTTTTATTTTTATTTTTAAACATGTGATCTTTTACAGGAGTATTTACAAAATTCCATTTGCTTGAAAACATGATCTGTTTTCTTTGATATCTTTGGCAAGGAATCCATCAACCATGCGAAACTAACTCAAGGACATATACACGCAAAAGCGGGGTTTCAAGAGTTCTTGGATTTCTTAGATTGTGTTTAGAACTCTAAACACCCAAACAAAAGGTTAGAATTTGCTGATGGGCTAGTTCCTTGTCTTCTAATATCTGTTACCCTTGCGGGTAATGTTCTGCCCTTCTGTTTCCTTTTTGCTTTCTTCATGCTCTTGCTTTGACATACAAATTTCAGTAAAACGCTTTAAACAAAATAACAATAGTATTAATGAATGATACAGCCAAATTATGCAGCACAAGCCAGCTAAAGATGTCGTATGAGCAAAACAGGCCATTCAAATAAGCATCAAAACGATATCTATTTCTCCACGATAAACATAAGCAGTCACAGACAGACACAAACTACACAGAGAGAAAGAATAACACAAATTCGCACTTTGTTCATAAAAGCTGCACCAGCTACGCATACCCACTTGGATTAAAGCTTTAAAAAAAAAAACACAATCTTAAAGACAACAATAACGCAATATCTTCTCAAAATTTAGCGCTAATTTTTTTAAACATAAAAAAAAAAAAATTGCACCAACAAAACATAGCCAGTTGGATCAAAGCTTAAAAACACAAATCAATCTTAAAGCCAACAAAAAAAAAAGTATTTTCTCCAATTTACCACTTGCTTGAAAAAAAGTGCGCTGACAAAACATACCCAGTTGGATTAAAGCTTGAAAACGTAAATCAATCTTAAAGCCAACAACATATAGAGAATTTTCTCCAATTTATCACTTGCTTGAAAAAAAATGCGCCAACAAAGCACACTCAGTTGGATTAAGAAAGACATTTAACAAAAAAAAAATCACCGAGGCTTCAATCACAACGAGTACCAAGTAACTCAGCATCAAGCTCAGCACAGCTTTGCAGAATCATAGAAGATTATCTACGACAAATGATTACCTAATAACAGAGTACCACTCGGAGCCGAGAAGCTTATGGTTCGCAGAGAAAACGTAGGAACGTTGGAGCTTTTATAGCTGAAAAATGTGGCTTTGAAAATTGAAAATTTGAATTTGCTGAAAAAAAATTTTCAAGTGGCAAGACCACGACAGGGTGACAGAGACAGTGAAAACGACGACGCATTTGTGCGTGTTGAATGTGGGAAATCTGCGATGCGGCCAGTGCATCGTGACGTCGTTCTCCTCATCTGATCAGCCAATAGGATCTCTCTCGTACCCCATCTGGGTCCCACCTTCCCTTAGCCGCCCTCTTTGTATTCGCCCACGTGGAGACAGTAGGGTTAGAGGACCACAGAGAACCATACCACTCCCTTAACCCACGGCGGGTGCATAGTATGGGCGTTGTGAGGATTCTAATAGTTGAGTCGGTGTCGGATCGAATCAAATTTATGATTTAATTTAAAATTTCTCAGCTCTTAATTTGATTTACGCACAAATTTTTAAATATAAATTGGACTTAATATAAAATAATATTAATTGAGAAAAAAAATATTAGAGATTTCTAAAATCTCAAAATCTTTTATCTAAACTTTTAAAAATTTTGACAAAAAATATTCACATTTTCTGAAATTCGTAGAGGTTTCAAAAATATTATATATTACATATATAATAAGTAATATAAATTTAGAAATATTTAATTTACTTTAATTAATTTTATAAATAATATTGTAAAATTCAAAATTAATTGGTCAAAGTACTAATTCAATAAAATTTTGACTGAGCTCACATATATTAATCTATATTATTAGTTTTATTAGCCTAAAACTCGAGGAGCGTTAAATTATGAAATTACGAAGATGACCAGTCAAAATGATCTTAAGATAGTAGAGGCGTTTTATTTTGGGAGGGTACTTTCGGGATTGAAAAAAGAATGTTCGTTTGGGTAGTTATTGTTGGTCCATGGTTGCGGCTTACGTGACCCGGTAAGTGGACCCGAAAGAAACGCCCGACTGGGGAAGGAATTGAAAGACTTGAATTCAGTCGTCGGGTCATGATTGACTCCGAGTCTCCCACACCATAAAAAGGATCCACAAAATTCAGCATTTTGATCATTTCTCTAAGGAGAGTTTTGGCTTTTGACCGTCCACCCTGTCTTCAAAAATTCAAAGTGAAAATTTGAGATGACCCTTTCTGTCACTTGAGATGAAACAAAGACCTGATAATTATCTAATTAAATTGGCATTAATTATATTATATTTCATAATTTTAATCATTTATGCAATATTTAATTAATGAAACATATCAATATAAATCATATCCCTTCAACTCTTTTATTAAATATATATATATATATATATATAAATATTTATTTATTGTTCTTAATTTATTTATTGTGAATGACTTGATGAAAAAGAATTTTTCAGCTCCAACTATCTACAGGAGAGGAATTGTGTGTATGAATGCCTCATTTGAATTATTAGAAAATTTCTAATTTTATTTTGGAGTTTATCAAAACAAAAAATTTGGTCAGGTAAAATTTTAAATAACTCTCTTGAATCAATTAAATTTTGCTAAAGTATCTTATCCAAACACACCCTAAGATTTTAATTATAATCCCTCGAATTCGGTGGGGTCCAGAGTGCCACTTAAAAATAAGTTCTCTGATACCACAACGGTAATGACTCAGATCCCAAAGGGGTCTAAAGTATGCATTTTCAAAACTCAATTTAAAGCAAGCAACGGAAATAAAATAAATCTCAAATACCATACCCGAGTACTAAACCATCACAAACATATAGGTATCTCCAAATAACAATATTACAACCCAAGAGATATATAAACATACTTAATTCAATATTTTAAGAACACTTACTCTAACTATACCATCTAAACCCCACCCTGAAACTTGCTAAGCTTGATTTCCTGTATTTCCTGAAATGTGAAATAATTATTAGGATGAGACACTTCTCAGTAAGATAGAATATATTATTATCAGTGTGTGACTAACATGAGTTTTAATGTAAGCAAAATACATCCACTAATTTAATTTTAAATAAAATTGCATTTATAAATTATAACTCACACCTATATAATTAAAAGTACACATTTTCCTTTAAAGCATAATTTTCGTCTCAATAATAGCCCATTTAAAAAAACCAATAAATATACATAGAAGAACTCCTCATTTGGACCAACGACATGTTTAACCCCCATGATGAGTTGTGCGGTCCGAATACTGGACTTAGCATTAGCTGACCTACCACCAAGTTAAGTCAAAGTAACTCATCTACAAGTACGATTTATCTACCGCATCCTGATCTGAACCCAGGAGGGCCCACAACTCTTCTCAGGCCAAATCGACTTTTATCGCCTACAATTCCATAACAGTGTGGCTGCACTGGTAATCTCACTAGTTATGGTACCAAGCTTTTATCACACCTAGTCCATCAGGGTTCTTTAACCATATATTACAATTTACATTATAAAACAGATAAAATGATCTCATTTTCTCAACACATGATTCGCTAGCTTTTCCACACTTTTCCCACAATCTCCGAGATCGATATACAACCGTCAAATTCACAATATGCATGTTATTCTCAACATTCAAGAAATCAGTATATCATCATATTGTTCACAGTATATTACCACAAAAATCCCAATAGGTTTAAGTATACAATAAATGAAATATTCTCATGCCACACGATTCGAGGGTTAAATCATAATTTAACAAACTACCGTAGAAAACATGTCATAATATACTCGGTATATTTTGTTGAGAATAAGGGTATGATCACCTCTACAGCTTTAATCTAACTCAAAATATATATTTTTCCCAAAAAATAAGATGATCAACCCTACTCACTTTATTTATTCCTAGATATATGTTTAATAAACCAAAAATCACTAATTTCATATGCCTAATTCATTCATAAAATTTGATATAATATCTATGTATTCATATACTCACATATAATCAAGTTTAATTGCTTCAAATTCCAAAATTGACTGACATAATCTATTCCCTTTACATATTCCTGAAGATATGTCTGTTATGTTTCCTAAAACGAACCCTAACTTCCTTAACCCTTAACAAGGAGAGAGAAGTCGGCAAGCCGAGAGGAGAGAGAGGCGATTGGAGAGCGAGAGGGAGAGCCGGGAGAGCTTAGGAGAGAGAGAGAGACACACAAGAGAGAGTGAGAGGGGAGAGAGAGAGAGGGGGGGGGGAGAGAGAGATAAGAGTGTTTTTTAAAAAAAATATAAGACCTCCCCACTTAAAGACCTTTGGCCTCCTAAAACCATCAATGGTTTGGTCTTATTCCAAACCAATTTTTCCATGTTCTTACATATAGGTTTTCGGTTGTTTGAAACCGTCAACGACTTCCCTGAGCTCCCTGAAACCGTCGATGATTTGGTCTTATACCAAACCAAATTTAATATTATTATTATTTTCCGAATTTTTACATCCTCCTCTCCTTATAAAATTTCATTTTCGAAATTTGTTAATCAACATTCAATTCAAAATGTTGTGAAACTTGAGATTGTTCCACCTAACTTTACCACAGTTACAATTGTACAGGTAAATAGAGAGTGAATAATTGTGCAAAATTACACCAGGTAAATTTCCAGGGAATTGGGGGGTCACAACGGACCGCTTAAATCCCTCTTTCCTAGACAGAATTTTCCTTAGACATGTAATTAACACAATATATTACTACAACTATACCCGACAAAAGTTAACTACTGAATAGATAAAATGAAGAACACCAGAATTTAACGAGGTTCGGCTAATTGTGCCTACGTCCTCGGACACTATCAATCAATATTTTTCTATTGTAGAAATATTACAAAATGAGAGAGAGAAGAGAGAATGTGCCTAAAGAGAGAAGTAGGCAAATTTGGGGATGAGAATACAAATGGAGGTGATGGGTTTATATAGGTTAGGAAAAACCACTATTACAACCACTAATCACCTACCTTTGAAAAATTAGCCCACCATTGAAGACTTCAATGGCAATTGTAGGCTTCTAGAATGAGCCATATTTCAACAAATCTCTACCTTGGCGAAATTCCATCTCTTAACATCTCTCATAGATTCCATAATGTCTTCAAACGCGCTTGTAGCGCAAACATTTCAATTTTCAACAATGTTGATCAAGTTCAAGCAATGTTGAAACTTGACCACAGTTACCACTTTTGTCATCATATCAGCAGGATTCTCAGTGGTTCGAATCTTCTGGATTACTACTCCACCTTCTTCCAGAATTTCTCGAACAAAGTGATATCGAACGTCGATGTGCTTGGTTCTTGAATGGTAGACTTGGTTCTTTGCTAGATGGATAGCACTTTGGCTATCACAATGCACCTTGATGTGCTTCTGTTCAATTCCCAAATCTTTCATCAATCCTTGAAGCCAAATTGCCTCCTTCACAGCCTCTGTGACTGTCATATACTCTGCCTCTGTAGTGGACAAAGCAACTGTTGACTGTAAAGTAGACCTCCAACTAACTGGCGCTTTTGCAAGAGTAAAAACATATCCAGTAGTTGACCGACGCTTATCCAAATCACCAGCGTAGTCGGAATCACAGTATCCAACAATACTATGATCACTTTGCTTATCCTGCTCAAATATTAGTCCAACATCTACCGTATACAAAATGTATCGTAGAATCCATTTCACAGCTTGCCAATGTTCTTTTCCAGGATCATGCATATACCTGCTCACAACTCCAACGGCTTGTGAAATATCAGGCCTTGTACACACCATGGCATACATCAAGCTACCAACAGCACTTGAATACTGTACTTTTGACATGTATTCTCGTTCTGCTTCAGTTTTTGGAGACATAGATGCATTCAACTTGAAATGAGGAGCAAGCGGAGTACTAACAGGTTTTGACTTCTCATCCATACCAAAATGCTTCAGTACTTTCCTCAAATATTGTTTTTGAGTCAAACAAAGCCTCCCCAATTTCCTTTCTCTACTTATCTCCATACCGAGAATTTTCTTTGCTTCGCCTAGATCCTTCATCTCAAACTCCCTATTCAACTGAGCCTTTAGTTTGTCAATTTCTGTCTGACTCTTGGAGGCTATCAATATATCATCAACATAAAGAAGAAGATATATGAAAGATCTATCTTGTAGCTTGCAAAAATACACACAGTTATCATATTTGCTTCTTCTGTACTTTTGCCCCATCATAAACTTGTCAAATCGTTTATACCACTGCCTTGGGGATTGCTTTAATCCATACAACGATTTTTCAAGTTTGCACACCATATTTTCTTTTCCAGCAACTTTGAAACCTCCTGGCTGAGTCATGTAGATTTTCTCTTCCAAGTCTCCATGTAAAAATGCAGTTTTTACATCTAATTGAACTAGTTCCATATCCAATTTTGCTACTAAAGCCAATAAGATTCTAATGGAGGAATGTTTTACTACTGGAGAAAATACCTCATTGTAATCAATTCCCTCCGTTTGTGCATAGCCTTTAGCCACCAACCTTGCTTTGTAGCGAACACTATTCTTGTCAGGAAATCCATCTTTCTTTGTATATACCCATTTACACCCAATTGCCTTCTTTCCCTTCGGAAGACTAACAAGCTTCCATGTTCGATTCTTATGAAGGGACTGCATTTCTTCATTCATGGCTTCCCTCCACTTTTCTTTTTCCGAACATTGGATTGCTTCATTGTAAGTAACAGGAGTATCATCGTTTGCAATTGGAGATGCGTAAGCCACCATGTCAACAAAGCGAGCAGGCTTTCTAATTTTTCTCTTTGGCTTACTCAATGCAATAGATTCATGTTGCTGTTGAGGTTCTTGGGTTGAAACCTCTTCTACAGGCGACTCTTCTTCTACCATAGGAGAGTCTTCATTTTCTGGGTAAACAATTCTTCTATCAAACTCCACCTGTTTTGGAGCACCATCTTTTTGCTCAACACTTTCTGTTGTCACCTTTCTTAAAAAAGTAGATTCATTAAAGGTAACATCCCTGCTGAAGATTATTTTCTTTGTTTCTGGACACCAAAGACGATATCCCTTTACTCCAGAGGTGATTCCCATAAAGATTGCTTTCTTAGCCCTCGGATCCAACTTTGATTCCTTGACATGATAGTAGGCAGTGGAACCGAATACATGTAAGGAATCATAATCTGTAGCAGGCATTCCAAACCATTTCTCCAATGGTGTTTTACCACAAATAGCAGTAGATGGTAGGCGGTTGATGAGGTGGCAGGCATATGTTACAGCCTCAGCCCAAAATTCTCTACCCAACCCAGCATTGGATAGCATACACCGAACCTTCTCCAACAATGTTCGATTCATACGTTCTGCCACTCCATTCTGTTGTGGTGTACTTCTCACTGTGAAGTGTCGTATAATACCTTCATCTTCGCAGACTTTAAGAAATGGATCACTTCTATATTCTCCACCATTATCTGTACGGAGGCGCTTGATCCTTCTGCTTGTTTGAGTTTCCACCATATTTTTCCATTTGAGGAAGACTCCTAACACTTCATCCTTAGTTTTCATAGTATACACCCATACTCTTCGAGAAAAATCGTCAACAAAGGTCACATAGTAGTGTTTTCCTCCCAGTGAAGTTGTCTTGGAAGGTCCCCACACATCAGAGTGAACATAATCCAAAATACCCTTGGTATTATGGATTGCAGTACCAAATTTCACTCTTGTTTGCTTCCCTTTGATGCAATGTTCACAGAAATCTAGCTTGCAGGTCTTTGCTCCCTTTAATAATCCTTGATTTGTAAGAAGTCCCAAGGATTTTTCACCTGCACGCCCCAAGCGTATATGCCATAACCTAGTTGCTTCTATGGCTTTATCATCAGAAGAAACTGTTGCTGCCGTCCCAATAACTGTACGACCTTGATAGTGATACAAGTTATTGTTCTTCCGAATTCCCTTGATTACCACAAGTGCACCAGAGATGATCTTCATGACTCCGTTTTCTGCTGTTACTTTGAATCCCTTTGATTCAAGGGTTCCCACAGAAATAAGATTCTTCATCAAACTTGGTACATATCTAATGTCCGTCAATATTTTGATTGATCCATCTTGATTCCTCAAGCGGACTGAACCAATCCCATGTGTGGTAAGAGGGACATCATTTGCTGTGTAGACGACTCCACCTTCTAGTTCTTTAAAATCAAAGAACCAATCCCGATTGGGACACATATGATGGCTACACCCAGAATCGAGTAGCCATATACTCAAAGAACTAGTTGATGGCGTAGCAGCAAGCGAAAGATCTGAGCTCCCATCTTCGTACTCAGCCACATTTGAGATAGCCTTTCCTTTATCAGGTTTGCCTTTATTCTTTAGCTTTGGACAGTCTTTCTTCCAGTGCCCCTTTTCCCGACAAAAGGCACATTCATCTTTGTTTGGTCTGGACCTTGACTTGGATCTCTACTTCTTTCTTCTATTCTGGCTTTGTGAACGGCCTCGAACTACTAGAGCCTCGTTGGCTCCACTTGTGCTTTCAAGCTTGTCCTTCTTCCTCAATTCATAGCTGTACAAAGCAGCACAAACCTCGCCAAGAGACACTTTATCCTTTCCATGGAGCAGAGTAGTTTCAAGAAACTCAGACTCCTCAGGAAGGGATCCCAACAACATCAAAGCCAGGTCTTCATCTTTAAAAGTCTCATCCAGATTAACTAGATCAGTAACCAACCTATTAAAGTTGGTGATATGATCATTCATAGTGGTACCCGAGACATAACTGAAGCGAAATAGTCTCTTCTTCATATGGAGTTTATTTTGAGAGCTTTTCTTCAAAAACTTTTCCTCCAGTGCCTTCCACAACTTGTTTGCAGAAGTTTCCTTACAGAATGCATACTTCTGCTCTCTTGAAAGACACGATCGAATTGTACCACATGCTAACCGATTGATGGTCCCCCATTCTTTCTTCTCAATATCTTCTGGTTTCTCTTCTTCAATAGCAATGTCTAGACCTTGCTGAAAGAGAGCATCTAGAACCTCACTTTGCCACATACCAAAATGACCGGTGCCGTAAAAAATCTCCACTGCAAATCTGGCATTTGTCACAGTAGTTCTTGCCAAAATAGACGAGTTTGATGTGGATGCTTTTGCACTATCTGCCATCTCTGCCATAAATGCTATTCAATAGCTGCCGATGCGGAATGCCAATAGCCCAAGGAAAACTTTTCTGATGTGGAAGATCAAACTAAGCTGCAACCACAGAGCATACTAAGAATAACCTTGGCTCTGATACCAATTGTTGTGAAACTTGAGATTGTTCCACCTAACTTTACCACAGTTACAATTGTACAGGTAAATAGAGAGTAAATAATTGTGCAAAATTACACCAGGTAAATTCCCAGGGAATTGGGGGGTCACAACGGACCGCTTAAATCCCTCTTTCCTAGACAGAATTTTCCTTAGACATGTAATTAACACAATATATTACTATAACTATACTCGACAAAAGTTAACTACTGAAGAGATAAAATGAAGAACACCAGAATTTAACGAGGTTCGGCTAATTGTGCCTACGTCCTCGGACACTATCAATCAATATTTCTCTATTGTAGAAATATTACAAAATGAGAGAGAGAAGAGAGAATGTGCCTAAAGAGAGAAGTAGGCAAATTTGGGGATGAGAATACAAATGGAGGTGATGGGTTTATATAGGTTAGGAAAAACCACTATTACAACCACTAATCACCTACCTTTGAAAAATTAGCCCACCATTGAAGACTTCAATGGCAATTGTAGGCTTCTAGAATGAGCCATATTTCAACACAAAATCTAAAATTTCTTTAAATGGTAACCTAACTATACAGAACAGCCAGTAGCCACCCACATAGCGGCCTCGTCCCAAGTTTATTAATAACCCTCACTTATGGTAAATATTGCAATGTAAGATTCTGCAATATGAGGGAGACAAGTCTCAAAGAGTTTTGCTGTACCGGTTCGTGGGTTAAGTCAAAAAAATCATAGAGGGCTTGAATCTCCTTAAAGAGAGTGAGATATTCATACCTCAACCTATTTGTTAATTGTGTTTATATTTATATTTTTATTTGTGTTTAAGTTTTATTATTTTTATTTTATTAAATTTCCTAACAAGAGGCTTAGGATCATTAATAGGGTCAAATAAAGTTTAGAGTGGATTACATACTTATCATTATAAGTTGGCCAAACTCAAACCCAAGGCTAAGGCACAGGGACCAATCTTGACAAGCTACATGCTACATCTAGACATAAAGCTTAAAGAACCAAACAAATTGAAAGAAAGAATTAAGTTTAAATCTAAGCCTACAATGCTAAGCACAACCCAGTCCTAAACTAATTTCAAGCTAAGTTCAAGCCTAACTTTTTAAACTCAAATTAAATCCGAGTTTAATTCAAATTTTTCTTCTATCAAGTCGAACCTAAATAAGTTAAAACCTATCTCGTTTACAACCTTAATCATAGAGGTTAAAGCTTAAAATTTAATGACAAAGAAGTATTCAAAATTTACGAGAAATAACAAGAAGTGATAGACTCGTGTTTGATGCACTTTCAAAACCCAAAAAAAAATAAAAAAAACTAAACTATTATCATATTAAATTATGATAATTTATTTAATTATTTATAAAAAAATATTACGTGGCCATCTTCCATCGGCTCCCGGGAGGAGGAAAAAGGCGAAACGAAATCAAAAAGCCTTGGTTTGTGGAGCAGCCTCAAATCATTTTAGGAATGAATTAAAAGATAATGAACTAAGATGGGACATCTTTTGAAATGACATTTTTATTATTTATTAATTTATTTATTTATGTTCCACTTGTGTAGCTATGAAAGCTTTTGCTTGCAGAGTCCGCACTTCCAAACAGATGCATGCATTTATCCAAAGCCGTCTCTTTCAATTCAACCTTTAACCGGCGTGATGCATCTAATGCCTTGACCCTAGAAGTGTTCTTGTGATGATATGCCTAGTTTGCTTTCATAATCATCCTTTTTAATATTACTTTTACTAAAAGTTCTTGATAATTAAATTAAAAAATTAATAAATATGTAACAAAATCAAATCTTAATTCCCAGAATCGATTATATGAATATTTATCTGTCAATTTATGCGATCACGATTCATTTTTTTTATAGACTCAGGATTATTAAATCTTTACTCACTATCTCCTCTCAACTTATTTTAGGTCTACCATTGTCCCTTCTAAATCCAAATTTTAAGATTCGAAATCCATCCTCTCAATAATACAAAAGTTTTTGCATAAAATCTAAATTCACCACACACTATCTTAGTTGAATCATGTCAACAAAATATAAAAATCCAAGATATTTTCAAAATGAGCGGTCCCATCCCATTACTAGTAAATGACACTGTTAAAGAATAGGTACCCATAAACAAATAGGACGTTTGTTTGATTTGAATAACCTTTGAATTGATTTTTTAAATCAATAAATTGTTCAGACATTATAGCGTTTGTTGATAACTTTTTAATTGTTTGAAATTAATTTTATCAAATCAAGCATATTCGTAAATCTATTTTCATAAGAGAGAAAATTCAGAGAATACCTTTTCTATTCTTATTATGACCCATTTGGATAAAGATTTTTACAAGAGAAAAAGAAATAAAAGGAAACTGAGAAGGAAACTCATTTTCTATTGTATTTCCCTTCTCTATTAAATTCTATTTAAAATAAAATTTTATTTTAATATGACTAAAAATTAAGAAAAACTAAATATCAATGGTGTGTAAAATCGGAGTTTTATTTATAAATTTGATATACTTTTTATTTTCTTTATCAACTTTCTTAATAACAAAACATGAAAATGTGAATTTCTTCATATTTTCCTTTCTTTTTCCCATTGTTCTCCGAACTCCAATGGAACCTTAAAAATAAAATAAAATAAAATAAAAAACAAAAAGCCAATGCTCAAATGAAACCTCATCCCCCTCCCACAATTCATAGTACACGAGAGGCTATATTATATATAGGGATGACAAAATGGGTTGATGGGTCAAAAACGGGTTTGGATTCAAGTTGTCCCATTTATTTATAGGTAAATAATCTATAAATACAAATCCGTCCATTTAATAAAAAAAAAAAAAAGTTATAAATAGGTACAAGATAAGCACCTGTTTTAAAATATAATTTATTTATTTTAATTTTTATCTTATATTTTATCAAAATTGAGTTGAGATTTCTTTTAAAAAAAATAGTGCCCATATAGTCATTTATTCTATTTAGTAATATCTTGGCAAAAAATTGAATTTTTTTTTAAATAGTACATCTCTTTAATTTTTTTTTTTTTTGGAAAAATATGATTTAAAGTTTAAAAAATAACATCAATATAAATATAATCTATTACTTGTGCTGTGTATCATTTTTTCCTCTTCAAAATTTCAACAATTCTAGTTATATAACTTGTAACTATAAAATATTATTTATTTTAAAGCATAAAATTGAAAATAAAACTATAATTGTTTTTTTAAATATAAACAGTTGACCTTATGGGTACATAATCCAAATTGCCTAATCTATATATTAAACAAATTGTGTTTAGACCAACTCATTCATAAATAGGTTATCTTGTATCAAACACAAATATGATTTAAACTTACGGGTAAAAGATTATTTGTTAGGTCTTGACCCATTTTGTCACCTTTAACTATATACAATCACACATCTCCTCCTTCGAAGTCAAGAAGCCAAAGGTTCCACTTCCTTGGTGGGTTGTCTCTTCATTTTATTAATATTTTAATTAGTTTATCCAATCAATTTGTCTATATGAAAATGTTGTCCCTTCCTTTCTCATCTATTGGAGAGACTCAACCCACTTTAGTCTGCACACCGACCAACTTAATTGAGATATAATCTTTTTGGTTTTTAATAATAATAATAATAAGTATATTATGATTTCAAGTACTTATATGATTACACGCATATATAAATATGGATTTGCATGTGATAAGAAAGATTATGTCTAGGATCTGGTAATCTAAGTCTTGCTTCTTTTAAGGAAGATTGTGTCCAAAGTAGCACGATAGTGGTCGGAATCTACGGATTATTAAAAAAAAAAAAACACAACATCAGATCGTTTAATACTTGAAATGTTATGAAAAATAAAATAATAAATTTTATTTTTTTAACAAGAAATTATATTATTTTTTATTTATAGTCATTAAATAAATGTGTGACAAAAAATATTACTTATATTAGATTAAGAACTCGAATTATGCGAATATCTCTCAGTTTTACTAAATAGTATTACTTTATATAGTTTATAGGGTTAAAATTAGAAAATAACATGTGAAAAAGGAAAATCATAGAAAAAGAAAAAAAAAATACTTTCAGTCCTTAATTATGCAAGTAATCTACCAAATACTTTCAGTATTTGTCTCAATAAATAATATTTGATTTGCACTTAAATCAACATTTATTTCAAAAAGTATTCTTTTCAGACTATATCTAACTGTACTTTTAAAATTTTTTTTAAAGAAAATAAATATTTATTAAAAAAATATTAATAAAAAAATATTTATAATAAATAATTTCAAACTAATTTTTGATAAGTACTTTTTTAAATAAATATTTTTCAAAAAATAATTTATTTTTTTTATAAATGATTCCAAATAATTTCTTAAACTCTAAATCCCACTTTTATATATAGACATCATGAGCTTGCACACAAATATACAATGCATTGGCACAGTGCATCCACCTTCGGGGAGTAGCTTCCAGATTGGGGGACTTGGATGTTAGTGAGAGTGGAAGGTGGATGCACTGTGCCAATGCATTGTATATTTGTGTGCAAGCTCATGATGTCTATATATATATATATCCAGAAGGTACAAACATGAACTGATAATTACCATGGATGTGTGCTTTTGAACTGTTTGGATCTGAAATGAAGTAGCATACCCTAATTTTATAATATAAAGTACACAAAATTATCTGTTTTATTTTTTATTTTTTTGTAGTCTTTTCTTTTTTTCTTTTTAAATTTGAGATTATTAACAACTTGGGTGATTTTGAAGTAGAAAGTGTTAAAATTAAGAAACTCTGTATTATTCTCTTTGTGCATATAAAATTATATAAGGGTCATCCCTTTTATACGTGAAGGAGGCAGACTATAAGGGTAACTCAGTACGTACACTAATGTGCCTAAATTAGGGAGATATATAATTAAGGAGATATGCTAACATTCCCCCTCAAACTCAAGGTGGTATCGAAAATGTCAATTGGAGTTTGTAGACTAAAGCATGATGACGACTAGGTGGATGAGCATTCGTGAAGATATCAGTCAACTAATCAGCCGAAGGAACTGACAAGAGGTGAAGTGTCCCTTCCTGAAGATGATGATGCACAAAATGACAATCGATCTCGATGTGTTTGGTGCGTTCATGAAAGACATCGTTGTGAGTGATCTGGACAACACTATGATTGTCACAATAAAGCGGAGTGCTTGAGGGTTGAGGAACACCCATATCTTGAAGAAGCCAAAGAAACTCAAAAGTAGTATCAGCAAGAGTCCAATACTTAGCCTTAGTACTAGAGCAAGTAACAACAGTTTGTTTTTTGCTCCGCCTAGAGATAAGAGAGTCACCAAGTAGAAAAAGAAAACTAGTGGTAGATCGATAGTTAGTAGGGTCTCGTGCCCAATTAGCATCTGAATAAACCTGCAACGTCAAGGATGAGTGAGAGGGAAAAAAAACCCATGAAATAATGTTCCCTTCACATATCATAAGATGCGAAAAGTAGCTGCATAGTAAACGGAATGAGGAGCCGACATAAACTGGCTAACAAGGTGTACTGCATAGGCAATGTTTGGTCTAGTGACAGTGAGATAAATCAAGCTCCCAATAAGTTGTCGGTAGCGAGTGGCATCGGGAAGGAGCACTTTATCAGTAGGATGGAGTTTGATGTTGGGCTCCAGCGGACTGTCAGTTATCATACAATCTGTGAGACCAGCACGTGTGAAAAGATCATAAGCATATTTGGCTTGGGTCACAAAGTAGCCATCAGAAGTAGGGGACACTTCTAAGCCGAGGAAGTAACGAAAAGAACCAATGTAACGCCCCGGACCCGCCACGTTGGGCCCAGAGTGTTAGGAGACCGACACGCATCTCTGATACCATTCACACAGCGGAAAGTAAAAATATAACCTCAACAAATTATACCAAAGTTCTATATATACACATGCAAATCCATAATAATTACAACCATTTAATTATCAAAGATGGTTTCAACCACACGATTTTTCCCAATATAATATATCTATCTAAAAGCAACATTTTCAATACCAGCATGGTTTAGAAAAATTATATCTGAATATGTAGAAATTATACTCGAAATTAGTCGTTTAAAATTATTAAAAATCTATCATAAAATATTTCCCCTTACCTGCTCCTCAGGATTCCTGCTCAAAATCCAAACAAAACGAAACCCTGTATTCCAAAAATTCCAACTTCCTCAAATCCCAGAAAAATACTCGTATAATACTTCTTAGGCTCCAAATACCTTAAAATAATAATAAAACCTTAAACTATTTCACTTACCCTGGTTTTGGGATGTTTCCTAAACTTCTCAAATCAAAGATCCGTTCTGCCTATATTGCCGAGAATCTTCCCAAGAGTTCCGATCGTCGAACCGAGCTAAATTCGGCCCAGAATCGAAGAGAGAAGGTAGTAGGGCCAAAATTATAAAAAGAGAGAGGGTACTGGCGCAAAATTCACGCTGAAATGAAAGAATTCGCTATTTATAGGTAGGGGTTCGTCAACGAGTCCTAATACACAGTTCGGCGATGAAATAGCAAATTCGTCGACCAATTTCAGTCATATGAAAACCCCTTTCAGTAATTCCTCGTCGACGAGACATGTGCCCTCGTTGACGAGACCAGTTGGTTCATCGACGATTGCTCGCTGTCACCTTTTAAAAATTTCTTTTTCCTTCCCTTCTATCTTTCTTATTATTTTAAATAGTTAAAATTTTCCAGGTAGTTACATTCTCTCCCCCCCCCCCCCCCCCTTTAAAAGAATTTTGTCCTCAAAATTCCTTGTTCACCCATTTTCATTCCAAAAAGCTAACTAACCATATTCAAAAATTTCAAACAATTCAAACGTATGCAACATCAAACCATGCAAAATTAAACAACATTAACACATATACCAACATAAACATATCACCTGGGCCTTTAGTGTTTCCCTCCTCAGGCGTACCCAATATGTAGACCGACGTTGGGGCGCCGCCGCCACGAGGCACCAAGTTATTCCTCTGATTCTGATTCGGAGCTAGTGCATTATTCGGCGGTTCTTGACATTCCCGAGCTATGTGACCCTGCTTGCCGCATCTATAGCATATGACACTCCTACTTTGGCATTCGTCCCAGTGCTACTAATTACATCTAGGGCAGTAGGGGTGTGAGGAATCGTCCTATTGTCCCCGATCATTCCTTTCTGACCCCTAACCCGCTGCATCTCTGTCTCCCCTCCTTCGTTCTGATGCCTCTGTACCTCTCTGCAGACTCGACTCTGCAACAGTAGCCTTCTCCACCAACTTTGTGAAATCCTGAATCTGCAGACACGTCATATGCTCGTGAAGCCTCTTATTCAGGCCCCTTTCAAACCACCTCGCCTTCTGATATTCATCTTGTAACGACCCAAAAATTACACCATTTTTTCCTATATATATATATAAAATAAATTACTCTGATAACCCTACTATAGCATCTCAGACCTCAAATGGGCACTGAGGTATCCTTGTACATAATAGACACACCTATACAATAACAGAATTCAGTGTTTTCAAACCATAGATATATTCTTATACCTCTCACCAGTACCTTCTATTCAAAAACATAAACCTCTGAATGCACTTACCCTATAGGCATGGCAAACAACAAATCACTCTATTTGCAAGCCTGATCTGCTCACCTAACTTGTCCACCTAAAAAATGTTAGATTGATGGGATGAGACGACGTTCAGTAAGTGGAAATATGCTATTACTAGTGTGTGGTGACCGAGTTGCGTAAATACTATAATAATATCTGAAACGAAATAAGTTGGTAAAACAGTATAAAGTATAATTTACATTCATCGTAATTTAAAATATAATTGTATCATCTGAGTTTTCTACTTTTCATACTTCTAATGTCGTACTATACTTACTAAATTATGTAAATTTGTATACAATATACATAACTGAGATTTTTCCTTGGAAAATTGTATGTCATGATTTAACCCCTCATGATAAGGTTGTGCAGCCCGTAGGCTGGACTTAACTCTGGTTGGTCTACCAAGTAAGTCAACTATTGTAACGACTCAAATAAAAAAGGAATTTAAATAATAAAGAGGAAGAGAAATGGAGACTGGAAACAAAAGGAGGCCGTTGACTTCGTCGACAAAGGCTTAAGAGAATTCTTCAACGAATACAGGGGACTCGTAGAAGAATATAGGGGACTCGTCAACGAAGAAATACCGAGAAGGGGGCTGGAGCCGAATGAATTTCGTCAACAAAGGACGGGCTCGTCAATGAAATCCCCTATTCTATAAATATGGTAAATCCGATTTTTAACTTATAAATTAAGAAATCTTTCTCCTCTCTCTCTCCCCTTCGGTTCTCCCTCTTTCTTTTGTCGATTTCGGGCTAGATTTACACCAGATCGACAATCCAAAGTCACCACGACGCTCCTGGGGAAATTCTCTCCAAGACTCCTAGAGCGGATCGTTGGTGAAAGCAAGTTGGGAATCATCCCTAAGTTGAAGTAAGACTTTTTAAGCCAAATTTGGAATTGTGATAGTTGTAGGAAGTGTTATATGCTTAGAAATATTGAACTTTAATTCTGAGAGTTTTCATTTTCAGGATGTTAAGTTGAGAACCCTGCGGGTGCGAGGAAGATTTTCTTAGGGGCTTTTCAAGAAACAGGTAAGGGGATAACTAAGTTAGTTTCGTTTTGAGAAAACGCATGTATATATATAGCATCTGGTTTCAGGAAAAATAAATATATTTATATATATGATTTATATTTGCAAAATACTGTGAAAATGATCGTATGTTGAATATGTGAAAATCCATTTGTGTGGCATGAGTAAAAATGTTGTGAAATACTATTTTCTGGGAATGTGGATGATATGGATTTTTATGATGGAAAATCAGCGTACGGACCAAGATTTTATATGATTTGTCGGCGTACGGGCCGAGCTTTGTGTGTGATTTGTCGGCGTACGAGCCGCGCTATGTGGATGTAATTTGCCAGCGTACGGGCTGTGCTATGATACGTTTGCCGGCGTACGGGTCGTGCTATGATGTGATTTTCCAGTGTACAGGCTGTGCCATGTGTTGCCGGCGCACGAGCTGAGCTATGATAAAATGTGTAATACCGGCGTATGGGCTGATGATTTTTATGACACACACACACACACACACACACACATATATATATATATATATATGCAAAATGATATGATTGATGTGAAAATTAATGATATGAAATATTCATGTATCACCGTTTTAGAATATGTTATATGATATCAAAACCTGGTTGACTTGGTCTAGGCTAGCACATGCACGGTATCGTTGCTATGTGTCCATGGTCTTCGTGATCATGATATTTGTGTTAACGCTGTTGTAAGAAGTGGTGTGAGATTGGATGGTCGATGTGGTTATTAAAGAAGTGTGTTGTGATCACCCCTGGTGTACGGACTAGGTCTGGCAGATCCATCGGACCTACAGACTACTGTTTGACTTGGCAGTGGTCGGCCAACCATTGTCAGGTCCTGCCTTCGGGCCACACAACCCAGTCATGTAGGGGTAATACAGGACAACAGCCAACTAACCTACTAGGATGGTTTTTATGTTATTATTACTATATGAGATGAGATATGTTTATGAAAATGCAATATGTTCTACCATGATTTGATATATACATGTTTTCCCAGATTTGACAAAACAATTATTGAATATGTTATGTATGGGATATGTACAACACAGAATACTCATGTTGCCACATACTAGTATTAGTTTATTTCCCTTACTAAGATATTAACTTTTTAGGAGCCCCAGATAGGAGAGCGGGAAAAGCCCCGCTGATATATTACTATTTATCTACCCTTTTTGAAGGGTAAGTTTCTTTTTGTAGGGATAGTTAGATTTTGTGGGAAATGTCCCTAGATTTATTTTGGGATGTATATATGGAAATACTGTGGACTATAACAACTTTAGTATATTGTAATATATGGTATTGAGATGTACATTGTTGTATGTTTTCTACTGCTAGGGCTTCTGCTATATGTTCTGATATATTCTTGGTACCCATGGGTCCAGGTGGATTGTGACCTGCTGAACTGGAATATAGGAAAAGTGCTATCGATATTATTATTATTATTATAAAAAAAATGTGAAAAAATGAGCAGGTCGTGACAACTGTACTCTACCCTTCCTCAATCTGGCCAAACTGCATCATCTCCTAAGCACGAAACTGGAAAACTATCTCGTCAAATCGGCCCACCTCAACCTAGAGTTATGGGGAGACTGCAAACTCTCCGAGCACGGTTGACGAAATCCACATACTATCCGAGATATGTGGTTGCACTCTGATTTGAAAATAGCAATGGTATCGTGCTCTGCTAACTAAATATGTATGAAATATTTCATCAGGGATCTGATACTATCTATAAATACTACTACTATAATTACCCTACCATTTTCATCATGTTTCCAAGATAACCATAACACTATAAATCTGAACTGGAACACTGTAACATCTAAATAACATAACTGTAGTATTTGACTGTTATAAATGTATGTCTGACTGTAATATCTGTCTGGATAATCTTTAAAATCTGAGTGTCATGGTTTTAGGAAACAAGACATTTTATATTTACTATAACATACTGGTCTGAAAAATATCTATAATGCTTGTCTAATAAGTATCTATCTGGTAAATATCTGTTTATATCTGTATATACTGTAGATCATGATATTCTGGAAAAACTATATAAATTTTATATCAGGCAAATTTCCACTCAGGCCACACAGATATTCAAAACTCATATTCTGAAAAAACTAAATGATACACTGATATATATAAATTTTTTGATAACCTTACTAAAATTCCTAACATAGCATATTTGTGACGCCACGATTTTCATACAATTTTTTTTTCAATAATAAATAAATAATCACATGTCATCCACAACATCCACAAATCGGCCACGTCAATAATCCTACTATCATTCGTACGACCCGACCCGCATTGGGTACCAGGTAAAAAGTTATTTTATTATACAACCTAATAGCGGAAGACAGTATACACATATCATTCAGAATACAATACCCAGAGTATCCATATACACATATATACAATAATATCTCATATCCAAAAACAATACAACCCTAGGGAATCACACCTCCCTAGTCCAAACCCACCCTGTATATCAAGGTCTCAGCTCCCTATGATCATGGAGCTCTACCACCTGAACTATCTCTGTCCCCTGAAAATTTTAGATAATTTGGGTGAGACACATTTCAGTAAGAAGGAATAAATTATTTACAGTGTGTGGCCATATGAGTACAATTATAATACACTTTACTTTTCAAATCACCATTTCATCTGAGAAAATACACAGATATACACAGTCTCATAATCGTATAGATATACAACACAAGCTTTTATAAGCTTTAAAACCATTTATCAAATTCAATGATATCCAACACATAATTATCCGTGAAGTTCCTGAGAATAAGGAAGATTACCCGCCCATACAGGTAGCTTCCCTCTGCCCTAACACGTTATGCAGTCAGGTATGGCCACATTTGATACCTATCAGGGCACTCACCTTACTCAGTAAGCCCTCAAGCGGAGAGTTTCACTTTGCCTTAATTATTTATATTATTAACTCACACTGTTCCATTTCTCAATTTTATCAATATTTATTTCTCCATTTCCATTCTTCTTTCATTTCTCATTTTAGCCAATTTTATCATTCTTTTACTTTTCATTTCCACTTTACCTTCCAACTCATGAATATCCTCGGTATCAAATATCAACATCGCGTCTGTAACTCATGACCACCCTGATGATCTTTCTATCCACGCCATGCTTCCCCCCATGGTCAAGGTTGTGTGGCCCGAAGGCTGGATCTAACCGCTGTTGGCCGACCCGATTAGATCAAATATCATATCACATATCGCGTCTGTAGTACGACTAGCCGGCCTATAACTCTGATCCGGACTCAGGGGGCCCAACAACCCTACACAATGGCACAGTCAATTGTCATGCCACACGCTCCAAGAGTCCGTGTCGTTGCACCAACACCACTAGCAACGGTACCGTGCTTAATATCATAACCATCCAACAGGGTTTACCACCACATACCCGCAATCATTATGCGGTATTGACATTTTATCATTCATATTTCAGGTATTTTCACATTTCTCATTTTTCATATTACAGAATTAACATTGCAATATTTTCATTTCACATATTCACATTTCAATATCAGCATTCTCAACACATTTCATCATTTAAATGATATTTTCTCAGTTCATAATTCATCTCATCTCATCTCATATTATCATATACATATCTTATTTCACAATTACTCAGTATTTCTTAAGACACATTTCCATATTTCACCTTTCTTCATTTTCTCAGAGAATACATTTTTTGCACATTTCACTTTCATCGTTTTCCCACATTTCAATTCTCATATTAATACACATTTCAGTATCACATATTTCACAGGGTAAATCATCTAACTCAATTTAAACATTTTTCAATATAAATCATATGCCACGCAAATTTTATCTGATATTTATATCATAATAAATTTCAGGTAAAATAACATACACCATTTTCACATATTTTTCAACCCATAATTTTCATAAAAAAGACTGTTATAATTTATTCCCCTTACCTGGCTTACTGAGAGTTTCGCTAGGATTCCAAATCTTACGCCCTTGGCGCCTAAAATTTTACTCCTGCAATTTGCATTTTTTCAAGATTAATTAATCTATTTCTCCAAAATAATACTCATTTAGCCTTCCCTTGACTCCATATACCTCAAATTAATATTTAAACTATTATTTAACACCCCCACTTAATTTTTTTGAATTTTGCCTGCGGGTCCCAAAATTACACCTACGGCGCTCACTTGGATCCTAAATTCCAAAAATCCTACTTCAGCCCCGGATGCTCAATATTTTAGCATTTCTAAATTAATACTAATTAATTAAAAATAATCCCCTTAATAACCCGGTATCCCAAATTTGGGGTTTTGACTCGACACCCCCATGAGAATTCCGTCCTACTAGACTTGTAGAGAATCATCCCTAGATTCTCGTGATGGTGTCCGTTCGTCAATTGAACTTATATGTTGCAAGAAATTAAAGAAAAAGGGAAAAATGACTTACCCCAGGAAATACGTCTATGCCACTCCTACCACTGATCCGCTCCGATAGAAATAACGGCAGCGGAGAATGGAGTCCAGCGGTATCTTCGGATTTTCGATCGAGTGAAAATCCGTCACAAAATCAAGGAGAGAGAGAGAGAGAGAGAGAGAGAGTTTAGAGGCTGGCGCAGGAAGTAGAAAAGAAAGGAAAGGAGAAAAAGAAGAAGATAAAGGGGGGGGGGGGCGGCGGCTTGTCTGCGTGGGAGTTCTCCTGAAGGCACCTGAAGCTTCTTTGCTTTAGGTGCTTCAACATATATATATATATATAAATAATATAATAATAATAATAATATATTTAAATAATAATAATAATAATATATTTTATTAATAAAAATAAAAATAAATTTTAATTATTATTTTTTCTTAAATCCGATTAATTCATTATTTTTTTTTTTTTTAGAATCACTCTATTAATCTTCTATAACCCTTTTTGGGGTTATTACATTCTCCCCTCCTTATAAAAATTTCGTCCTCGAAATTTTCCATTCTCCTGTTTCCCTTTCTTAGCGAAAACACTTCCAATTTTATTAATTACCCTCACTTATGGCGGAGGAATACCGTGGTTACAACGAGGGTTCTAGGAGATTACAACTTTTCCAAAAATTCTCCCAAAGCCGTTCATATTTCAAAATTAAAAACCCTATCTATCCTATGTTATACTATACAAATAAAAACTACAATACTATTTCATTCACTTGACTAACTCAGCTCTAAACTCCACTGAATAAGTGCGGATATTTCTGGCACATCTGATCCTCTAGTTCCCAGGAAGCCTCCTCAATGGCATGATTGCGCCACAAAACTTTCACTAGTAGAATATTCTTCGTGCGCAGCTCCTGTTCCTTCCAGTCAAGAATCTGCACTATCACTTCCTCATAAGCTAAAGCATCACCCAACTCCAGTGCTTCATATCTGATCACATGGGAGGGGTCTGGGACGTATTTCCTCAGCATAGAAACGTGGAATACGTCATGGATCCTAGATAGGACCGGTGGTAATGTCAAACGATAGGCAATTGGACCCACTCTCTCAAGAATCTCGAATGGTCCAATATACGTAAGGCTCAACTTTCCCTTCCTCCCTGTTGAATCAGGTGTAATCCCAAAAGGGGGGGTGAATTGGGTATTTAAAAAATATTTGGCACTTAGTTACCTCTTAAACCCTTCTTATAAATTTACCAACAACTTCTTGTTACTCAATTATGTATGTGTATGGCTATTCAACCTATACATGCAATATACCCAAATTTAAATGCAATGCTAAAAATAAATAGTAAAGGGAAAAGAGGAGACAAACACAGTTTTACGAGGTTCATCCGACTTGGTCTACGTCCTTGCCTTAAGCAACCACTTAAGGATTCACTAAAACCCTGCTCCTTAAAGTGGGACAGAGCTTCCCTTACAATCTGCTGCTTACAAGAGGCACAACTTCCTCCTAGTCCGCTGCTTACAAGAGATACAACTCTCTCCTCACACACCAGTTCATACTGAACCGTGTATACAATAGAATCTGGAAAATAACACTCAAAACAATGCTTATAACAAAAGCTGGTGAGTACAATTCAAACTCCTAATATGTTAGCATATAATATAACTTGAAGCTCATGAATGTATGAAAAATGATACAATCGTTTTATGTATGATATGCTTCAACACAAAAATCTCTAATTAACCAAAACTCTCAAGTAAAGATATATTCAAACTGTTTTGGAGTAAACTAGGGTTCTTGGTTCACTTTACAAAAATGCACAAATATATTTGAAGTGAACTAGTTAGCAAAAACTTTGTCTTGAATATAAACTCAATCAAAATCACAAAGTTTTATTTCATATACTCAATCACAAACTGAGTATATTAATTTTCATAAAATATCCCTCAATTAAAAATATAGTTATAAGTACCAAGGATATTTAATCAAGCTCTAATATATCTAAAAGATAAATCATTTTAGAAAACACACACTTGAATGAAACCTTTCAATCAATCACACACCATAAATCAAATAATGATCTTGTTTAAACTAGTTATGTATATGTATAGGAACTTTCAAGATCACCCTTTTAATCAAACTAGGTTTTTCAATAATAAGCTCTTTGAAAAATATATGTATATTTATATGCTCTTAAATCAAAATTCAATCTACCAAGTTAGATAAACTTTCTCAAGTAATGATTTCTTCAAAAATTAATTTTTATATGAATAAGTACACTTAAGATCAAAACTTCTCAATACTAGTCAAGAACAAACAACGAGATGAGATGAAAAATTCACAAGACTAATAACTTGAAATATCAAACATCAATACTAGATTTAAGTACAGTAAAGTAAACAAGTTCCCTTTGAAAAACTGATTTGATTTGCCCAAGCTTGAAGAATAGAGATTGAGGTGTAGGCAATCGTATAGCACTAGGAGTAGATTTTCAACGATCTTGCAACAATGTGTGTTCTTCTCTTTCTTGTGTGTCTAACTTTTTGTTCGAGGGTTTAGATATTCAGAATATATAGTATATTACCCTTAGGGTTGATCTCAGCCGTTGGATCAATAAAATAGCTCGCGAGTCCTTTTAATAAAAATCTGAATTTTTAAGTTTCCCGCAGGTTCAGGCAATTGAAGTGGGGTTCAGGCTCCTGAAGTGACAATTTCAGGCGCCTAAGGTTCCAGGGTCAGGCGACCGAGGTACCTCTATCAGGTTCTATCTTTCCCATTTAATTCTTCAGGCTACCGAACTTAATCTTCAGGCTACTGAAGAACTTCTTCAGGCGCCTGAGGTTAACTTCAGGCTACCAAAGTCCCCTTTTTCACACATATTCATTTCCAGTTTAAAATTCTACTTTGATTCTTTGCTTGGGTCTTTTATAAAACAAGTTTTCTATGATTTAAAACACTTTTCTAAGCCCATGTAAGTTCCCTAATGATGTACATGAAATGCATGAATCCTAAAAATCATTCTAAGTTATGAGCCTCAAATTAAATCATATGGAAATGTAAGTACATGAGCTCTAAATACCCATTCCCAAGATATTCTTGAACTTTGCTGCTTGCCTCTTGATTCTAATACTCTTTGAGTTCCATGGTGCTTTCTAAGATCTGTAAGTTTTACTTGAAGGCTTCCATGACCCGTTTTCTCTCCGTGTATGCTTAATGTAAGTCATGTTCACAAACTCAATGCACAGATCAAATACCAAGTGATTTGTCATTATCAAAACAAGATTGGACTCATAGAGTCAACAATCTCTCTCTTTTTTATGATGACAAATGTACGAGCAAAAATATATAATGAGTTACACCAAACAAGGCTCCCCCTCAATTAATGCATCAAACAATCAGTAAATGACAATATGCTCATATTCATATACACAATATTTAGCTCAAATCCAAATGAGATATGAAATATGCTCATGATGAAAATGCTAGATTTTTCCCTTTTTGTATATCTCACCCTTTGCATAACTGCAAGAACAATTTTTGCTCCCGAACAATTTTTCTTTGCTTCTGATTTTATTTTTGTGTGTTATCATTTTTGCTCCCGATTTTTCTCCCCCATTTGACATCAACAAAAAGGCGTAAACAAATAAATCATGAATAAACATACCCTTATGTTCTTCTCCCCTTAGAAATCTTACGGTTTTGAAATGTGCCCAATTGTTGATACCAAATATTGAGTAATGCAAATACCAAGTGATGATTATTAAGTGATGTTGCTCTCCCTGAATTATATCATCTAACATGATTCTAAGCAACCTCTCGACTATGCATGAGACCTAATTCACATCTAATTTGGATAAACCTATCCTCCGCAAGTGGTTTCGTGAATATATCTGTCCATTGTTCATCCATGCATACAAATTCTAGTTTTACATCCCCTTTTTATACATGGTCACGAAAGAAAGTGATGTCGTATTTCTATGTGCTTAGTTCGTGAATGTAATATGGGATTCTTTGAAATATTTATTGCACTCATATTGCATCTTATAGGGATTGTTTCATAACTTAATCCAAAATCCTTCAGTTGTTGCTTCATGTAAAGCGTTTGAGAACAACAACTACCTGCTGCTATGTATTCAGCCTCAGCTGTGGAAAGTGCAACTGAATTTTGTTTCTTGGAAAAACAAGAGACCAAGGAGTGTCATAAGAAATGACAAGTACCACTAGTGCTCTTCCTATCAACTTTGCTACCCGCGAAATCAGCATCTGAATAGCTAAGAATTTTAAAGAATGTGTACTTAGGATACCATAACCCAATATCCACGGTTCCTATCAAATATCTAAGTATCCGTTTAACAGCTAGCAAATGAGACTCTTTTGGAGCATACTGAAATCTTGCGCACAAACATATGCTAAATATTATATCTGGTCTACTGGCAGTCAAGTATAACAAGCTACCTATCATCCCACGATATAGTTTGACGTCTACAGGTATACCTTGTTCATCTTTATCTAATTTCAATGAAGTGCTCATAGGTGTACCTAGTATTTTTCCGTCTTCCATATTAAACTTTTTGAGTAAGTCTCGAATATACTTTGATTGATTTATGAATATTCTATGATTTGCTTGTTTGATCTGAAGTCCTAGGAAGAAATTTAGTTCACCCATCATGCTCATCTCAAATTCATTTTGCATGGTATTAGCAAATTCATTACACAATTCTTTATCTGTAGTGCCAAATATGATGTCATCTACAAATACTTGCATTGGGAGAATATCTATGAATAGGGTGGTATCTATCTTTCCTCTTATAAATCCATTTTCTAATAGTAAACCGCTTAGCCTTTCATACCAAGTTCTAGGAGCTTGCTTTAAACCGTACAAGGCTTTCATCAATCTATAAACATGATCTAGATTCTTATGATTTTCAAAACCTGGGGGTTGTTCTACATACACTTCTTCATTTATGTAGCCATTTAAAAATGCGCTTTTGATGTCCATTTGATCTAGCTTAAAATCTTTAAAAGCTGCATATGCTAATAGCATTCGTATGGCTTCCATCTTAGCTACAGGGGCAAATGTTTCTTCAAAATCTATACCTTCTTCTTGATTATATCCCCGAACTACTAATCTAGCCTTATTTCTCACAACTACTCCATGTTCATCTTTCTTATTCTTTTATATTCATTCGGTCCCTATGATTGACTTATCCTCTAGTCGGGAACTAAAGTCCATACTTTGTTTCTTTCAAATTGATTTAATTCTTTTTGCATGGACAACACCCAAGATTCATCTTCTATAGCTTCATTCACATTCTTAGGTTCTTCTTGAGATAGAAATGCAAAATGACTAACCATGTTCCTAAGAGAGGAGCGAGTGGCTACTCCACGTAATGGTTCTCCTATTATTTGATCTATGGGATGATTCTTTATATATTTCCATTTTCTAGGTGGTTCATTAACCTCATTTGTAGTTTGATCAATTTCAATGGATGGCTCTTTAAGTTCATTTTTCTTTTCTGAATCATTCTCAATTGATAGTTCCTTATTTAATTAAATTTCATCTTCATCAGTTCTTTTGGAGAAGGGATTTGACTCATCAAACACTACATGAATAAATTCTATGACCGTCAATGTTCGTTTGTTATACAATCTATAGATTCTATGACCGTCAATGTTCGTTTGTTATACACTCTATAGGCTTTACTATTTAAAGCATACCCTAGGAAGATACCTTCATCTGATTTCACATCAAACTTTCCTAGATGCTCATTGTCTCTAAGCACAAAACACTTACAGCCAAAAACATGAAAATATGATATGTTTGGTCTATGGTCATTCCATAATTCGTAAGGAGTCTTATTAAGTGATGGTCTAATCAGAACTCTATTTAGCACATAACAGGCGGTATTCACTGCCTCGGCCCAGAAGTATTAGGTAATTTATGTTCGTTAAGCATAGTTCTGGCCATTTCTTGTATAGATCTATTCTTTCTTTCGACTACACCATTTTGTTGTGGTGTTCTAGGAGTTGAAAAATTATAGGCAATTCCTAATGAATTACAATAGTCTTCCATGCCTTGATTTTTAAATTCTCTACCCCTATCACTTCGAATTTTGGTAATTGTGTATCCCTTTTCATTTTGTACTTTCTTGCACAGGTTTATAAATTTTTCACATGCTTCATCTTTATGACATAAGAATAGTACCCATGTGTATCGTGAAAAGTCATCGACTATGACAAATGCGTATGATTTTCCTCCTAAACTCTAAATTGGGTTTGGTCCAAATAAGTCTAAGTGTAGCATTTGAAGTGGCCTAGTAGTGGACATCTCTTTCTTCTTCTTAAAGCTTGTTCTTGCTTGTTTTCCTAGTTGGCATGCATCACAGATTTTATCTTTCACAAATTTAGTCTTAGGTAGTCCCTTAACTAATTCTTTCTTAACTAGTTTTGAGACTAAATCCATGTTTGCGTGTCCTAGTCTCCTATGCCAAATCCATCTTATTTCATTCATAGCAGATAAGCATGTCACACTCTGTGAAGTTAAGTTATCAAAGCTTGAGATATATACGTTTTCATGACGCTTAGCAATGAACAATGTCTTATTATCAGTTTTGTGTTCAACTATGCACTTGTCATGTTCAAATGATACTTTGTAGCCTTTATCACATAGTTGACTTATGCTCAATAAATTGTGCTTTAAACTTTCAACTAATAAAGCATCATCAATAATGAGTGAGGAATTATTACCGACTTTACCGACACCTATGATCCTTCCCTTAGCATTATCTCCAAAAGTAACAAACCCTTCATCCTTGAGTATAATGGATGTGAATTTGGCTTTATCTCCGGTCATGTGGTGTGAGCATCCGTTATCTATATACCATCTATCTTTTGAGGATGTGGATCTTAAGTAAATCTGCAAGACACAATTAAACAACTAGCTTTAGTACCCAGATTGTCTTGGGTCCAGGGGGGTTAGTGCTAGATTGACCTTTCACCTTCCATACTTTCTTAATTTTTACATCTTTATTTTTGAAAGGGCAGTCAAATTGTATGTGACCCAACCTTCTACATTTAAAACATGTAATATTTCCATAATGATTTTTAGTTGGAACATATGACTTTGTTTCTTTTGTAAAATACCCCATGTAAAGATGTCTATTCTTTATATTTTCTTTACCATTAAAACCGAGCTCTTCTTTTTCTAGGGAATTTCTTTGAGATCCTAAGAGCTTTTCAAAATTGTTTTATCCTTCTGTAAATTTACAGATAATTTCATATTTATCTTTCAAGTCCTTTTCTAACTCCTCAATTTTCAAATCTTTATCTTTTATGAAAGATGCATGAGATTCTTTATCTTCAGCGGTGCCACCTTCAAGAATATGTGATCTCCTATGTCAAACTCCAATTCTCGCCGATGAGTATCAGCATAACTCTTCTGCTGGCTCTGCGTTGTCCTGATCCTGTCTCTGATGAGTCTGACTGTATCCTGAGTCTGCTGTATCAGCTTTGGCCCCAATACCTGTCTCTCTCCAACCTCATCCCAGTACAATGGGGATCAGCACCTCCTACCGTAAAGCACCTCATACAGTGCCATCCCAATGTTGGCCTGGTAGCTGTTGTTATACGCAAACTCAACCAGTGGCAAATACTGCATCCAACGACCTCCAAAGTCCAGCACACATGCTCGCAGCATATCCTCCAAAATTTGTATCGTCCTCTCTGTCTGTCCATCTGTCTGAGGATGAAAAATTGTGCTGAACGACAACTGAGAACCCAGGGCCCCTTGCAGACTCTTCTAAAAACGAGATGTGAACCGTGGGTCTTCATCTGAAACTATGGAAACTGGGACGCTGTAGAGTCTAACTATCTCCTGGATGAATAACTCAGCCAATCTGTCCATGGAGTAGCTAACTCTGATCGATAAAAAGTGGGCAGTCTTCGTCAATCGATCCACCACTACCCAAATAGCGTCCTATTCATGCAATGCTGGTGGTAATCCTGAGACAAAATCCATCGCTATATGCTCCCACTTCTACTCAGGAATGTGGAGTGGCTGCAATGATCCCGCCGGTCTCAAATGCTCAGTCTTCACTTGCTGGCACGTCAAACACTGATCCACATACTGAGCTATCTCCCTCTTCATGTTGCTCCACCAGAAAGACTCTCGGAGATCCTTGTACATTTTAATGCTACCCGGGTATACAATATATAGGGACCGATGTGCTTCCTCCAAAATGACCCTCTTGATCTTAGGATTGGCAGGAACGCATAACATGGTACGGAACCTCAAGGCTCCATCATCTAAAATGCTAAACTCTGGTTCCTGACCATCCTATACTTTTCCTATAAGCTCTATTAGTTCTACATCATTCTTTTGGGCTACTTTAATCCTCTCTTGTAGAGTCGGCTGCAAAATCAAGTCAGCAATGAAAGCTTGGGGATTGCCCTCTACCAGCTCCACACCAAGCCTTTCCAGATCCATCTAGATCGAATCTTGAATTTCCACTGCAGATACAGATGAATCCACTGATTTTCGACTCAAAGCATCAGAAACCACATTAGCCTTTCCTAGGTGGTAGCTGATAGTGCAGTCATAATCCTTTATTAGTTCCAGCCATCTCCTTTGCCTCATATTTAATTCCTTCTGCGTGAAGAAATATTTTAAACTCTTATGGTCAATAAATATCTCACACCTACCCCCATATAGATAGTGCCTCCAAATCTTCAGCGCGTAAACAATCGCCGCCAACTCCAGATCATGGGTAGGATAGTTTTTCTCATATTCTTTCAACTGTCGTAAGGCATAGGCTATCACTCTTCCTTGCTGCATCAATACACATCCGAGCCCTTTATGGGACGTATCACTATAAATTACGAACCCCTCTTCTCCTGAAGGAATCGTCAACACAGATGCAGTGATGAGTCATTGCTTCAACTCCTGGAAACTCTGTTCATATTCATCAGACCACTCAAACTTCACTCCCTTCCTAGTCAATCGGGTAAGTGGGCCTGACAATCTAGAGAAGCCCTCAACAAACCTGTGGTAGTACCTAACCAATCCCAGGAAACTCCTGATCTCATGCACGTTCTTCGGTCGTACCCAGTCTACTACCGCCTCAATCTTACTCGGATCAACAGAAATACCACCCCTGGATATAACGTGTCCAAGGAAGGTAACCTGTTCTAACCAGAACTCACACTTTTTGAGCTTCACATAAAGCTTCTTCTCTCGTAATACCTGAAACACTATACTCAGATGCTCCTCATGCTCCTCTGGGCTCTTCGAATACACCAGCATATCATCAATAAATACTACCACAAACTGATCCAAGTACTGGTGAAAGACCCTATTCATCAGATCCATAAACATTGTAGGAGCATTCGTCAACCCAAACGGCATAACTAGAAATTCATAGTGACTATACCGTGTTCTGAATGCCGTCTTTGGAACATATTCCACCCTGACTTTCACTTGATGGTACCCGGAGCGTAAATCTAGCTTCGAAAAGATCTGTGTCCCCTGTAACTGGTCAAACAACTCATCGATAAGCAGGAGCGGGTATTTATTCTTGATAGTTACTTTATTTATTTCTCGATAGTCGATCCACAACCTCATCGAACAATCCTTCTTCCTCAAAAACAAAACCGGTGCTCCCCAGGGCGACACACTGGGCCGAATAAACCCCTTATCTAATAGTTCTTGCAACTGCTCTTTCAATTCTTTCAGCTCTTCCGGTGCCATTTTATACGACACCTTCGAAATCGACGCTGTCCTTGGAACCAGATTAATAACGAACTTTACCTCACGATCAGGAGGTAGTCTCAGAAAATTCTCAGGGAATACATCAGGAAAATCCCTCACCACTGGGATATCCTCCACCCTCAGTTCCCCTTCTGATACAGCCTTCACACAGGCTAAATATCCCTGACAGCCTTCTGATAGCAACCTACGTGCCTGAATAGCAGATAATAACTGAGGTGGGGTGCGCACACGTGATCCCACGAATCTGTACTCCTGTCCCTCTAGAGGTCTAAATACTACCACTCTCTGATGGCAATCAATGCTAGCATAGTGGGCAGCTAGCCAATCCATGCCCAAGATTACCTCAAACCCATGCATGTCTAAAACCACTAGATTATCTAACAAAGACCTCCCCTGAATATCCACTGGATAGTCCCTGAGTACCTTTCTACATACCCCTATGGCCCTAGTCGATGTAGCAACAGACAAACTAATTTCTAACTATTGAGGCTTAAACACACACAATTTAACATAATCCCGGGCAATAAACGAATGCGTCGCCCCAGAATCAAACAAAATAGTAGCTTTAAATGACAGTATTGAAACCGTACCTATCACCACATCTCCTGCCGCCTCAGCATCTCCTGGCGTTAGTGCATACACTCGTGTCAGAGTAGTATTCCTCTGTTGTCCACCCTAACGTTCATGATAACCTTCTTTGTACGGCCGAGGAGCAACCACCACCGCTGGTGGTGCTTGGCAGTTTCTCACGATATGTCTAGGCTGGTGGCACTAATAGCAGACCACCTCTCTCGCTCGGCACTCTCCTAGGTGCCTCCTCAAACATCTAGGACATGGAGGGAGCATCTGTCTGCCCTATACTGCTCGCTCTCCTCCTCCCTGTCGTCGTCCTCCTCTGGTATCACATCTCCTCCACGGCCCTCGACTAGGCCCTACCTAAAAATCAAAAGGCGCAGGCCTCTTCCTCTAGCTCTGGGCTGCTGCGCCTCTTTGTATGCTGCTCTCAATCACTGCAGCCCTATCCACTATCTTCGAGAAATTCTGAGCTCGGAAACCTACCACCTGCTCATACAGGTTCTGCCTCAAGCCCTCCTCAAACTTCCTCGCCTTCCTCTCCTCATGTGGCACCATATATGGGGTGAACTAGGACAGCTGAACAAACCTTGTTGTGTACTGCTGCACCGTCGTAAACCCCTGTGTCAGATACAAAAACTCTGATGCCTTCGCACTCCTAACCATAGTGGGAAAGTACTGCTTGAAGAAAATCTCCCTGAAACGACTCCACGTCATCGCTACAGGGTCAGGCCTGTGCTCCTCCAATACTCTCACTGACCACCATCAGTACTTTGTCTCCCTAGTTAATTTAAAGGTAGCAAATAATACCTTCTGCTCGTCTGTACATGAGAGGACTGCTAGTATGTCCTCTATGTCCTGAACCTAGTTCTTTGCTACTAGTGGGTCTGCTCCTCCAACAAAAGACGGGGGTCGCATACACACGAATTGCTCGATCATGCAGCTTCTCTCCCCTGAGCTCCTGACCATCTCAGCCATCACCTGCTGAGTGACACTACGCAACACCGCGTTAGGGTTTGCACCACCCATACTGGAAGGTCCTACTCCATCACCTCCCGCATTCGTGTTACTATTCCCCAGATCAATCCTACAAAGGAAACAGCTAATCTCAGCATACAATCACTATCACACAATCCATACACTACAATAACTCATAAATTATTCCTCTATCCACATCCTAAATCCCCATTTAAGATTCAGCCCTACCACTCAGAAACAAGACCCAAAGGTAGTATCCATGATTTTCCTGAAATCGTCACCCCAGGAAAAACACAGAAACAACCCCGGTACCCATGTCCCTAGGCCGTAAGATAGAATCCTAAATCTCACCTCATTCTCAAACAACCATTAACTCACATGTCAGTCTACTCATCACCTATTTTCCTCAAAATCAACTCCTATACTCTGGTATTGTATTCCGCTGTCTACTAAAGTCTACAGAATCTAGCAACCTAAGCTCTGATACCAAACTGTGATGCCACGATTTTTTTTTTTCAATAAAGACCGTACCCAGTGCACGATTTTTTTTTTCAATAATAATAAATAATCACATGTCATCCACAACATCCACAAATCGACCACGTCAACAATCCTACTATCATTCGTATGACCCAACCCGCATTAGGTACCGGATAAAAAGTTATTTTATTATACAACCTAATAGCGGAAGACAGTATACACATATCATTCAGAATACAATACCCAGAGTATCCATATACATATAAACACAATACTATCTCATATACAAAAATAATACAACCCTAGGGAATCACACCTCCATAGTCCAAACTCACCCTATATATCAGGGTCCCAGCTCCCTATGATCACGCAGCTCTACCACCTGGCCTATCTCTGTTGCCTAAAAAATTTAGATAATTTGGGTGAGACACATCTCAGTAAGAAGGAATAAATTATTTACAGTGTGTGACCATATGAGTACAATTATAATACACTTTACTTTTCAAATCACCATTTCATCTAAGAAAATACACTGATATACACAGTCTCATAATCGTATAGATATACAACACAAGCTTTTATAAGCTTTAAAACCATTTATCAAATTCAATGATATCCAACACATAATTATCCGCGAAGTTCCTGAGAATAAGGAAGATTACCCGCCCATACAGGTAGCTTCCTTCTGCCCTAACACGTTATGCAGCCGGGTATGGCCACATCTTATACCTATCAGGGCACTCACCTTACTCAGTAAGCCCTCAGGCGGAGAGTTTCACTTCGCCTTAATTATTTATATTATTAACTCATACGGTTCCATTTCTCAATTTTATCAATCTTTATTTCTCTATTTCCATTCTTTCTTTCATTTCTCATTTTAGCCAATTTTATCATTCTTTCACTTTTCATTTCCACTTTACCTTCCAGCTCATGAATATCCTCGGTATCAAATATCAACATCGCGTCTGTAACTCATGGCCACCCTGATGATCTTTCTATCCACGCCATGATTCCCCCCATGGTCAAGGTTGTGCGGCCTGAAGGATGGATCTAACCGCTGTTGGCCAACCCGGTTAGATCAAATATCATATCACATATCGCGTCTATAGTACGACTAGCCGGCCTACAACCCTGATCCGGATTCAGGGGGCCCAACAACCCTACACAATGGCATAGTCGATTGTCACGCCACATGCTCCAAGAGTCCGTGTCGTTGCACTAACATCACTAGCAACGGTACCGTGCTCAATATCATAACCATCCAACTGGGTTTACCACCACATACCCGCAATCATTATGCGATATTGACATTTTATCATTCATATTTCACGTATTTCCACATTTCTCATTTTCATATTATAGAATTAACATTACAATATTTTCATTTCACATATTCACATTTCAATATCAGCATTCTCAACACATTTTATCATTTAAATGATATTTTCTCAGTTCATAATTCATCTCATCTCATACTATCATATACATATCTTATTTCACAATTACTCAGTATTTCTTAAAATACATTTCCATATTTCACCTTTCTTCATTTTCTCAGAGAATACATTTTTTGCACATTTCACTTTCATCATTTTCTTACATTTCAATTCTCATATTAAAACACATTTCAGTATCACATATTTCACAGGGTAAATCATCTAACTCAATTTAAACATTTCTCAATATAAATCATATGCCACGCAAATTTCATATGATATTTATATCATAATAAATTTCAGGTAAAATAACATACACCATTTTCACATATTTTTCAACCCTTAATTTTCATAAAAAAGACTGTTATAATTTATTCCCCTTACCTGGCTTACTAAGAGTTTCGCTAGGATCCCAAATCCTACGCCCTTGGCGCCTGAAATTTTACTCCTACAATTTGCATTTTTTCAAGATTAATTAATCTATTTCTCCAAAATAATACTCATTTAGCCTTCTCTTGACTCCATATACCTCAAATTAATATTTAAACTATTATTTAACACCCCCACTTAATTTTTTTGAATTTTGCCTGCGGGTCCCAAAATTACACCTACGGCGCTCACTCGGACCCTAAATTTCAGAAATCCTACTTTAGCCCCAGATGCTCAATATTTTAACTTTTCTAAATTAATGCTAATTAATTAAAAATAATCCCCTTAATAACTCCCATACCCCAAATTTGGGGTTTTGGCCCGACACCCCCACGAGAATTCCGTCCCGCTAGACTTGTAGAGAATTATCCCTAGATTCTCGTGGTGGTGTTCGTTCGTCACTTGAGCTTATATTTTACAAGAAATTAAAGAAAAATGGGAAAATGACTTACCCCAGGAGATACATCTATGCCGCTCCTACCACCGATCCGCTCCAGTAGAAATGACGGCAGCGGAGAATGGAGCCCAACAGTATCTTTGGATTTTCGATCGGGCGAAAATCAGTCACAAAATCGAGGAGAGAGGGAGAGAGAATGAGGGGAGAGAAAGAGAGAGAGAGTTCAGAGGTTGGCACAGAAAGCAGAAAAGAAAAGAAAAGAAAGAAGAAAAAGAAGAAGATAAAGGTGGGGGGCAGCCTGTCTACGCTGGAGTTCTCCTAAAGGCACCTGAAGCTTCTTTGCTTCAGGTGCTTCAACATATAATAATAATAATAATAATAATAATAATAATAATAAATTTAATTAATATTAATAATAATATATTTTATTAATAAAAATAAAAATAAATTTTAATTATTATTTTTATTAAATTCGATTAATTAATTAATTAATTAATTTTTTTTTGGGAATCACTCTACTAATCTTCTATAACCCTTTTTGGGGTTATTACAATATTTCTCTTACCTGGTTTCTAAAAAGCCCATATAAAATCTAGCCTTGCACCCGCAGGATTTTACGTTCAATATCCTGAAAACAACATGTCCCTGAACAAAACTTCAGTATTTCTTTAACTACTACATTTTCTACAACTATGGGAAAGGCATAAACTAAATAAAAAGCCTTACCCTGAATTTGGGATAGAGTTTAAGTCAGCCCCACCAACGATCCACTCCAGAAGACTTGAAGAGAACTTTCCCAGGAGTGTCGTGGTGGCCTCAGATCGTCAAACTGACGAGAAACGAAGCTGAAATCGAAGAGAGAAGGGGAGAGAGAGTTGGTTTTTAGAGAGAGAGAGTGTGTGTGTGTGTGTTCCTGCGAAAATTTTTTGTGAAAAATTCGATTTTTGGCTTACTTATAGACCCGAATTCGTCGACGAGACACATCATCTCGTCGACGAGTTCATGAAGGAAGTTCGTTGCCGAACATGAACCCCTCTTCAACAAATTCAAACTACCAAAACCGCCCTCTCGGTATTTTCTCGTCGACGAGACACGTGTCTATGTCGATGATCCTCAGTAGAATACTCGTTGACGAAGTCCTGCATTCATTGACGAGACCCCTTTTAGCCCTTTTGAAATTTTCCTTTCCTCCTTCTTTTATTATTTAATTCCAATAATTTTCTGGGTTATTACACATCTAGAACCACAGAAGGTGTAAAATGAGATAGCTTTAGAAATTTAGCAGCATACTGCAGAACAGCAAGGCGCCTTTGAGTCAAGTTGAAAAATTCCTCCACCTTTGCGTTCCTAGTGGTGGCGGGAAAATATCGGTTGTAGAAGACTTGTTTGAACCGACCCCAGGTCATCTCTATAGGTACCGCTCGCTGTTCCTCCAATAGCTTCATTGCGTGCCACCATCGTTAAGCTTCTCCAGCTAGTTTGAAAGTGGCGAAAGAACCTTCTGCTCCTCGGTGCAGTTCAATACCGCCAGTATCTTTTCCATTTCTTACATCCATATCTCAGCCTTAATCGGATTGGTGCCACCCTCAAAAGATGAAGGTTTCAGGCGAGTAAATTGGTCAATGGTGCAACCCTGGTGCATTGGTGGATAGCTTGTTCTCCCGAAATCCCGTCTCATTTCTTCCCTAACCTGATGAGCTATTCCTTGTAACAGTCGAGAGGTGTCAATATCATCTCCGCTGGAAGCTCCCATTTCGCTTCCTCCTCCTTCATCCACGCCTTTGCCCCTTGGATCCATCCCTGAATATAAATGTACAATAGAGGCAATTTATAATCTCCACATCTTTATATATTTGACGTAATCACAAAACATGAAACCAATTTAATATCCAAATCCACAATTAAATATTCAACATCCATTTATCCACAATCATCTTAACTTTCAAATTCAAATTCCAAATCTCAGTTTCACAACTCGGAAACATCACCGTCTATGGATTTACCGTGGTTTTCTGAAATCGTCGACTGATTTAGAAAATCACAGAAGTCCGTCAAGGGATTTCTGCCTCCAAGCTATGAAATAAACTCAACTCCTATCAACACCCTAATTTACCCATTCTTACCCTCATTCAACTCAAACCTATACTCTGATATTAATCCTCCTAAATTTCGTAAGACCGTTATGCTCTGATACCAACTATAATGCCCCGGACCCGCCATGTGGGGCCCAGAGTTTTAGGAGACTGACACGCGTCTCTGATACCATTCACACAGCGGAAAATAAAAATATGACCTCAACAAATTATACCAAAGTTCTATATATACACATGCAAATCCATAATAATTGCAACCATTTAATTATCAAAGATGGTTTCAACCACACGATTTTTCCCAATATAATATATCTATCTAAAAGCAACATTTTCAATACCAACATGGTTTAGAAAAATTATACCTGAATATGTAGAAATTATACCCAAAATTAGTCGTTTAAAATTATTAAAAAGCTATCATAAAAATTTCCCCTTACCTGCTCCTTGGGATTCCTGCTCAAAATCCAAACAAAACGAGACCCTGTATTCCAAAAATTCCAACTTCCTCGAATCTAAAAAAAAAATACTCGTATAATACTTCCTACGCTCCAAATACCTCAAAATAATAATAAAACCTTAAGTTATTTCACTTACCCTAGTTTTGGGATATTTCCCAAACTTCTCAAATTGAAGATCCGCTCTGCCTATACTGCAGAAAATCTTCCCAGGAGTCTCATGGTAGCTTCTGATCGTCAAACCGAGGTAAATCCGGCCCAGAATTGAAAAGAGAATGTAGTAGGGCCAAAATTCTAGAGAGAGAGAGAGGATACTTGTAGAAAAATTCAAGCTGAAATGAAAGAACTTGCTATTTATAGGCAGGGGTTCGTCGACGAGACATGTGGACTTGTCAACGAGTCCTGGTACACAGTTTAGTGACGAACCAACAAACTTGTTGACGAATTTCAGTCATGTGAAAACCTTTTTTGGTAATTCCTCATCGATGAGACATGTGCCCTCGTTGACGAGCCAAGACAGAATACTTATCGATGAGACTAGTTGGGTCGTCAACGATTGCTCACTGTCACCTTTTAAAAATTTCTTTTTTCTTCCCTTCTATCCTTCTTATTATTTTAAATAGTTAAAATTTTCTAGGTCGTTACAACCAAGGTCTTTCATCTCAAACAGCTGACACAAAAATTGCTTAAACTTATGAATACCACAAGTATCATCACCAGTAATGATCATATCATCAACATAAAGTAGTAGAATAGTGATGCCAATAGCAGTGTGACGAGTAAAAAGGGCTAAATCATAGGGGCTAGAAGCAAACCCTAGTTGTGCAATAATGGAGCTGAACTTGGCAAACCAAGCACGGGGAGTTGCTTAAGCCCATATAAAGCACAATGGAGACGACAGACCTTACTAGGAGGATGAGGATACCCTAGAGGGGGCTGCATATATACCTCTTCAGCCAAATCACCATGTAAGAAGGCATTCTTGACATCCATATAAAATAAAGGTCATTGTCAGGCAGAGGCAATAGCCAAAAGGGAGCGAACGGAAGTAATACGAGCAATAAGGGCAAATGTCTCCTCATAATCAATGTCATATTCCTAAGTAAAGCCCTTTGCCACTAAACGAGCTTTATATCTTACTTCAGAACCGTCGGAGTTCATTTTCTGTTCATACACCCATTTGTTTCTAACCACAATCTTTCCAAAAGGTAGGTCAACCAGGTCCCAAGTATGAGTTTTGTGAAGTGCATCAAGTTCTTCAGACATAGCTTGCTACCAAATAGGAATAGAACAAGTTTCGCGATAATTGTGAGGCTCATAAAGAGAGTCAATAGTAGAAAAACAGTGATAATCACTAAGATAGGTAGGAGGTGCCCTTACCTGATTCGAATGATGGACATCCAAATCAGAGGATTCAGGCGGAGTGGATGCAATGGCATAATCATTAGATGGTCCAGGTTCAGGAGAGGCAGACACAGAGTGATCACCTGATGAGCTGTCATGACCTGCATTAGAGAAAAAATCGGGAGAGGGATCTATGGCAGGGTTAGTGAAAATGGGAGAGTATGAGGGACAATCAGAAGAAAATGGAGAGATACTAGTGAACATTTTGTCTTCCCAAAACTGAACATGTCGAGAGACTTGAAGACGCTTGGCTATGGGGTCATAGCACCGATAACCCTTGTGTTTAATGCCACAACCAAGAAAGCAACAGAGGCGAGAGTGAGGTTCAAGTTTTGTATTTTCATTAGGTGGGTGTAAAATAAAGCAGGCACAACCAAATACATTGAGAAGAGAATATTCAGGTACCTTTCCATAGAGAGCCTCATATGGAGATTTATTGGAAACAGTAGGAGTTGGAACCCGATTAATAGTGTAAACAGTGGTAAGAGTAGCTTCACCCCAAAAGTATTCTGGGAGGGATGCAGAGAAGAGTTGAGAGGGAACCGTGTCAAGAACGTGACGATGCTTACGTTCTGCACGGCCATTCTATTGGGAGGTGGATGGAAAGGATCGATGGGATAAGGTGTCGGCCTTTTGAAGTTCTTCAATGAAAGGGGTAGAAGTTTATTATAGGGCATTATTGGACCAAAATGGTGAGATCAAATTGAGTTTAATCATCTGCTAAAGTCATGAAAAACATTAAGTAACCCAATGCGATCATGTAAAAGATAAATCCATGTATACCGAGAGTAATCATTGATAAAAATGACAAAGTAACGAGACCTACCCTTAGTAAGGACAGGAGTAGGTCCCCAAATATCATAATGAATCGAATCAAAAGGTGCAGAAGACAAAGAATTACTTTCATTAAAAGGTAAAGCTTTCTGTTTCCCAAGTTGACAAGGCATACAATCAAAAGGTTCAAACTTAACATTTCCTAAGAAACCACTAGAAGCTAAAGACTGAACACAAAGAGGTATAACCGAGACAAGAATGCCAAACACTGGAAGACACTACAACAGAAAGAGATAAAGGAGCACACAAACGAGGCAAATGCATAGATGTGAGCTCAAAAAGGCGATCAACTTTATGCCTGGTCCCAACAAGCTGGGCCCGTCTTCGAATCCTACACATAACAACCTTTGTGAGAAAATGTTAAGATCAAACCACTTTCAATAAGTTGACCAACAGAAAGGAGATTGAGAGACAAGTTAGGCACAACATATATGTCAGGTACAGAAAAAGTAGGAGTAGAAACATGACCAAGATGACTAACATGCATATGTAAACTATCGGCAGTATAAATTAAGAAAACAGGATTTAAAGACTGCTCCTGTGTCACTAAAGAGGAATCAGAGGTCATATGATTGCAACAGGCATAATCAATAAACCAAGGTGTAGAGGTACTTGTGGAGACTGATAAGGCTGTAGAAGTGCGAGATAGAAACTGGGTGATAATTGCCTCAAGGTCAGCTACAGAAAGAGATGACAAAGGAGGTGCAGAAGATTGAGCAAAAACTGAGGAGCTGGTGGAGGCAGCAGCAACAATCTTGGAAGAGTAAGATGCCTTAGCCTTGAGAGCATCCCTAGCATCCTTGTCCTTCTTCTTAGGATAATCAGAAATACGGTGACCGTCTTCCTTACAATAGTGGAACTAGCCATTGAAATGGCGCAGTTTATAAGAAGCAACAATTGCAGCAAGAGTAACCGAAGTAAAGGAGCTAGACGAAGCAGTAGCCAAGACCATATCGATAGAATGAACCCGACCAGTCTGTTGTCGTGTCTCCTCATAAATGAGCTTCGCAAGAGCAACCTCAAGTGTAAGAAGAGGAGATCAATGTAACAAAGAAGCTCGAGTATTCTCAAATTCATCCCGAATATGCATCATAAAGTATATAAACTGACGATGATCCTGATATGCAACAAAAAGCTTAATCGACTGCTCATAAGAAAAAAGCAGGGTTAGCTTGAGAAAGCTGATCCCAAATGCCACTAACCTGAACATGAAACTCGACAATAGACAGTCCAGGTTCCTAGTGCATCTGGGAAAGCCTAGTTTCCAACTGAAACTCAAGAGCAATATCACTACCACAGTTGTATCATTTTACCAAAAAATCCCAAGCAAGTTTGGCATTACGAAACTTAGGAAGTAAACTCTAAATAGTAGGAACTGAGTATCTCTTATCCAATGGTACCTTACATCAATGTGTTTCGATCTCGAATGAAATGAAGATTTTTTAGTAAGGTGAATAGTGCTCTCATTATCACAAAACAACACATATTGTTGTAGCGTGAAACCAAGCTCCTGTAAAAACTTTTTCATCCATAGTAACTCTTTACAAGCTTCAGTTGTTACAATCAACTCTACTTCAATTGTAGAAAGTGCAATACATTTTTGTAACCTAGACTGCCAATGTAATGACCCAAAATATATACATACAAGGTTAGTGGAATGATACTAAAATAAATAAATAATTAAATAATATATTATATTATATTAATACATTAATGTAATATAATATTATAATATATATATATATATAAAGTAACATTGTAGAAGCATCCTGTAGAAGCATCCTAATTTCAGAATTGAACCCCCCTGCTCTGCTCTCTCTCGTCTCTTGTCTTTCGTCTCTCTCAATTTATCTTCCATTTTTTAGCTGAATTGAAAAATGAACATCATTTTCGGGTCCTAACTCCGCTCATCGACGTTTTAACCGGAGAGATTTCATCGTTTAGACGTCATAGGCACCACTCCAAGGTTAAGGTAAGGGGAATAGATTATGTTAGTTTATTTTTAAATTGAACCGATTAAAATTGAGTATTTGGATACAAAAATATTATATATATTAGATTTTTTGGATGAATCAAGCGTATGAAATTTATGATTTTGGGTTTATTATATACGTATTTGGGAAAAATAAAAGTGTGTAGGGTGATCATCTCCTTTTTCTTGTAAAATCTATATATTTCTGAGTCAAATTAAAACTGTAGAGGTGATCATACCCTTGTTTTTAGTAAAATATACTGAGTGTATTACGACATACTGTAGTAACCCGAACTCAAAAAATAAAAGAAAAATAAATAAAAGAAAAGAAAAAGAAAAATAAATAAAAGAAAAGGAAAATAAATAAAGGAAAGGGAAAATAAGAAAAAGTATGGAAATGGTTTACTTTAGCACCAAACCATCGACGGTTTAAACTACCGAGGGTTTTTAAAAAAGGGAAAATAGGGCAAATCGTCAACGGTTATAGGAAACTGTCGACGGTTTAGCGTGGGGACAGCCTGTTTATAAATAGATTTTAGGTCATTTTTATTAAAAAATCCACTTCTCTCTCTCTCTCTCTCTCTACGTTTCGAACTTCTCTCTCTCTCTCATCCCTCACGTGATTTTCTCTCACTTCTATGCTCACCCAAAGCCACTCTCACTCGTCGATCATCTTTCTCGGGGTTGCCAGATCAGTTTCGGCGGCAGTTCCGTAAAGTTAAGGTTTTTATCTCCTATTCATTTTAGGTAAAACTTTGGGAAACATGTAAGGGGAATAGATTAAGTCAGTTGTTTTATAAATTCTACTGGTTAAAATAGAAATTATATGTGTATGTATATGATTATCATACAAGTTTCGAAGGCCAACCGTTTAAACTGAGGGTTTTGAGCCTAAGGTTATGTTAATAGCTATTATTTTCGAAAATGAACCGATTAAAGTAAAGAAAAATGCTACACGATTTAAATAATGGATTCTCTGGATAATTTGACTAATTGAAATGATTGATTGGAATTATTTTACATTTTCTAAAATTGGTCAAGGTGGGTAGGGTTAATAATCTCCGTTTTTCTTACTAACGCTTATTTTGAGTATTAGATAAATTGTGGAGATAATTTAACCTATATTTTTTTTTTCAGTAAAGCAGATAATGAACATGGATTGGCTTATTATTTTAGTAGTTATATAGATATGTGTATTATTCAAATCGTGAAGCATGAAGAAAAATGAAAATATTGTGTTGAGTTATGAAATATGTATAATATGTTGAAATACTGAAATACGTTAGAATTATATTGTATCTAGAATTGTTTAATTAGAGTAGAATTTTAATGTTAAATTGCAATGTACGGTTTGCGAAATCCAATGGACCATAGTACGCATGGTACTGTTGCGAGAGTTATAGAGAGCTTAGTGCAACCACACGTCTTAGAAAGAGTGTTGGTATTGAATAGTCGATTGAGCTGTGAATGGTAGTGTTCCCCTTATAGTCTAGACTAACATGGGAAAGCCAATCGGACTAGCAGACTGAAGAGTTAGGAATTGATTTAACTCTGGTGGGTCGATTAGGGTTAAGTCTAGCCTACGGGCTGCACTGTGACAACTTGAATAAAAATGGTATTTAAAATAATAAAGAGGAAGAGAAATTATCAGAGGACTCATCGACGAGGAAATACCGAGAGAGGTTTTTGAGCTGACTGAATTTCGTCGACGAGGAGTGGGTTTCGTTGACGAAATTACTGAAGGACTCATCAAGGAGATGACATGGCTCATCAATGAATCCAGTCATATAAATACTAAAAATCCGGATTTTAACTTCACAATTAAGCAAACACTCACCCTCTCTCTCTCCCTTCAGCTCCCTCTCCATCTTTCTTTGATTTCAGGCCAAATTCACGCCGAATCGACAATCTGAAGTCACCAAGACGCTCCTGGGGAAGTTCTCTCCAATTCTGCCGGAGCGGATCGTTGGTGAAAGCAAGTTAGAAATCATCCCTGAGTTGAGGTAAGACTTATTAAGTCAAATTTGGTCTTGTGATAGTTATAAGAAATGATATACACATGAAAATACTGAACTTTAATACTGGGAGTTTTCAGTTTCAGGGTATTGATTAGGAAATCCTACGGGGATTAGACCAGAATATTTTAAGGGCTTTCTTAGTAGCCAAGTAAGGGAATAAATTAAAGCAGTTATATTTCACGCAAATTACTATTATTTATGAGCAAATTGATTTCCTAAAAATATGTATGATATTTGAATATTATGGAATAAATGCACGATTGGGAAAAACACTGCTATTATGTTGAAACGTGTATATATGTATGAGATGTCAGAAATCATGATTTTTAGAAAATAATGTATGGTTTTATACAGCAAATGTGTAGCATGAATATTATTTTACATGGAGAAATATTATGATATGAATGCTACGGTTTGAAAAATTATGAAAGTATACAGTACATTATGATTCTGACAAGTACATGATAAAATGATTATTTTCAGAATGACATATTTATGTATGATTTTGGCGCGAGGCTGTATTTATGTATGATTTCGACGCGAGACCATATTTATGTATGATTTTAGCGCAAGGCCGTATTTATGTATGATTTTGGCGCGAGACTGTATTTATGAAATTATGAAAGATGCTATGTTATCATGTACTATATGTTATCAGAACCCGGATGTTAGTTTAGTTCAGTTCAGGAGCACGGTACCGTTGCTATATATGTATAGATCAGATATCTATGTTCAGACTTGTGCTAACCACCCCACGAGGGGGTGGGAGATGGATAGTCGATGTGACTTTCAATGTAGAGTTGTAGACGTCCACTTGGAAGTCCGTACTAGGGTGTGGCGGGCCCATCGTACTTACAAATATTTTTGACTCAGCAGTGGTCAACCAGCCATTGTTGGGTCCCGCTTTTGGGTTACACAACCCGTCATGGGGGGTAATACATGACATCAGCTAACTATTCATCCTGGGTATGTTTTTAGTATTATGAGTTATAACAAATGTTTTATGAACTATATGAATTATTAGTAAATATGAAAGCGTATGATGATTCAGTATATTATGATGAATGTTTACAGATATATGAAAAGTATTATATATCTATATTATCATTAAATATTCATGTTGCCACACAGATATTTTTAGTTTATTTTCCCTTACTCAGAAGTGTCTTACCCCCGAATATTAAATGATTTTTCAGGAAACCCTGAGAGACTGGCTGGTTGTGGCCGCCGTTGAACTTAGTGAGATACCCCACTAGGAAGGTAAGATTTTGATCTAGGATCAGGAGATTTTTTTTGGAGCTTTCCCATAAGAACTCCATGGTTAAGTGTGCTTGGCTTGGAGCAATATTGGGATGGGTGACCTCTTGGGAAGTTTTCTCAGGAAGTGCGAGAGTAAGGAAAAAACACACTGAAAAGGACACGTGTTGATCTGTGGGGCCAGTCATTAGTCCGATAAGGCCCACCCCCTATTGTCTGGTCTAGGTGGAGGAGGAGAGATGCAGTGCTCCCTGACAGACCCAGGTTGAGGTGTTACAATTTGAAAGTCAGGTAAGGGGGAAACTTATATATTAAATCAGGTTTTTCATGAATTAAAATGAATTATGCGTTATTTTTGTATATATGTTTATATGTGGGTTTAAAATGTCAGCCATGAAATTTATGTTTTCAGAGCCTAGGAATGTTTATATAGTTATGTATATGTGAAAATGAATGAATGGAAGTGGAAAGGAATTTTTCTAAGAAATTAATTAAGAAATGAAATGTATTTTCAATATATCAATGTTAACTATGGGTTGGCTTATTTTGTGGGAAATGCATATGAATTTTACTGCTAAAACTGTGTGGCATCAAATTCTGTGCAAATATATGTTAGATATATGTGATGCAAGATAAGTAAGTAAAACTTATGAATAAAATATGATATGGACAATGTTGTTTGTGTATGTTAAATGCAACCATGTAAATGTAAGACAGCTGAAAGATAGCCATGTTAGCAGATCTAGCACACTTTTGTGTAGACTAACTGATGACAGCTAAAAGGAGCTGTGTTAGCAGATCTAACACGTTTCTACGTAGACTAACTGATGATGGCTAAAGACCAGCTATAGTACGAAGGAAGGAAATGAAAATGTTATGCAACGAAATGACAAATGAATGACAATGCAATGAAATGAAATGTGAAACATGAACGATACGAATGGAAAAGAGTCACTTAAAGTGAAACGAAATGCGAAGTTAAGTTATGAACAGGAATGAATGTGCATGAATGTATAATGAAAGAAAAGAATGATGTATTACGATATTAGAAGTATGTATGTACGTAGAACATGTTATGATTGGGCAAGGCGAACTCTTCGCCTGAGGGCTTGCTGAGAAAGGCGAGTGCACTATTAACTTTAGATGTGGCAATAGTTGCATAACGTACTAAGGCAGAGGGAACCTATTTGTATGGACGGGTAGATTTCCTTATCCTTAGGGCCTTTGCCGGTAAACTATTGTTGAATGTGTGAGTACGATATTAATCTAATGCTTGAGGGCTTATTGAGTAAGGTAAGTGCCTTGGTATGCTTTAATTGTGACCATAGGGCTACCTATGTATCAGAGCAGAAGGGTGCTACTTGTATGGGCGGGTAATCAACCCTATCCTTAAGTAATTTCGTTGGTTAAAAATTTGCATGTGCTTGTTTAGGTTCAGAAAACGATTTCAAAGTTATGTTAATGATTTGCAAAAGTTATTAAAATGATATCTATATACCTCATGTTAGCCACACGCTGTTTTAATATGTATATTTCTTCCCTTACTGAGATGTGTCTCACCTGAATATAAATGTTTCTTTTTCAGAACATCCTCGAAATCGGGCTTAAGGAGCTCAAGGGTATTATTGCGTTTTTTAGGACTATAGAAATAAGGTATATGTTGATAATATTTTGGGAATGGAAATGTTTATGTTTTATGTTATTACGTTTTTAGGTTTATTGAGAACGGAATGGTTGTGAACATACTGAATGTTTTGGAGATGTATGAATATATAGAGATTATGATGGTTGGTTTTTATGGATTTTTAGTTAGGATATAGTAAACTCTGGTATATTACGGTATTATGGAATGTTGGTATTATGGTCTATGTTGCATGGAGATTTTGTTTATGATTTTAGCTGCGTATTGTCACGAACCGACTATTTTCACACCGTTGTGAAGGGTCGTGCAGCGCTAGCTAAAGCACTTTTGCTTAACTAGCCAACCTATCATTTACCAACATTCATCCACGAAGCATTTTCATTAACATTCATTCAGATAGCAGCGGAAACAATAATCAATTCATGAAAGCCGTGGCAAGCAAGTAGTAAACATTGAAGCAAACGTAATTCATTAACAAATCCTCCATTGACATGTTGTACTTAGCGAGGGAGGCAAGTAGGCTAAGCACGTTGACAATTGCTAGTGACTTTTACAATGACTGATGAATACTCACCCTCCCCTAAAGAGGTTTTTATGTAATTACTAGCCTAGCACTAGGAAACATCAAAGTGACTGAGGTGTCATATTGCCTTATTTGGCTTACAAAGACTTTACTAGCAGAACATAACCCTACACTAGTATTTACATGATGGAAACCCATTCCAAGCACATAAGATAAGCGGTCATAGGCAAGCATAATGCCTTAAACAAGCTTAGCTCGTGACATTCTCCCCCACTTATGCGGTTGACGTCCTCATAGACTTTTGGCAGTAGGTACACTTCAACTTTGTCCACGAATAGCTTCAAAACTTCCGCAGAAATCCATCTGATTTCTTTGTCATCAAGACACTTCCACTTCACTAGGAACTTCTGCTGCTTCTTTCTTGAGGATATGAACTTTCTATCTACAAGGATTTCTTCAACTTCATGTCTGTCAAGTTGTACTGTCTTCAACTCTGCGCTATTTGACTGACTTCTACTCAGGTCGTTGGTGTTGGTGTTGAATGGCTTGAGGCAGCTGACATGAAACTACGGTCTTCTCCCCTTATCTGCCCACTTCTTCATCTGCTTAGAAGCTTTCTCCAGATAGGCTTGGGCAAACTCTGCATTCTGTCTCCCTTCACTGGTGAAGATGTACGCCTTGGGACTCGCCCACTGTGTGAGGTAACAGCGGCAGCTGGCCTGTAACAAGCTTAAAAGGGCTCTTGTTGGTTGTTGAGCACCTTTAAGTGTTGCCACAGAACGAAGCCACATCAAGTAGTTGCACGCCATTCTTCTGGTTGTCATTAACAAAATGGCACAAGTACTCATCTAGCAGCTCTCTGAATCTTTTCATCTATCCGTCTGTCTGTCAGTGATAACTCAAAGAGATGTCAAGATGTAACCTGAATATCCTGAAAAACTCTGTCAAGAAGTTGTCAGTGAACATTAAATCTTAGTCACAAATAATAACTTGGGGAACACCCCAATGTTTCACAATAGTCACAAGGAACAATTGTGTCGTCTCCTCTATCGAACAGTGGTATGGCCATGAAAGTATCATACTTCTTCCGCTCCCCCTTGTCTTGTTGGCAAGTGAGACAATTTTTGGTATAATCAACCACATCATCCCGCGTGTGCGGCCAATAATACCTCCCCAGTAGTTCTGTCATTGGAGTCATTCTCCGCAAATACCCCTCAACAAACTTTCTGCAGTATCTAGTAAGGCCAAGAAAGGAATGCAACTCCTTCACTGTCGTGGGGATCTTCCATTCTTGAATCATCCTTACCTCCTCCATACCCCTCCGGATACAACCTTGTTCAACCACTTGTCCAAGGAATTTGTTGCTCCGCCGAGCGAAAGAGAAATTCTCCTTCTTCACTTTCAGACTGTTTCCCCTTAGCCTGTCGAACACCTTCCATAGATGCCCTTCATGTTTCCTCTGAAACAACACCGATGCTCCCAACGGTGTTTTGGAAGGGCGAACACATCCCGCTTCCACTTCATTATGTTGTTTCCCCAACTCTACTATCTCTCGAGGCGCAATCCGACATGGCCTTTTAGAAGGTGGTTTCACTCCTGATAACAACTCGATTTCATTCTCCACAGTCCGTTGTGAAGGCAAATTGTGAGGTAGCTTATCCGGCAACACCTCCTTATACTCATCCAACACTGCTTAGATGGTCGTAGGCTCCAGCTCTGGGCCTACTTTTTTGTCTACCACCACCATGGCTAGACGTGTCTACTCACCCTGACCCAATCCCTTATTGAGTTGTATGGCTGAAAGGGACTTTCCGTCGTCTCCTTTCGTTGCAACGACATGCACCATGCATGAGTGATCTCCCATCAGACACATGGAACCAGCTGAAGGCATCAGCACTGCCCTCATCCCCCTTAAGAACTCCATTCCTAGAATGACTGGAAAGTCATCCAATGGCACCATTATGAAATTTGCATGACCTTCCCACTGTCCAAGCTTTACAGCCACTTGCTTGGCTACTTCCAGAGTAGGTTGGGCTATAGAGTTAACTGCTTTCATGCGTCTTGTATCCTTCTCTAAGGATAAGTTGAGTCTCCATGCTTCCAACTTGGAAACAAAATTATGAGTAGCCCCCGTATCCACCATAGTGCAAGTACTCTTCCCATTTATCCTCAAGTCCACAAACATTAACCCTTTTGCTCGTGTAACTTTCAGTGTTTTTGCCTACTTTTCCAGTGCGTTCACCCGCCGCACTGAACCCACCCTCAGGGCATCATCCTCTTCCCCATCGTCTTCCACTACCTGCTCTACAATGGAAGCCTGTAAGGCATTTAGTGATGCTTTGTGAGGGCACTCAAAAACTCTATGAGGCCCACTACACAAGTGGCACGAAATTTTACTCTTCCCCTTTCCATTGGGTGTGTTGAACCCTTGAGATGATGAAGCTTCCTTTGAGGTTGATGATTTAGAGTCGACTCCCCCACTATTGGGTTTTCCATTCTTGAAAGACTTTCCACCATTTCCCTCTTCACCAAACCGTTTGGACGAAGCGTTATCATCACCAATGTAGTCAGTCAAGCGTTCTGTAGCTGCTTGTGCAGTTGACAAGTCTTGAACCCTTTGCCTATGAAGTTCAGTTCTTGCCCACAGTTTCATCCCCTCAAGAAAATAGAACAACTTGTCCTTCTCCGACATATCCCGAATATCCAACATTAAAGCAGAAAATTGTTTCACATATTCGCTGATCGACCTCGTATGCTCGAGATTTCTCAGTTTTCTCCTTGCATTATACTCAACATTCTCAGGAGAGAATTGGGCCTTGAGTCTCTCTTCAAGTCTACCCAACTATCAATTACACAACTTCCATTTTCAATTTCTTTGTACTTGGTTCGCCACCACAGTTTGGCATCACCAACCAAGTACATGGCCGCAGTATCCACCTTTGCCTGTTTTGAGGCCATCCTCACAATGCGAAAGTACTGCTCCATATCAAACAAGAAGTTTTCTAACTCCTTGGCATCTTGGGCACCCCCATACGTCCTGGGTTCTGGCACCCTAGTCTTGCTAACTCTCAAAGTGTTGGAGTTCCCCATAGCAAGAACCATTACATTCATCTTTGCATCCAGATCTGCCATCGGGGCCTACAAAGTTTCAACTGTATGGCGAAAGTCCTCTGACAAGTCACCTATCAAACCTGTTTGATGTTTTTGTGATCCCATCACCTCATCAACAAATTCTCTCATCTGGGCCACCTCTGCAGCCATAGTGTTGGTTGTTGTCTCAACCTGTGCTTCCAGCACGCTGATCCTCTCAGCAGTGTTTGGTGCCATGGTCACTTATTAAAGCTTCCCAATTCCAACAACGAAGGCAATCAAATTCACGTAGCAACTCAACCTTGGGCTCTCACCAAGTGTCACCGACTTGGCTCTGATACCAAATGTCACGGACCGACTATTTTCACACCGTTGTGAAGGGTCGTATGGCGCTAGCTAAAGCACTCTTGCATAACTAGCCAGCATATCGTTTACTAACATTCATCCATGAAGCACTTTCATTAACATTCATTTAGATAGCAGCGGAAACAATAATCAATTCATGAAAGTCGTGGCAAACAAGTAGTAAACATTGAAGCAAACGTAATTCATTAAAAAATCCTCCGTTAACATGTTGTACTTAGCGAGGGAGGCAAGTAGGCTAAGCACGTTGACAATTGCTAGTGAGTTTTACAATGACTGATGAACACTCACCCTCCCCTAAAGAGGTTTTTATGTAATTATCATCCTAGCACTAGGAAACATCAAAGTGACCAAGGAGTCATACTGCCTTATTTGGCTTACAAAGACTTTACTAGCCGAAAATAACTCTACATTAGTATTTACATGATGGAAACCCATCCTAAGCACACGAGATAAGCGGTCATAGGCAAGCATAATGCCCTGAACAAGCTTAGCTCGTGACATGTATGTATGTTAATGATTTATGATTTAATAGGATAATATCAAGTATAATGCACTGGACCCAGGTTGCGGGGTTCGGGGTGTTACATATTTAACCAGAGTATAATAGAACAATGTATGTGAATACAGAATATATGAAGACAGAGGATATGAAATGTGATAACAAAGTATGTGATAGGAGAACAGAGCATGTGAAAATAGAGATTATGAAGAGTTGAGTTTTATAGAGATAACAACATACAAAGTAAAGTAACATAGTATTAATTGTGTGTATAGTATAATTATATGTATTTGGGGCGACGTAAACTATAGAGACCTAGATAATATTCATAATTTAAAATAACAGGAGAGAAGAGAAGAAGAAAAATTAAATAGGGTCTCGTCGACGAGCACACATGAGGGCCTCATCGACCGGGCGTGTTTTGTCGATGAGAAGATACTAAGAGGTTGTTTTCCCAAGTTTTGAATTTCGTCGACGAGGAATAGGCATTTGTCGATGAACTTCCTTCTCGACCTCATTGACGAAGTGACGTGGCTCGTCGACAAAGGCCAGTGTATAAATAGCTTAAACTCGAATTTTTAAGCAGAAAATTACACACGAAACCCTCTCTCTCTCTCTCTCTCTCTTTCTTCCCCTTCTCTCTAAGTTTTTGGCCGGGATTCTCGCCGGTTCGACGATCAGAGGCCACCACGACGCTCCTGGGAAAGTTCTCTTCAAGTCTTCTGAAGCGGATCGTTGGTGGGACTAGTTTGAATTTCATCCCAATTTTAGGGTAAAACATTTTATTTAGTATTTGTCTTTCCCACAGTTATAAGAAATATAATATACAAAGAAATATTGATGTTTTGTTTTAGGAGATGTTGTTTTTAGGGTATTGAGCGAGGAACCCTGCGGGTGTACGACCATATATAGAAGAGGTTTTTCAAAAATTAGGTAAGGAAAATATGCTATGCTAGGACATTTTTAGAATGTTTAACAGCAGATTATGTATGTACATTTACAAGCATGATGATTAGTTTATTTTTCCAGAATATCATGAGTATTATTATTTCAGTGAAACTACAAAAATGAAGCATGAGATTTCTATTATACAGTTGTGTGGCTTGAGTTTATTATAGTTTAATATGTTGATTATGAAATTTTACAAATACCCAGTGATACTATTTACTAGCAGAAAGTAATATTTATAGTATTTTTCAGAGTAACATGATTTCTAAACCATAACACTCAGACATATATTATAGATATCCCAGACAGATATTACAGATATTTCATACAGATATTACAGATATCCCAGACAGATACTATAGATATTATAGACATATATTACAGATATTTCAGACAAATATTATATATACATTTCAGTCAGATATTTCAGATAGTACAACTTAGATTATAATGTTATGGTTATTTTGAAGTCATGTTAAAAGCAGCAAGATATATATATGTATATAGTATTACACAGTATCAGATCTTTATGGAAATTACAGACAAATATATATAGCAGAGCATGGTACCGTTGCTATTACAGATAAAGTGCAACCACATAACTCAGATAGTATGTGGATTTCATGATAGGAGAGATTGCAGTCTCCCTAGCGAGCTGGGTTGAGGTGATCGGTTAGACGATGATAAATATGGAGATTGCCCGGAGAGATTGCGGTGGGCTAGATTGGCGGATGATAGAGATAGATTGACTTACCTGGTAGGCCAATTAGAGTAAGTTCAGCCTACGGGCTGCACAACCCTATCATGAGGGGTTAAATCATGACATACAGATCCCAAGGTATAGCAGAAGTTCCTATGTACAGATATATCACACAGCAGCAGTTTATATTATCATATTAGCAGTATATACAGATAGCAAGCTCAAGTATATAGTTGTATTTTAAACTACATTACATGTGTTTTATACAGTATATTATTTTACTCATTTTACAGTATCAAAATTATTTCAGTATATTAAATGTGTAACTCAGCTGCCACACACTAGTGATAGCATATTTTCTCTTATTGAACGTTGTCTCATCCCAGTGACTTACTATTTTTTAGGAGTTCCAATTAGGCGAGCATATCAAGCTCGCGGGTAGAGATTATCTTGCACTGCCCATACTGGAAGGGTATGTGTTTTTACGATACCAGTAGTCTGGGGTAGATTCCAAGTTTTGGTGATGTCACTAAATATTTTGTAATATTTATATACATTATGAGATTTATAGTTTTTTGGTATTGTGTATAACAGATCACAGTTTCGTGTATACCGCTGCTTAGATATGTATGATGTACAGAGTTTCCTCAATGCTCCTTTGAGCCTGGAATGTTATCAGTAGTATCTCAGACAGATGGTAATTATGTTATATATGTATAGATGGAAAAAAAAAGTTATATAAGTAGTAGGTCGTTACATAAACTCTCCGCCCGAGGGCTTGCTAAGAAAGGCGAGTACCCTGATAGGTATTAGTTGTAGTCATACCAGGTCGCATAACGTATTAGAGTAGAGGGAAGCTATATGTATGGGCATGTAATCTCCCCTATCCTCGAGAACTTTTGCTTATAAATAATTATGTGTGAGTGGGTATGGTCTGAGAATGGTTTTATAACTGTGGTTAATTAACAATTGATGATATTTTGTATACACTAAACTCATGATAGCCGCACACTGACATTAATCTATTCAGTTTTACTGAAATGTGTCTCACCCGTTATACAATTCATCTTTTTCAGGACCTCTGCATGATCGAACTTAGCGAACTCGGGGCTGGGGTTGTTAACATAGCATTTTTATGAGAGGATATAGATCTTGGATATATTTTTGAATTTATGTTTTTAATTTTTTGAGATGTATTTATGGATACTGGATGTTGGGAAATTTTTGAGATGTTTATATAGAAACTCTGGTATATTATGAATTTTTTGTTAGGTCCTACAAACTCTAGGATGGATTAATACTAGAGTATAAAATCGAGTTAGGAATTGGTAGATTAAGATACTATTAGGAATTTTGAATTGTTTTTCGTAGCTTGGAAGCAGAAATCCCTTGACGGACTTCTGTGATTTTTTGATACTTGGAAGCAGAAATCCCTTGACGGACTTCTGTGATTTTTTGATTCATTCGTGAGTTTTAGAAAACCACGGTAAATCCATCGATGGTGATGTTTCTAAGCACTGACTCCAGTTTTCGATTTTTATTAATTTTTCAGTTTAATATTTGTATCGAGTAGGCTATGACGATGGGATTCTAAAAGTCTTTTCTATCTTATCTTTAGGATGGATCCCAAAGATAAGGGTGTTGATGATAGGGGAAGCAGCAACTTGGGGGCTTCCAGCGAGGATGATCTTGATACCTCTACCGTGTTGCGAGGTATAGCTTGTCAGGTCAGGAGAGAGATGAGGCAGGAGTCTAGAGAGCATAACTGTCCACCTGCAGACCAGGGCTACAGTATTAAGGAATTTACTCGTCTGAACTCTCCTACTTTTGCGGGAGGACCTGACTGGATAGCTATTGAGAATTAGGTTCAGGAGATCGAGGAGATGATGACAGTACTCTACTACACTGACGAGTATAAGGTTCTTTACGCCTCATTTAAAATGACGGGTGAGGCGAAACACTGGTGGCTTTTTGTGAAGCTGCTTAAGGGATAGAGACTGGTATTAGTGCCACTGACATGGGTTAAATTTAAGGAGCTATTCTTTGACCGGTACTTTCAAACACAAGTTGTTCAGACAAAATAGATTTTTAGTAAGGTGAAAATAAAAAACTCATAAATCCAGTATCTCCCAAGTAAAAAAAATTTGAATAACTTTTTATGTAAATTTTCGAAAGACTCTCCAACAATTTATCTTATCAACATCATTAGTGAGCGAACACTAAACTCGTCATTTCAATGAGTATTTTTGAGCATGTAATGATATTTTAGCTTTAAAACTAAATAAATTCAAGAGTGTTTCTAAAAATAAAAATCAAGGTAGAGGTAAGAAATTTACTTTTTAATAACATAAAAACTTAATGACGATGAATTATTACTATCCATTATCAAACCAAGAATGATATAACATTGTATGATTTGTTGATATTGATTAATTTTTTTTTTCGTATTCGATATTTTATCTTGATAATTGTATGGTGATCAATAAAATTTTCCTTATGTAGAAGAGAGGAATTATGATAATAAAATAATTAGAAGTCATTTTACAAAATTGGGCATGGCTCAAGCCCGAAGAAAAGCAGGGGAAGGTGAGGGCAGAATGGGGATATGTAATGCAGCTAGCGGCATCCATGACCCATGTAGGGAGGGAGGAATGGGCATTAAAGAAAACTAAGGACCCATGAAAAATTCTTTCCTGTTCTGCGGGGGAAAGAACCCATTTTGGCTATTTGGTTTTTGTGTCCTCCACTGTGAAGAACCAAAAGCTCTCATCCTCAGAGCACAGCAACAGAGAGAGAAAGAGGGAGAGAGGGAGACAGAGAGGGTGGAAGAGAGAGGGCACCCTGTGAACATCTTTTTGATTAGCTTTTAGGGGGAGGGAGAGAGAGAGAGAGAGATTGATTGATTGATTATCCAGAAGAATCAGAATGTCTCTGGGTTATGCGGAGAAGCTCTCGTACATTGAGGATGTGGGTAAAGTTGGAATGACTGAGATTTTCGACCCACCTCTCATCTTGCAACAGAAGGTGGGTTTCTTTCTCGTTCGTATCCTCTTCTTTACGCGCATTATGTTTTTCGCGCATTCTCTTGCTCTTCTTCTTATTGATTACTTGTCCTATTGGTCCATGTTTGTGATGATCATCTGAAAGTGCAATGGCATCGAAGGTTTTTTTTAGGTTTTCTGCTTAAATTTTGAGAAAGTGTGGTTCAATAGCTTGCTGTGCTAATTTGTTTGATGTGTTGAACCATCTTGTGTTGATGGGATCTGAGTTTTGGGTTTTTGCAATAGAATCAATTCTATTTTGTGCTAAAATAATGTAATGTTCGAATGCAGTTGGGTTTTAAGTCGAAAGTTGGGATCCATTAGCGAGTTTATGGTATAACTGAGCTGTTTCGGAGGCAATTGTGATGAGATTGTGCATTTAACTAAGGTTTGATCAACATGGTAAACATACCAAGGGAAAAAATTGAAGGACTCTGAGGAAGTACACAAAACTTTGGACATTCAAATGCCAAACTAAAATGCTTAGTGTTTACACGTGACATTGTTATACAGTGCAGATTAGGTGTAATTTCCAAATCCAACATGGAAAATATCTAGACAGTTGATGAACTCCACATTGATATGGTTTAAAACAATAGGGTAATTAAAGTTTTTTATCATAGAAAAACAGATATTTTATTATTTTTTTGTTATTAGTGTGTAATTAATATTAAATCCTAATAGGGAAATTATAGCTGTCAATTTATTCCTAAAAGCTAGTTTTAGTACTGATTTCCCACAAAAGCAATCGAACCTAAATTTGTCCTATGTTCTTGAATGAGTCCCTTTTGCTCCCAAATTTATAAATATATTAATACTTCCCCAAAAATTGAAAATAGTTATGGAGTTAATCTGTATCATTCTTGAATTTTATCCTATGCAATCCTTAAAATTTATGGACAGTGGACGAGCACCCAATTGAATTGCTTTGATGCTGAGATAATACTCTTGCGTCTCTTATTTCTTGTAATGGAAAAAGTATTAGGGGACAGTTGAGCTTTTTGTTAATATTTGGAAGCATTTTTTTTTTTTTTTTAAGAAAATAAGTAATCGGGGGTCAAAATCATTTGCTTGCGTGTATGCACTTGTATTAGTATTCTTCATATCGGTAGGAGCATTCAGTGGTTTTTTACTTTTTTTTCATCTGATATACTTTTGGCATAAGTGGTTTCTATGTGTGCAATGCAATGCTAACCCTGTATTGGTTTTTATTTTGCAATGGCAGATTGAACGACTTGCCTTAATGATAAGAAAGGTCTTTACTTAACTACTTATTATATATCACCCATTGGCTATTGATAGATTTTGTCTTTGATTCCATGTTAATCATTCTTTTGAAGCTTATTTGTTTGTACCTGCAGAGTAAGCATCTAGTTGCATTTACAGGTGCAGGAATATCAACTTCTTCTGGTATACCTGATTTTCGAGGTCCTAATGGTATATGGACACTTCAGGTGAAAATTTGAATTTTGCTTGCTTGAAGTTTGAGCTCTATATGCATTCTTGTGGAAACTTCCAAATACAATCTGAAGTAATTCATGTAGTATTTAGGAGTAAGTCCTTTTGATGTTGCTTACAAATAAGTGATGGGGACGCAAATTTGATGCTCAATATGTTGAGCTGGACATAATTGTTGGTTTTCCACACCATATGAGATATTTTGGCTACTCAAATTAAATAACACAAGGGATCATTATAGTGATGATTGAAAGTCAGCACTTGAAAACTTGTTAATATTTGTTGGTATTTCATATGAATAAAGGGACATAAAAATTGCTGTGCTCTGTGTTTTGAACTTGTTTATTGCATTAGCAAGCTTGTTAAAAACTCATAGAATCACCTGTTTTGGTTGCAAAATCTTACATTTTAATATTTTAAATGATTTTTGTCAAATTTTGAATCAAATTATGCACAAGATATGCTAAACAAGTTGAATGTTAATCCATAGCATAATCTCATAATGCACAAATAGTTAATCAAAAGGATAAGCAACATGGATTAACAAGTGGAGTGTACTTGCCTTCAAAATTAAAAGTTAAGTTTTAAAAGCTTGATGTTTTTAAAGAAGTACAAAAATAGTGTAGAGAAACAGTTCTAAAAACAATTCACAGCAAGTCTGGCTGCATAATGGTCTGTAGCTGACTGTAATGGCCTTTAACAGATTGCAACAACCATTATGTTACCATAGTGGGCAATATGGATGTGAATTGGGACACTTTGGGATATTGTTTTGCGCTGATATTGTTATGTAACACTGTAATGGCTGATTTTTAGAACCATAGATTCCAGCTCTAGAAAATCTGTAATATGATATTAATATGAAAATGGGTCATTTTAGACGGCTTGTCCACCCTTTTCAGTTCAACTACATGCAATTGATGAAATGTAGTTTTATGAATTTCTCTTATTTTATAATTGTTCAATTTAAAAGCCCATTGTGTGGAATCAGTTATTTTGGTAGTACATATCCTAACAGTATGCAGATTAATTATACTTTTACAAACATATGGAGATTGTTCTTTTGGTAACTGTGTGTATACTTTTGCATTGAGTTGCAGCGGGAAGGAAAAGCCACACCTGAAGCATCACTGCCATTCCATCGTGCTATGCCAAGCATTACCCATATGGCTTTGGTTGAACTAGAGAAGGCAGGTATCCTGAAGTTTGTTATTAGTCAGGTAAGCTGCATTTTTCAATGCTTTATGGGTTATTGTAGCTGGATAACCAATATGTGGGAATCTGCTTTGAGTATGATGAGAATCAGTTGGGCAGTGGCAGGCTCTATTTTGGGGTAGTTGTGGGCTTGGAGGGGCATCTACATAGGGAGAGGAAAAAATTATTGAATTAATTGCCATTATTATTTTTTGGTTAGTATGGACTGTGGAGGGAGAGAAACTGCAAGGTTTTTGAAGGTGTTGATACTTCTCCAAATACTGTAAAGGCTTAAAACACTTTTTTCCCCTCCCCTTTCTTTCTTGGTTTAGTGGGCAGCATGCATTTTGTAAATTGTCAAGCTGCCATTGATTTTGTAGATGTAGTATCTTTGGAGGTTCTTCTTGTGTCTTTGGGTTGCATGGGCTTGCATGCCCTTGTAACCTCTATTATGGATTTCTTTTGCTTATCAAAAAAAGAAAAAAAAAAAAAAAAGGTTTAGTGAGTTCTTTTACTAGTTTTCACCTTTGTTTATAATTGAGGAGTTCTATTTTTGATTTAGCATGACTGATCATCTTGAGATGAAGTATTACTCTTGTGCTATTGCTCCATGTGCGTGGAGGAAGAGATTATCAGTTCATATCATTCTTTGAAGCCCCATCGTCTCTGTTAGGTCATTCTTTACTTTAGGACAGTTGTGAAATTTCAGAAATGCTGCTGACCCTAATTTTTAATTGATCTTACTTTATCTCAGGTTTTTAATTCATTGGGGTGCCATCTGTATTTTCTTACTTTGCTCATGCTCTGTGTGAGACAATTCCAGAGAATGGCATGGGCATTTGTGTAGCTTTCTGCTATTCAGCCTTGAATTTCCTCCAAATGGGTTATTATATGTAACCATATCTGTTTGATTTTTTGATTCTTTTTCTTATTACCCTTTATTTTTTAAATGCTAGAATATTGATGGGCTTCATCTACGGTCTGGTATACCAAGGGAGAAACTGGCTGAATTACATGGAAACTCCTTCATGGAAATTTGTCGTTCTTGTGGAGTCGAGTAAGACTTAATCTTTATTTGCAGCATGCATTGTATCATAGCATGTGAATCATATTTAGATTTTCTCGACCTCCTTCTTTTGGGTGGTGGGGGAGGGGGAGGGGGAGGGGGAGGGGGTGAATCATATTTGTCAAATTAAGGTGTGTTTATTTGTTCATTACTTAATATTTTTTCTGGAGGAATGCTAATTTTTTTTCTATTGTGAAATTAATATATGTATAAAACTTGCCAAGGTATTTGCGTGATTTTGAGGTGGAAACTATTGGATTGAAGGAGACATCACGGCGTTGCTCTAATGCTGATTGTGGAGCAAAACTTAGAGACACAGTTCTTGACTGGGAGGTACTAATTTCTTCCTTTGCTTGGCTTCATATGTTTGAGCATCATGAAATGGAAATTTTTCTTTGTGGTTAGATGATGATATAACTCCATTGATATTGACATAGCATTTCAAATCAGTTTGTTTTGTTCTAAATAACATTTGAAACAGATCTATTCAGTTTTACGTATAAAGATTGGGGGCCCCCCCCCCCCCCCTATTTTGGACATGCATTGTGTCTTATAATGCTTTCTCCATTTGAATTGGAATTCCATAATTTTCAAGTTTGTGAACTTTTGATTCATTTTTAAATTATGAAAGTAATTTATGAAACCAACATTTGATGTTATTTATCTGGTAAAGGCATCACATACCCCACAATTGCTTCCATTATTGCTAGTGCTAGTCACTGACGCCAGCACTATCGCTCTATGTTGAACTTGTTAGAAAAGGATGTCCATTGTACAACATTAGGTGCAATAAAAATGGTACAGCACTAAGCTCTTCAACGATACTCTCATTGGGGGCTGGGGCACCAGAAGTTGTCCACATCTAGAAGACTTCCATGCTTCCTCCCTCCCCCAAAAAAGTTGACCATTAAAATAATAGTTGATCTTTTGCTAGGAAAATTGAGGAGGGAATCCACCGTCTGGTGGATTAGTCAAGCCCCAAAAGCGACCTGGATACCATTGACTATGGGAAAAAAGGGGAGGGGCGAGGTTGGAAGAACACTTATATGAATAAGTGAAACAAAAATAGTTGACCATATCATTCAATTTGTAAATTTTGGTTGTTGATGCACTCTGTGTGTGTGTGTGCACGTGCAGGATGCATTGCCCCCAAAGGAGATGAATCCAGCGGAGAAGCACTGCAGAATGGCAGATGTTGTGTTATGTTTAGGGACCAGGTAGTTTCAGGGTTTTAGACTTGATTGCAGTCTGTTTTGTTTTGCTTAAAATAAGTTAATGGATGTTAATCTAGCCTAAAATCAGGGGGTATCAAGAAGATATTTCATCAATTTACCCAACCGTTATGATAATATTTACACAATCTTTATTCAACATCATGAATCATGCTGCTCCTTGTGTTCATTTTCATATGAAAAAACAAAAGCTTGAGCATATAATTCAGAATTTTAGCAAAAAGCCTTGCATGCGCCAAAATTAGGAAAAGTTCATTTGTTAGACATATTTCTTTAATCCATATCCTTTTAGATTGATCACCTGAACTACTGTTTTGATGCTATAAATGACATTATTGATCTGGCCTGCTGTTTGTGTCTTTGATTGGTTCCCCTTTGCCTCCATAGCTCCAGAACACATGCAAAGCTTAAGCGCAACAATGAGACTTGAGAAATTGCGTCAAGGCATTGTTTTACAGGGCCAAATCCAAAAGCTATTGCCTTGGTGTGTAAGCCATATGTGAGGCTAGTAAAGGTGCAATGGAGTGGGTCGGACTGAAAAAGATACATCTTTTCAAAAGTTTAAGCTAAATAAAAGTTCAGCCCAAAAAATTTGAGGAAATCACACTTCTTTATTTAAGTACTAAAAAGACTTGGGCTGATGATGGGACTTTGAGATGGCGGCAAGTGGGAAAGATGTGGTTGTTATCTCTTGGTTACAAACATTCCTATCTCCTGATTCAAGACCATTTGTCCATTTACTAATATTGTTTTGTGTCTACTAGTGATTTAAGAATAATTATTGTCATGCATCCATTGAATTAGACATTGCATGGTGTGAACAGTATACTTGGTTAGCATATCCAGTCGGTGGGATCTAGCAACGTTCTAGTGGGTTTCACCAAGTTCACAAGTTCCCAGTCTGATTATATTTACTAGCTAGTTTATTGCATTATTAAAAATTGTGTTAGCCCACTACTTTATTTAAAAGCTTAAGCTATTAGGTTGTGAGCCAACAGTGCATATCGAGCATCAACACCCCACGTGCAACCCGATTGCAAGTGGTGATAGGAGAATGTTGAATAGCACCATTGCAGGAAATAAGATAATTTTTAACTGCACAATAAACATAGGCAACAAGAATAGAACTCTAAAGCTTTGCTTTGATAACATGTTAGATCATAATTTGACCTAAAGCTCAATCTGTTAGGTTGCGGGCTGACAATGCATATCAAGCCTTAACAAATTGTAATTAATGTGCAAAATATGGTCAGGCTCTTCTGCTTATACATTTTGAGTGAAAAATCAAAATTTGAATGTCTACAAGGATTCACATGGGATGTATTTTTATGGACTGACATTAAAAATATGGTAAGGCTTGATCTTAAAAGCGATGCTACCACAATATTGCTTGACTCATGCTCTAAAATATCTGGGGCATTTGTCTTGGTGGTTGATTCCTTATGTAGAACGAATGATAGGGCTACAGACGGGCTTTGTGCAAAATCTTTCAGCGGGTAGGGTTGATGTGATTGTCTCTCATTTTCTGTTTGTTGATGATACTATTTGATAATGCATTGGCTTTTGAAACTTCTACAGATTTTTTAAAGTATTTCAGAGTTAAGGATTAATACGTGTGAGAGTGATTTAAGCACCATTAATTTTGAGATTTGTTTTTGAGATCTTGTGGTTGTGAGGGTTTTTAAGCACCTCTCAATAGTTGGAAGGGAGTTTTTTTCTTTTTGGGTGGCTAGACAACTTTGGTCTAGACATTTGTGTCCTCAATCTTCCTTTACTTTCTATCTCTTTTGAAGATTCTAGTTGGGGTAGCTACTAGCTTTTAGTATGTGACGAGCAACAACAACTGCAAACCAAGTGTTAAGTTTCACTAGGTGGGGTCGGTTACATGAATCCCTTTTCTACCAATTTATGCAATCATGGGCAATTTCTTTCGATAAATTAAGGGCTATTAAATCTTTACTCACTATCTCATTCCAAGTTATTTTAGTTCTATCCCTATACCTTCTATTGCCCCTTATAGTAATTAATTCACTTTTCGTCACTAACACACTATTTGGCCTACGTTATAGGTGCCCAAACCACCTGAGCCATCTCTTCCTTATCTTATCTTCTATAATAGTTACGCCTAACTTACTGTAACTTACAGTGAATATATTCATTCCTTAATTTATCTTTTAATGTTATACTACTGATCCATCTTAGCATTCTCATCTCGACAAATTTTACCTTTTGGATATATTGTTTCTTAGCTGCCCAACATTTTGATTAATATAGCATAGTTGGTCTTACAACTGTCCTATAGAACTTCTCTTTTAATTTTAAGGGAATTCTACGACCACACAGCATACTCGAGGCACTTCTCCATTTTATCCAGCCTACTTTAATTCTATGCATTGCATCTTCTTCAATTTCTCTTTCAACTTGCATAATAGATCCAATGTATCAAAATCTACTTGTGCTATTGATTTATTCATCATCAAGTTTAACCTTGTCTCCAATATTCCTCCTACTATGACTGAAATTACATTTCACATATTGATTTTTATTTCTCTTTATCCTAAAACTTCTAGATTCTAAAGTTTCTCTTCATTATTCTAACTTAGATTCTACTCCGCGGTTTTCACCTCTAGTTTCATCAATCAAGACAATATCATTTGCAAACAACATATGCCATGGTACCTTATTTTGGATACTCCTAGTAAGTTCATCCATCACTAAAGTAAAAAAGATAAGAGCTTAAAGTAGATCCTTGATACACCTATTATGATTGGAAATTCCCTAGTCTCTCCACCTGTAATCCAAATGCTAGTCGTTACTCTATTGTATATGCCCTTATGACATCAATATAGCTACTGCGTACACCATTTTTTTCTTTCTAAAACGATCATATAGAATTTCCTTGGGTACCCTATCATATGCTTTTTCTGAGTCAATAAAAACTAGATGCAAATTTCTCTTCTTTTTTGCTAAACTTTTCCATTAATCTTCTTAAAAGATATAGCTTTTGTAGTAGATCTCCCAAGCATAAAACCAAATTTGATTTTCTAAGACCTTCGTTTATGACCTTAATCTTTGTTCAACTACTGTTTCTCGTAGTTTTCTTTATATAAATCATAAGTTTGATTCCATGATAGTTATGACAATTTTAAATATATATATATTTTTGTATATAGATATTGTAGTGCTTTTCCTTCATTCCTTTGGCATTTTCTTAGTTTTCATAATTGCGTTTAATAAATTATGTAACCATGTAATTCCATTGTCACTTGGGCATTTTCAAACTTCAATTGGCATGTATTTCAGTCCTATAGCTTTTCCTTTTTTTTATACTTTTTCATGCAAATTTAACTTCATTAACTCTAATTTTGCAAATAAATTTCATATTTTTAGCCTTTTATTCATTTTTCAATTTTAAGCTTAAGTCTTTTACTTAAAATTCATTAAATAACTTACTAAGATAACTTTGCCATCTTCCTTTTATATCCTTTTCCTTAACCTAGACAATGTCATCACTTTTTATACATTTTACAGTACCTAAGTCCTTACTCTTTCTTTCTCTAGCTCTAGCAAGTTTAAATATATATCTCTTTTCCCTTCTTTTGTTTCTAATCTAGCATATAAATTATTAAATGATCTATGTTTAGGATCACTAACAGCCTTCTTTGCATCTTTTATAGCCTCTTTATACTTTTCAAAGTTTTCCCTGTTTCTTCGTTTTTGCAATGTTTTATACCAAATTCTTTTTCTCTTTACAATTTTTTGGACATCTTGATTCCTCCACCAACTTTCTTTGCTATCTGAGAATCTTCCTCTTGATTCACTTAAAATCTCTTTTGCTATTTTTTAATAGAGCTAGCTACCCTACTCCAAAGGGTGTCCATGTGAACACCTTCCTCTATTGTCCAATCACCATCTTTGATCATTTTATCTTTAAATTTTATTATATTTATTTCCTTGAGGTTTCACCACCTAGTTTTCTTACACTATTTATTTTATCTTTTCTTTTCTATTTTTTAATACATATATTTGACACTAAAACTCTATGTTGTGTAGTTAAGCTTTTATTTGGGATAACTTTACAATTCTTACATGATAAATGATCTACCCTCGTAATTTAGGAAAAAATTATTTGACTTTTATTTTTATCCACTTTTGAAGGTTATTGAGCATTCTTTTCTCTTATCAAAGCAAATATTCATTGTTATACAATTATATGACACAGTGAAGTGTAAGATCATATCCCTAGACTCATTTTTATCTCCATATCCATATCCTCCATGTATCCTCTCATAACTTTTATTATCCCTTCCATTGTGTTTATTGTCCATTCAAATTTGCTGCCATGAATATTTTCTCAGTCCTTGATATCCCTTGTATATTACTATCAATATCTTCTCAAAATTGTCTCTTAAGGTTTCTGCTAAACCTATTTAAGGAGCATAAGCACTAACGACATTTATTGCTCTTGGCCTAAGACCATCTTGATTTTTATAATTTTATCCCTTACTCATTTGACATCGACAACACTCTCTTTTAAGTCTTTGTTTACACAAATTCCTACCCCATTCTTATGTGTTTTTTTTCCCTAGTTTACCAAAGTTTGAATTCTGATTTTTCAATTTCTCTAGCTTTTTCCCCTACCTACATAAAAAGTGAAAGAATGCAAAAAGGGGACTCAAAAACCTATATTTGTCACTTGCGGCTATTTTGATAATAGTGGCGTTTAAAGGTCTGCAGTGGCCTTTTTGATGCCATAATGGACCATGTTGACTGCTATGGTTGTGAATATGGGGTCCTCTGAGATATCACCTTGTAACAGCCTTGATAGCCACCAGAAATGTTATGTGATGGCTGATGTGATTGGTACACTGTTTTTTAAAACTACGGTGACTAGAGATTTCCTTTAGTTGGGGGTTGGTGGGAGGAGGGATCATTTATTGAGTTGAGAAGTGGTGTGTAGGTCTGAGGCTGAAGTGGTTGTAGTTGTTGGTAACTTGATGTTTTAGAACATTGGTCTGATGGGAAAGTGACTATGACATTTCCTCATAGAAGTTAACTAGTGGGCTAGGGTGAGTAAAAGTAAATGCAGTTTGAGAGAGAATGGCTGGGATGCTAATATTAGTGTTAAAGCTATCAGCGGAAGCCCTTGGTAATTCATTTCATGGATTTCACCCTTTTGCTTTTCATTTGTCAAATACAAAATGGGGGATGGTTCTTGATTCATTCTTCGAAGGATATTTGGGTAAAGGAGCAACAGTTTTTTGTTGGTTTCTCGTCCCTTTTCTCCTTAATGTTAATGATGCTTTTGTTTCCTCTTTTTTGTTCTTGATGGGGATTGTGTCTTTTGAAACTTTTATTTTCGGAGAAACCTTAATGATAGGCTAAGGAACTTAGAAGTAGTGCATTGTTCAAGGATTTGAATCGAGGATGCTACTGGTTCCTCTGCCGTGAAACCTTTTTTCTCTCAGTTGTTGTAAACCTCCAACTCTTTTTCTTCCCCTTGAATAATTGTATCCTGAGGGCTAAGGTTCCTTTTAAGATGAGTAGAGGGTGGTTTTTATTGTAACAGTTTCTGTTTATTTTTATGAGGAACTTTACTTTAGTTTCTTTTCAGCTTTCTTGCAGAAGGGGCTACAAGATCTGGGCTGTTGATGGTTCTGTAATGTTTTGTCGTAAATTCTTTATTCAAATTTGATTTGTTCCTGACTTTGTTTTCCTCTTGTTAATTGTGTTTGGAAAGGTCGAATTACCTTCAAAGGTCAAGTTGTGTGTTTGGTTGGTCACACTTAATAGAGTTAACACCGACGCTAAGAGGAGGAGGCTGTATAAGGCTTTATCTCCCAATGCGCGTACGATGTGTTATAGTAGCAATGAAATCTCATTCTCATCTGTTCTTGCATTGTTAGGCAGCTTGGAGTTTATGGCAACTTATTAGGATTGTTTGGTGAGTGGTGGGTGTGTTTGAGTTCTTTGGAGGCCTTCTTATTGATTTCTTTCAGAGGCTTTGGAATGCATAAGAAACAATGGATGCTAGCAGATTGTTCTGGAGTATTTGGTTTCAGAGGAATGCGTGTGTTTTCAGTGATCTATCTATGCCTCCTCCATTTTCTTTGGAACAAAACTGTCTTCTTTACTTCTATGTGGGCTTTTCTTGTTTTCCTCATTTTGGTGGGATTTCTCAAATTTCCTTCCGCAGACCCCACATACGCGGGCTCTTTGTGCACCAGACTGCCTTTTTTATTTATTTATTTTTATTGGCTGGATTTTGAGTTCTATACTTTTTTGCTTCTCTTTTTTTTTTTTTTCCCTTTATTTATATTTTTTGTATTCTTGAGGAATGTCATATCCTTGATGTACTCTTATTTTGTCTATCTTAATACACTTTCTTTTCTATTCAAAAAAGAAAAAATGAAAGAAGGGTGGGCTTTTGATCTGTAATAGCATCTGAAGCCATTCCTTTTTTGGAAAAGAAGTTTCATTAAAGGGCATTAAGGGGATGCCACCGGAGTATGAACAACATGGGATAACCTGCCCTGCAGGTTGTAAAAAAAAGCTGAAGAACTATGAGTCAACTAAAAACAAACCACTATGCCATCTAATAGTAGTGGACCCATAGCCTTCAATAACTTGTAAGGGTGTGATCAATCCTTCAAGCTCTCTTATGTTTTCCCTCTTCACAGGCCTTGAAGATGGCAAGGGGGATGAGGAACAATGCTTTCTTCCTCTCCTTGCTAGGGTGTATACCTTGCCAAGCCCATATCTCCTTCAACTGTTCTGGCAGAAACCTCCTGCTGCCTGACCAAAGTAGTGGTCCTTGGTCTCAATTATGGAAGACAGCCACCCTAAATAAGGTTGCTTTTTTACCTGGGAAGCAGCTTATGTCAAGACTTTGACTCTGGACAACTTGCAGAGAAGGGAGTTTTCCATTGCCAACAGATGTGCCCTTTGCATGGCTGAGGCTGAATCAGTAGACCATACCCTTCTCCATTGCCCTTGGACTAGAAATCTTTGGAATGTGGCTTTGACCCTTATCAGACAAAGGTGGGTTATGGCTAGATCTGTGGAAGGGGGGCTCTGGCCTGGAGAGGGATTCGGGCAACAAAGAAAAAGAGGAAGACTCTGTCTCTCATTCCTCTCGCAATTTTTTGGTGTGCATGGAGAGAGAGGAACAGAAGGGTTTTCAAAAATTCAATCTCAACACTTCAGTTCAGAGCAGTGGTTTACTGCGCCTACTAGTTCACATAGTGGGCTTGTAGCAAATGAGTTTAATGTAATTTTTTATTTTTGTAACACCCTACAGGGTGCTTGATTTCTTGTACTACAGTTTGGCATCCCCTTGATGCCCTTTTAATATATACTTTTTGTACTGATAAAAAAAGGATTTTGTATGAATAATCATAAAAATCAGTAAGGTGGTAAAGTTCCTGATCCAAAGCATTTCTAATCAAGGGAATGCTTTAGAAAACCCCTTCGTTAGAAATTTGAAGATGATTACTGAAAAGGGCATCCTTGTCATGGGCCAAATTGAAGATGGAAGGAATTTTGTGCTAAAGGGAGACTGATTGCACCTGTAATGCTAGAAGAAAATATTATCCCATTCCTCACTCTGATAAAGGAGAAAAAATCATCCCAACCTTTTGTAATGAATTTCCAAATCCTGACTCCATACGCTCCTCATGCTCCTCTTCCTACTTTAGTGGTCCATCTTATGCTTCTCGGGCTCCTCTCCCAACTTTAGTGGTCCATCCATTATGCGGGAGACCATATTTTGAAGCAATGACTCCTCTCAGATTATCCTTCTCCTTCATGAACCAAAGCCATTTGTCCAAGGAGGGTTTTGTTGGATGTAGAGAGGGATTCAAACCCTGAATCTCCATATCTTGGTTTTTTTAACAACCTCTACCCCAAAATGGAGACTTTTTGAGCCTTTATCATCATGATCATGACCATCGTATTAGGATAGAATGGGGATTAAGCAGTAGAACTAAAAATTTGAATCAAATTTCATGCTCGAGGTTTTGAAATTAATGTTAGAAAAACTAATCACACTTGCTATGTCATGTTATGACTAGTATTAATTCCCATAGAAAAGCAAAAATCATTTGGCTGTGAAGTACCTCCCCATTGGCAAAAATGGGTTGATCAACCTGCCTCTTGTATATATACTATAAAACTTGAACCCTTGAGCTGTTCTTTTCTTGTCTTGATAATTTTTTTGCCAATTGGATAAGAGATTCCTTAGTTGTGTTAATATGAGCCGCCTTCTTTCTTGCATGTTTCATTTGTTGATTTTGAGCATCACTACTCTATGCAGTTTGCAGATTACTCCTGCATGCAACCTGCCTCTGAAATCTCTCCGTGGTGGGGGAAAGATTGTAATTGTGAATCTTCAGGTATTATTTTTTATTTTTTATTTTTCTAGCCTGTTTTTGTAGCTTGCTAGCCAGTAGAGGGGAAAAGATGGGGCAAAAAAGGATGTACACTTCGATCTATGCAATGCAATGTTTGATTGTATTAAACTTTTTGTTTTTTGGTGTTTGTGATCACCATCCTGTTTCTAATTCCAGCTTTTTCTTGAAAAATTTTCAATTATTGAAATGTTGTTGGTGCTGAATATCTCATTTCCTATAACATCCAGATAATAGTTGTTGTCGAGAATTATCTCATTCTAGCTTGATAGTTTGACTGCTAGGTCGCTTTAACAGCCAACTTGAGATAACAATCAGGACTGATGAAAGAGATTCAGCTTGTCGGCTCATCCTTGCTGACAAAAGTTGTCTAATATAAGAATCCCTCAAAGCTGCACAGCGCAGTTTGCGGCTAGGTATATATAAAAATATTAACCTTGACATTGGAAATTGGCCAATTTATATAGATATCCCAAACCATAAAATGCTTGCTTATAACAAGCAATGGACATCTTTGGTCTAACATGTAACACAAAGAATCTAAGAAGGATATAAGAGTAAAGCCAGACAGAATGGAATACCAGTCTAACGAATGGATTTCTTGGTTATCTTATGGTAGATTTTGTGGCAAAATTCTCTAAATTGTTTGTTTATGCATGATTGTACATAAAATGCTGCAATGATTTTCTGAGGATTTAATATGGCATTGAATGTGTTCTCTAATCATCTTGCCTTCAAAATTTCCGTTACACTCTTTTCTGTTGGCGAACTGTTGTTATATAGAAAATTTATACTGTTGATTGCCCAGCTATTTGATTTAATCAAAAACCTTTGCTCAATTTTGCAGAAAACTCCAAAGGACAAGAAAGCAAGTTTGGTGATTCATGGGCTTGTGGACAGGGTATTGTATTCTTAGAGCTCACTAAGAACTTTCTCTTCCTGGATGTTTTTGTGATACTGTTAAAAACATATGACGAGCCAGAATAATTTGACCTACAATGAGTTCCCCCCCCCCCCCCCCAACTTTGTGTGGTATTATTGGTAATAATTTTTATATCCAGGCCAAGATAATCAATAATAACAATTGTTCTCTATGGAAGAGGCCATTGTTTGATGCAATGTGTAACGGTCCTGGACCCAACTCCAGTGAAGTATTGTCTGCTTTGATCCACTGGTCTCACGGATTTGTCCTATAAAAGGCGTCTCACATAGTTGGAGTCCAAACCATCCTTATAACCCCAAGATCTCACTAGTACACATTCGATGTGGGACTGTAACTGGCTCTCTTGTCCGATCTCTTACCTTTGTGTAAGATCCACTCACATGACAGTACCCCTTGGGTAGCTCTGATACCAAATGTAACAGTCCTAGACCCAAGTCCAGTGAGGTATTGCCCACTTTGGCCCACTGGTCTCACAGATTTGTCCTATAAAAGGCGCCTCACATAGTTGGAGTTTAAACCATCCTTATAAGCCCAAGATCTCCCTAGTACACATCCGATGTTAAGTGCAAATCTACATTGTGGGAGTTGTTTCACTGTGCTAAAATGGCAAAGGCTGAGAGTTGAATTGACTATTTTCAGCTCATCCCTCTAGGCCTCATTAGCAAGACCTACAATAACTAAATTTATTTTTATCTGGATTTCATTTTCATACTTTGTACATGATTCGAACTTGGATATTAGTTGCGAATAGCATGCTAAATTGACTTGGCCCAATTGCTAGATATTATTTGTTGATATGAACAAAAACAGGTAATTGCAGGTGCCATGGAATTACTTAATCTGCAGATTTCTCCATTTGTTAGAATTGATCTTCTCCAAGTCTCTCTGGCTCAAGCCCTGAGTGCAGGTAAACTTCTTTGTATTTTTAGCATTATTATTTTCAATTATTTATGCCTTTTCTATTATTCTTGTCAGAATACTCAATATGGAAATACATGAATATGCATGTACAAATTTCAAGTAAGTGCCATTATTATACTAATTGGCCCATCTTTTCGGCTACCGAGTTGTTGTTGCAAGTATGATTATTTCATTGGTTCCCATATTCTTCCCTATATTTATATTCATTTTTCCAGAGATTGTGGCAAAATCTGTATTTGGATTCCCTTTTGCTTATCACACTTATTCTATTGGATTTCTTGTTCAACGGTCATGTTCTGTAAACAACATATTCCCCCTCCAAAAAGAAAATGCAATTAGCGATACAAATAACTGCATGCTGAAATTTATTGCAGAAAACTTTCACTCTGTTTTTTGTTTGGGCAGGAGTGATTGATAATTTATTAATGAACATTCATTTAATTTCCCAAAATGAATAAAATGACTTAATTAACTATTTTTGGGAATTTGTGTCCAGAATGGTGTCTAGCCATTACCAACTCATCCCAATAGTAATAGAATACCATATCTTTCATCATAGCTATGCCTGCCTTCTTTGAATGTCTAGTAAGTAATAACTGTGTGATGTTTTGGGTTGGCCGCCCCCCTTTGTGCCCTTTAATTCCATGCTTATTCATTTCTTGTTAGAAAATTTAAAAAATAAAACCATGTGATGCTTTCATACATGGATGCCTGACAAAACCTGTTCACTTTCTTTACAGATAAAAGATATGTGAACTGGACACTTAGGGTTGCAAGTGTACATGGACAGAAAGATCCTTTGCCATTCATCCAATCCATTGAGGTGAACTCACTATTGGAGTTATATTCTGCCAATTTCTTTTAAACAACCATGTCCAAAATCACATTTCTTGTCATTGATGCACTATCTTCTTCCAAAGTGACTCTAAGGTCACATAGGCAACAAGTTTTTGCAGTTTATTTGGATCCCTACAGGTGTCAAAAAAGCTTGTGCATTTTTAGCAATTTGCCTTTTTAACAAATTTACACCACGATACTGTCTTGTGGTGCACATGAACTGTGAATTGGATATTTGGGTGAACTGTACAAGTTGAAGGTGGAGGTTAACTCTTCTCCCCTTTGTAACAGAGTACAGTGCAAAACATTTCTGTTTGTAACTTGTGTATTAAGAGTGGACCGTCACATGACATTCTTCCTGCATTGTTTGCCCTTTAAAGACATTATACTTAAAAAATAAAGATTATATTCAACTGCACAAACAATCTTTTAAGCTCTAGTTTCAACAAAGTGAGACATGTCATATGACCAAATATCTGTCTTTTAGGGAGGGAGCCACCTTCAGGGTGTTGTGTGGCCCTATGCCTGCCTCCCATTGGCAAGGGAGAGTGGGAATTTGATCTGATTTGTGGAGTACTGGTTTAGTTTTACATGTACCATCCTTTTTCTATTTTTGATGTCCTTGGCTCCTTAAGTTGACTTGGCTATCTGTCTTCTGCCTTTTGCATTTCAGGTGTCCTTTTCAGACATGCAAAATCTAAAAACAGCTCTTCTGCATAAGCAACCATTTTTCCTGAAAAGGTAGCTCATTCTATGCAATGCTACAATTGATTTTAATTATCGTGCTCAAATGGCCTAGTAAAATCATACTATTATGGCTATGCTAGCTTGGGTGGTAGTACTCAATTTTCAGTCGTACGACAACTGCATAATGTGTTCCACCTTTTGTTTGCTTACTTTGGGAGCCTAAATGTTTAATAATACGGATAATGAGCCAGACTTGAAGCCATTATAGGCTTTGTATGTATCAAATGAAAACTGTAAGTGACAAAAAATATATGATTTTCAGTTTATGGTCACAACCTTCTGTTCTCCATATAAAGAAATATGGATCCCCTGAGATTCTGCTTGTTGTCTTGTCCCAATTTCACAGAAAAGGGAAAGATGAGTTGATGTCTTTGTTGGTTCCTCCTTGAGCAAGCAGTGCTCTTACTATATATATAGACTGTCAGCAATCTTTTGGAATGCGAGGCCAGGTCATATGACCAATGAAGTAAATATTGAAACACAGAATAAAACCATTTAGTACATTTAGTGCACATAAGTTTATCAAGCTTATCCATGCTTATGATTTTATCCATTTCATTTAGTTCAAATTTTATAGAAATTGTTGGCGTCTCGACTTTTATTGACCAGGCCTTGTTCCTGTTGACCTGTGGTCCAAGAACTAGAATTTTATGGGGGGATGAGAGATACCCTTGCATGGAATCTTGATAAAGCATTTACTTGAGTGATCAATGGCCAAGAACTAGATGTGTATCTTCGAAGATAGAGGATGAGATATACCCTTGACATAGCACATCTTGAGAGGGTGAACTTCAAATTTTAGACAGGAAAATGAGGAATTATTGCAAAAAAAAAAAAATTTATTTATTTATTTCTTGGCAATCTATGCAATTTTTTAATTCATGACTCCCACTTGGGCTATGTATCTTTTTCTATTTCAATTCTGTTAATTTACAGGAGAACAGTGAAGACAAAACCACTGGAAATGGTGTTGAGACTCAATTTTAGCGATGGATGTGCGTGCAAATGCACCCAAATTAGGATACCAGTTAATTTTAAGGTGAGGAATCAAAATATTAATTTTTTTCCTTTTGCATTTTCTTGTTAAGCAGTTTATTTGTTTTAACATCTTCACATTTCGCTGCTATATGGATTGTTTTGCTTAGCAACATGTAGCGTTGAATGGAAATTTTATTGATTACATGATAAATTTTTATTCGAAAGGATATGTACATACTCGAAAAATGTCACCAACAATAATGGTATAGATATTCCTAGGAAACCCTGACAGAACAATGTGCAGGTTTTTACAAGTTCTTTAAACCATGATAAAGATGCCATCTTCCAAGAATTAAGAGATGCAGCAATCCAAGATCCATGCTGTGGACAGAATGCAGTTGTCGAGAGAAAGGCTATTTTAGCCCCAAGAAGCGAAGTTACTGTGTATGCCACTGTAACCAACATTGTGTGGTACAGCAAACCGCCCAAAGCTTTTGAAGCTGTGTCCTTAACTAATGGCGACGTGCTAAAAAGGCGACAAGATGTTCTGAGTGGTATCGAAAAATCTCTGAAGCGACAAAAACGGTCTAAGCGTAGAACCCGGTAATAGATAATGAAGCTATGTGATTTGGGTTGGTGTATATAGCTGTTATTATTAATCAGAATTTATGGGTAGTTTTAAATATGTAGGGACTGAGTGGATTTTGTTAGATGCTACACTCAGATATCCCCGACCATGGGTAGGAAAAGTAGGGGAAGTTGGTTGACAGGAGCCAATTTTGTAAGTTCAACAGGTAGATAACCATTTGTTTTCTATAGTGGGCATTTTTCAAGAGCTTACTTCGACATTTTCTTTTCATTTTTCTTTCAAACAATATGTGCCCCATGTGGGAGTATCTGGATAATCTGTGCATACATATCAGTTTTTACCCCAGAAATCCAGGAATCCTATTTGAATCTGCTTAGTTTTTATCTCAACCCCCAAAATGCACCATAAGAAGGAAACGATCAATCATGGATTGAGATAATATCGTCGTGTCATGTGGTCAAATAACTTATATTAGTTTGTCTAGATCGAAACTCCTAGTTTGTTTGCTTGACAATATCTAGTTGTAATGAAAACATCACACACTGACTGAATAAAAAATGACAATGAGATTGATGATGAAGGGCTTCGGTACCTGTTCAGCAATCTGGTGTTCTTGGAAAAGGATGTAATTCATTATTCAAGCCTTGATTAGGAATTCTTGATTTTGCAAAGGCTGTCAGCTGCTGAAGGTTGCAAGGAGTGATCAAAGTTTTCTGAATGGGGATTAACAAGGCGGGGCTGAGTCACTACATTTGCCTTTGGGAGAGTTGTTGAGTCTAACGCATTTATGTGAAAGCACAAGGTTCTTATTTCTTACTTCCATGCAATTTCTGTTCTACTGTGAATTAACTTGAGATGAAATGCTTTTGAACTGTTCCAGTTCAGGCAAACAAACTTGGCCTTGGCGAATAAATATTAATCACAGCTAGTAAGCAATGCAGATTCTTCATTGAACTCTTCACTTTCTCTTCTGAGCCATGGCTGTCTGCTCTCGATGAAAGGTGTATATTGGTAAACACAACATAAATGATTCTCGGTAGCAAACCCTATCCACAGCCTGCCAACACAGGAACCAAAACCAACCCAAGCTCATAGCACCAAACCCTTAGGTTATGTTTGGTTTGCGAAATGCCTATTCCCTGGAATAAATTACTTTTAGTAGGTTAATCACAATTAGATGTTATTGTAAAGAAAATAATAATGTGAAACATTTTATGAGTTCAAAAAAAGTAATAGATATGGAATAACTATTCTTAAATTTCACTATGAGGATGTCTATTTCTTTCTTATTACATGTTAAATGAAATAATTAAGAATGCATGAGGAATAACTATACCTTTGATTCTCGAAATTTAATTTATACTTCATCTTATTCCAATGAATAACTATTCTGCCAAATCAAATGCGCCCTTAGAGATCAAATTGCAAAGTGCACTCATACAATACTAAAGAAATCCAGACATAAAGAAAATAATGTAAAATTTCTTTTTAACATTGGGATGTTAAATAAAAGGATAAATGTAAAATCAATGACAGTTTCTTTTCCACGTACCATTAACCTTTGAGTTTGATTAGTTTAGTCATGTTAAACAAAAAATTGTCAATTATATTTGAGGTAAACAAAATATTATGAAAATATTATTTTTAATTATTTTTTCTTCCTCTTATTCTTACATAAATTCCTCAATCCAAATAGAGAATTATTTAGTTAAAGTAAAACACATTTTATTTCAGAATTCCCAAGTAGTCTCCTAAGATCGTAGTGCTTAAAACTCTAGATTTTTATGTTAGAGGTTTACAATTCAAATTATGAGAGGTGTGGAAAGAGGTACAAGATGGGAGATAGGTTGTTTTCTATTGTGTAGCTAAATCCTATTTTTACCCTCCAATTAACAATAAGAGAGAGAGAGAGAGAGAGAGAGAGAGAGAGAGAGAGAGAGAGAGAGAGAGAGAGAGAGAGTCCTAAATAAATAAATAAAAAATTTGCTAAATAAAGATGCTTGCCAAATCGATACATAGCCTAAGTCGCATCATCCAAGAACATAGGACAGTTTGATTCTTCCAATCATCACTACTCGTTACAATTCCCACTAGTCATCATTTACAATTGATGTTGACAAATTAATGAAAAATTAGTAAAGTAACTTATAATTGTCGTATTGATAAATATAAATTTATTTATATATCGATTGGACCTAGTTAATTCACTGTGACAACACCATAAAATACATAACACACTTTTAAAAAGGGTGATATGATACTTTGTGATTGTTTGAACATGCTAATATTTAGTAAACTCCAATTAATCAAGCCCTGAAAACTAAATTGCGTTACACTCGTCTAAATTATTTCCACCAACATTCAAACACATATATTGCTTGTGTAATATATTTCCATTTAATTTTTTCATAAAATATATTAAATTTTATTTTATTTTTATCCTTTTTATAATTGATAGAAATATTTTTATCCCTTTTCAATAATTTTTTTAATATGCTACAAAATAATCACCAAAAAAGGTTATAAAATATTTAAAATCTCAGTGTACTGACCATTTGGTTGGCCATGGGTTTTGAAATCATCATTGCTCCTTGCAATTCTCACTAGTCATCATTTACTATTAATATTGATAAAGTTATGAAAACTTAGTAAAGTGACTTATAATTATCGTTTCAATAAATATAAGCTTAATTATGCACCTGTTTGACCTAGTTAATTTACTGTGAGAAGCAATGATCAATCGTAATAATTTTGGCATGACTTATTTGTTACCAAAAACATATTGCACTATTTTCTAAAAGGACGATACGACATTTTGTGATTGATTGAAGATGCCAATATTTAGTAAACTCTAATTAATCTACCAATACAACATCATCGATTGAGAAAACTGAATTGCACTATATTCCTCTAAGTTATTGCTTGCATAATATATTTAATTTGTTCATAAAATATATTAAATTTTATTTCATTTTTATCCTTTTTATAATTGATAGAAATATTTTTTTCTTTTTCAATAAAAAAATTTTAATATGCTGCGAAATAATGTCTTGACGGGCCATTTGGTGGGCCATGGGTTTTGAAATCATCATTGCAACCTGCATTTCTCGCTAGTCATCGCTTACTATTTTTGTCGATAAATTAATGAAAACTTAGTAAAGTGACTTATAATTGTCGTGTCGATAAACATAAACTTAATTATGCACCTATTTGACCTAGTTAATTCACTGTGATAAATAATTATCAATCGTAATCATTTTGGCATGTTCGTCACAAGAAACATATTGCACTTTTTTAAAAACGGTAACATGGCATTTTGTGATTGGTTGAAAATTTTGATATTTAGTCAACTCCGATTAATCAAGTGGTGTAACATCACCCCTTGGGAGCACTAGATTGCACTCGTCTAAGGTAAATACACCTACAGTCAAACACAGATATTGCTTGTATAATATATTTCCATTTAATTTGTTCAAAAAATATTAAATTTTATTTTAGTTTTTATCCTCTTTATGATTGATAAAACATATTCTTTTTCAGTAAAAAAATTTACTATGCTATAAAATAAACATCAAAAAAGGTTTATTGGTAGTTATTTATATATTAGACATAAGTAATAGACTTGACAAAGCAGATCAGGTCGAATAATTTGTGGCAGATTATTGGGTGAGAATATTGTAATCCATATCCTACTCGTTTAAGTTGTGGTCTTACGGCAGTTCGAATTAGATAATCTGTGGCAGATAGTGGATAATCCGTCATTCTCATCCTTAATATAATTTTTTTTACCATCCAATGAACAATTTATTTTATAACACAATAATTAAAGCTATTTTTAAAATTATAATTTGGTAATATATTAAAATGCATATATTATTTTCCCGTGTTGTCATTTTTTTTTTTCTATTTCACTAGTAGCCTTATAATAATTATTTTAAAAAAAAAAAATGAGCACTACTATAAGGAAATACCCTTTTATAAATACATAAACAATTTAATAAAAATATGAGAAAAATTAATTTCCTCCAAAATCTCTAAATTTGGGTGGTGTAATTAATAAATATGACAAGGCACATTTTGCAATACTAAAAGGTACATACCCAATGTAGATTTGGTCAACTTCATAATCAATATAAGCACTCTTTATCCAATTAACGAGAACAATTTTAGATTTATAGATTCGGAAATTGGAATTAAGAAAGTTCAAAGAAGTCAAAATGAAGTCTCCTCGTGCTGAATTAATTAGTTTCTAATTATGGTAAACCCTTTGGAAATCATGTCTAACAAGGGTCTCTTAATTAACGAGCTTGAATTAATTAAAAGTCCTCTTTGTCAAACAAGCACCTAATTATTATTATTTTTAAAGTAATTAATTATATCACTTTAGACACAAATTTTACAAAATTAAGTTCGTCGTGTGGTTTACCATTATTTTCAAAATACGATCACATTTCCAAGCTCATTCATTTTTTTTTTCCCTTCAATTAGAAAATGAATAGACAAATAATAACAAATGAAAAAGTAGACAGAGAGCACGCAAGAACTTCCAAATTCAATTATTAACTTATTTTTCAAAATATAGGATATATATGTCTTCGTATTTTTTTACGAAGGTAAAAATAGGGACAAAAGACATTCACCTCTGGGAATATTTCAAAAATTTTAGAGATTTTTTCGAGATTTCAAAAAATGTTATAAACCTCCCATGAAATTTGTCAAAAAGATATAAACCTCTATTCAAAAGACTTGTTTTTTTGTAAAATATAAGAAGAGATTTGTGTCTTTTTCGAAAATCTTAGAAGAGGTATATGACATTATTAAAATTTCACAAGAAGTCAACAAAATATTTGAAATCTTAGGAAAAGTCAGTGTCTTTTTATCAAAACTTATATTTTTAAAATTGAAGAATAAAGTAATGAAGTGATAGAGAATGGAAAAATATGAATAGGGTGCATACATATTGGATCCTCATGTTTTTTCGAAGGGAAAAAGTTAAGAGAGAGAGAGAGAGAGAGAGAGAGAGAGAGAGAGAGAGAGAGAGAGAGAGAGAGAGAGAGATCCTTTATGAGAGAAAATCTTAATGGATCAACTTAAAATGAATCAATATAAAAATGGTAAGGAAAAAGTAGGTGATAGTGATAGATGAGTTTAGATAGTTTGTCAAAATCATCGGATGCTCTTGCCAGGTTCACCATTAGTTACATGCCATGTTAGATGAAAATATCTCAATTTGCGATCCAACATCATATATATATATATGTTGTTCAATTCTCTTTTTGTTGGGAAAGAAAAAAAAAAAAAGGCTGATAGAAGAAATTAAAGAGAAAGCAAATGATCAGTTTCTTCTCATTGATCTTTACCCTTCACACGTAATGGAGAGGAGGATTTTTTTTTTTTTTTAAAGAAGGTAGAAAGGAAATGACTAAAACACCCTTTAAAAAAATTTTAAAGTTAGACTTTTTATTAAGGTAGTGTTTGGAAGCGTGGATCTTGAGGTTTGGATTTGGCTTTTTATTTATTTGAAAAAAACAACTCAATACAATTTTATATTGCATTTTGTTCAAAGTTGTGTGAATTTAAATCCAATTCTTAAAATTCATGCTCTCAAATGTAAGGTAATCTTGCGTTTGAGAGTTTGGATTTCAAGTTTTGATTTTAAAGTTACGTGAGTTTGGACAAAATTTAGTAGAAAATAGCAATGAATTTTATTTATGCTGCGCCTAGAAGTATATATTACGGACCTTGAATTTGGATTTGGGTGGATTTGGATAAATTTCACTACAATTTTATATTACATCTTTTCCAAATCCAATGTTAAATTCACACATATTAAAAAATTCAAAACCTAAAATCCAAACTTCAAATCTATGCTACTATTGATCTTTACCCTTCACACAAAATGGAGAAGAGAGAAAAATAAAAATCGCAAAAAAAAAAAAGAGGTAGAAGGGAAATGACTAAAAGTTGCACGCTTTTTATTAAGGTTGTAACGACCTACTTATTTTACATTTTTTTTTCTCTTTTTTCATACTATATAATAATCCTGACAAATCATAATCCACCTAAACCCAAGGGTACTAGGGGTATACCTGAAATACAATATTGATACCTAAGTAGCTGGAAACGTAATAACATATACGTATCAAATTACCATTCAACACAATACCAGAGTTTACTACATCTCTCATATGATTACACACAACTCAAAATATCCAAAAACAAGTCCTAGGGTCGTTACCCAAAAATCTATCTGACCCTAACAAAAGACTTACCCCTCAAATAGGGTAGAACAACTAAATCCTAATGCTGCAGAGCTCTATCCGCTCTTCTATCTAGGGCTCCCAAAATGTTTATCTAATTTGAGGTGAGACACCTCTCAGTAAGGGAAATAAACTAATATTAGTGTGTGACAACATGAATATTTTTGTGTTATACATATAACAGTACAAAAATTATACTTGAGAAAACTATCTATATCATATCTGGAAAAACATATTTTATTATAACATGATATAACACACTGAATTTCTTTACATGTAAATCATCTCATATAACTATACGATAGCTAGCTGGTGTCATGTCTTACCCTCATATGACTAGGTTGTGCAGCCCAAAGGCAGGACCTGCAATGGCTGGCCGATCACACTAGATCAACATAAGTCTGTAAGTACAATAGGTCTGCCCCTCCTGGTCCGGACACTAGAGGGACACCTGTGCTATAATAAACCACATCGACTATCGATCTCCCACCGCCCCGTACGGAAAGCGATAGTACTAACATAAATATGATCGTGATCTTATAGTTACGATACTGTGCTTCGTGTGAGCTTAAACCAATCCAATCAGGTTCTGATAATATATAACATATTTCCAAATAATGATACATAACTATTTCATAATCATATATGTCATGTTAATATTTTCATACATCTCTGCATAATATATCATATAGAATTTACGGCCCTTACGCCGGTATTTTGTATTTTGTAAATCACGGCTCGTACTCCGGTATTGCATATCATAAAATCTTCACCCCTTATGCCGGTATTTCACATAAAACCTTGACCCTTATGTTGGTATTTCACATAAAACCTCGGCCCTTACGCCGGTATATCATATAAAATCCTCAGCCCTTACGCCAACATATCATATAAATTTCTTAGTTTGAAGATCCTTGTATCATTTTAACATTTTCATGAAAGCAGTAATAACAACATACTTATTTTATAAACATAATATTTCGTCATCATAATTTTCATGGTAAATATTACTCATGGCACACAAAAGAGATAACAATCTTATTTCTGATATTATACATAAAATCCATATTTTTGATCAACAACATCATTTCCAACATAATTCTGCAATATAAGTATTTTTCTGAAATTAAATGTTGTAAAATAATAAATACATTTTCATAACATTATGATTTAGTTTATCCCCTTACCTGATTTCTGAAAAGTTCTTACAATGTCTAGTCTTACACCCGCAGAGTTCCTCGTTCAATATCCTGAAAACAACATCTCCCTGAACAAAACTTCAGTATTTCTTCGAGTATTACATTTTCTACAATTGTAGGAAAACCAAAAATTAAATAAAAAGTCTTACCTTGAATTTGGGATGAAATCCAAGTTAACCCCACCAACGATTCACTCCAACAGACTTGAAGAGAAACTTCTCAAGGAGTGTCGTGACGGCCTCGAATCGTCGATCCGGTGAAAAATGGACCTAAAATCTTAGAGAGAAGGGAGATTGAACAAACGGGAGAGAGAGAGGGTTCTTCGCGTGGTTTCTGAGTAAAAAATCGGGTTTAGGTTATTTATACACCTGCACTTGTCGACAAACCACGTCAATTTGTCGACGAAGTTAAGAAGGTAGTTCATCGACGAATGCTTATTTCTCGTCGACGAAATTCAGAGTTGAAAATAGTCGCTCGGTAACTTCTCATCGATGAGACACGTGTCCTTGTCGATGATCCCAATGAGCCATTTTGTCGACGAACGCGAAGCGTTCGTCGGTGAGGACCTACTGTGACCCTCTTTACAAATTCTTTTTTCCCCTCTTTATTATTTAAATACTATAATTCTTCGGATTTCTACAAAGGTATCGTTTGGAAGCACGAATTTTAAGGTTTAAATTTGACTTCATGTAGATTTGGGTGAAACTCAACACAATTTTATATTACATTTTGTTTAAAAAATATGCATAAATCTAAATCCAATCCTTGAAACTAATAGTCTCGAATGTAAAGTAATCTTACATTTGAGAGCTTGGATTTCAAGCTTTGGTTCTAAATTTGTGTGAATTTAGACAAAACGTGTATGAAATTATATTGAATTTCGTTTAACTTTGCACAAATCCAAATTCAAAACTTTAAATCCATGCTACCAAACATTGCTTAACTCTATGTTTGGGAAACATCTTAAATTTGGATTTCTATGGATTAGAAAAACATGTTATACAAAATTGTATTAAATTTTATTCAAATCTGTAGAAAATCAAATTAGCTCTCACACACCGCGTAAAAGTAATCTTATCAATAAAAATTGACTTTTTATGTTTTCTTCTTGCATTCTCTCTTATCGAAATATTAGTATATTTCGTGTATTTTTTTTTCAATTATTATTATAATTAATCTCTTCATTGTTTTCAACCAAAATTTTTATTTAGGGGGTAAAAACATGAAATCTCATCACATATAAACCCTAAAAATAAAATTAAAAATAAATAAACGACCAATAGGCTGCATTAAAGACCCTGTACGTCATCACTGCCCTAAGAATCCAGACAATAAATTAATCCAAGTTATTTGAAATGGCAAATTAGGAACCAACTTAAGTGTCCGGGGGAAGGGGGAGAGAATATTGAGATGGAGATGGTGGAGATGGAGGGATAATACACGCATACCACATGGCCACCGACTACAGCCGGTGAAGGCAACGCCGGGGGCCAATGGGAGGAGCTGGTGGCACCGGCAGTTCTGGGTTCCTCGATGACAACGCCGGTTGCCGCGTGGACTGTCCCGTTGGGCCACTATAAATGTGGGGCTTAGCACTGCTTTAATTTCGCAGCACCCCTTCTCTCCTCCCTCTAAGAACAGACAGAGTAGCTTTAGAGAGCGAAAGCTCGTCTGCAGCAAATTAAGAAAAAGAAAGAGAGAGAAAGAGAGAAGAGAGATGGAACGTGGAGGCTCCCATGGCTATCACAAGCTCCAGAAATCCACCTCTGGTAATCCACTACCTGTCCATACTTATATAATGCACCTTCTAAATATATTTTTACATCCATCCATCCACATCTCCACACAGACACACACGCACACACACACACACACATATATATATATATGATATGGCAAATTTGTGGCTTGGGCATTGCGATTCATGATCTTACTCTTGCATGCATGGGTTGATGGGAGATATTTTTGAGTTTTTGATCGGGCTCTTTCGGACCCTTGCCTAGCTCCTTTTCTAAATTCGGGATAGACTAATCATTCTCGTCATAAACTAGAAGCGACTCAGTGAGAAATCAAACTTAAAGACCTCTTTCAGTCTCTTGTGTGTTCTAATCACGGGAGCCACACCCGAGGGACGCTGCTAACTGTGTCTCTCTTGCTTTGTTTTGGGTGGATTTGGTGATGAATTTTCTGTGGATGGTTTGATCAGTTGCATGCAAACGTAGGTTCTGATTGTGTTGAGGTCTCTTCTATATATACCTATTTGCCTAATTAATTTGCAGAGAACATTCAGAATGTTTGGATGAAACAGTACATATATATATATATATATATATATTTATATATATAGGATGGATTTGAACTTTCAACATCTTTTGGGTTAACTTCTCCTTTATGATCATAAATATCAACATTGACAGGATCGGTCGGGTTCTTCCCCATATCAATTTTTTTTTTTAAATAAACCTCTGTAGACCACTTTTTTTTATCTCTCTTCCTCATCTCCTTGGACCCTTCTGCAATAAAGTATCTCTCTCTCTCTCTCTCTCTCTCTCTCTCCATCTGTGATCTGTGAATGGGTACCTCATACATTTTCAGATAGAGCAATGACGTGTCCTGCATGCATGAAGTTCCAAATCCTTTCCTTCAAAGGAAAATAACCCATAAATTTTCCACCCTTGGATGATCATCCAGCCTTCATCTGGGCCGTTCGATTATTCGGCAAGCATTGTTAATGAGCTCTCGAATCTGTCCATCTGGGGTTGAAGCCCTCAAGGCCAATGAACGGCCATGGAAAAGATAAAAGAGAAGAAACTAAAGTTTTGACCTGTGATGATTAATTAAAAGCTTAGCTAGTTTCCAAGAAGGCATGCAGAGTGTTGCGTGCACCTGTTAGCTAGAATCTCGCCGGCAGCCGTCGGCGCGTGGCTGTGCGAGCGCGTGGGCATTGTGACGTATATGTTTCTTTCTCTTAGGTGGTTGGGCGTGCGTGGGATTTTTTTTAGTGGAAGTAGGAAAAGGACAAAATGGAAATTAGAAAATAAGAAAAAAGAGGTTTCCCCTCCTCAAAAGACTTGACCGTTTTTGGACACTTTTACTTCTGCCAGAGCACTTACTGGGCCCACTTGTGGCCAGTGGCGCGTGGACCCTTCCCTCCATAATCTTCTACTCTTTGAAATTCATACTCTCAAACATAAATTTTATGTTTAGAAATCTTCTTTCTCTTTTCTTTTCCAACGTGTTTAGAAATTTTATATAAACATTAATTTTTAAAGTAGAATCTATAATTATGTACCAATTTACCTAAAATGTGAATTCTACTTGCACTAAAAAATGAACCCTTGCAAATTTATCAGAACAAAAAAAAAAAATACAAACAAGAAAATGAGATTATCATGTTATATATATATACACGTCTTCATATATGCAATTTTTTCTCTATAGAAAAAAAATTGAAGGAATTCATACATTTGATTCCACTAGTGAAACTTAAATCGGTTTATTGTTGTTTGTTGTTGAATAAAATATATTACCAATGCATAACTTTTTTAAAAGATAAAATAATTTTATTGTAATTTACAATTAAGGGTTAATTATAATAAGGTTAAACTTTATTTACCTTGCATATTTTGTTATATTTAAAATGCATTATATATATATATATATTGCCCTACTTTCATTGAGATTGCCCTACTTTCATGTTTAGTCATTAAATGCAATTAAACTGCCCCTTCCTTTCCTCCCACTTGCTCAAACTGCCCACTGATTTTCTTCTTTCCCTGTTGGATTTTCTCAGAGGAATTTAATGAGTAGAAAACATGAGTTTTGGACTGAGCTGGTAGTGGGCCCAAGTTTGTTCCAGCTCAACTATTTGTCTGGGCCCTGAACCAAGCCCTTTTCTAAGTTTTGCCATCTTATGGGTCCATCAAAGTTCTAATAACCACAACTTTTTATAGTTTGAAAAAAAAATTGGTAGCATGGGATTGATGCTTATGTATATATAAATGAGCTTATATACGGTACATTAATTTTTTATTTTATTTTTTATTTTTATTTCAGCCCTAAAGTTACTACAGGCTACCTATTCTATAACCAATCGCTCAAATAGTAGCAGCAGTAGCAATAACAGCAACGGCAATATCAATATCGATGCAGGTGCCGGGGAGCAGCCCCTGCAGCCATGCCCTGTGCGGGAGCAAGACCAGTACATGCCAATTGCAAACGTGATTAGGATCATGCGACGCATCCTCCCGCCGCATGCGAAGATCTCTGATGATGCCAAGGAGACGATCCAGGAGTGTGTGTCGGAGTACATCAGCTTCATCACGGGTGAGGCCAACGACAGGTGCCAGCGGGAGCAGCGCAAGACCATCACGGCCGAGGACGTGCTTTGGGCCATGGGGAAGCTAGGGTTTGACGACTACATTGAGCCCCTCACCGCCTACCTCAATAGGTACCGAGAGGTGGAGACTGACCGCACCTCGCTTCGTGGCGAACCGTATTTGAAGCGCAGCGGTGCGGAGTACGGTGGTGGGATGGTGGGGGTGGCGCCAAACCCCTACGGGCTGGGCGGTGGTGTTGGCGCCGGTCTTGGGGTTGGAGGTGGTGGCTATCCAATGGGGTATCACCACCATAATAATCACCATGGGGGGTTTTATGATGGGGGGGCGATGGGTGGTGGAGGGTACTACAGGGATGCTAGTGGAGGAGCTGGACCCTCTTCTTCTCCCGCAGCTCTGCCCAACTTCGATCCTTATGCTCAATACAAATGACAATGATGCATGCATTATTATAATTATGGTGATGATTATTATTAATAATATAGCAATATTATTGATAATAAATAATGGTTAGTAGCAGTAATTAACTAATTCTACAAGTGGCAATGGTTCACACAGACAGGCGGTATAATGCCACAAGAAATGGGGCTAATTGGGTGGCATGTTTGAAGAGTACATAAAGGAAAGAAAATCAAGGCGAGGGATTGTTATGCCCTGGTCTCCAAGAGGGAGTTCATAATACCAAAAAAGAGTCCATTGAAACTAACAATGTGTTTTAACTGTGAAACAATTTTCATTTACAAGATTACAAAAATGTCTCGTAGTTATTTGTTTTCTGAAGGAAACTTGAAAAACACGAAAAGATTATTGATACACTTAAAGAAGGGTTTTGAATCAAAAGAATTCTGATCTCGTTAGCTACAACCAGTACAAGTTTGTCCTTGAAACCCTCTTGCCATTGAAATGGTCGATTTTTATTGCCCGCAAATTGAACCATTTCAGGTCGCTTGCAGAATAAGAATTGCTTTGGATTTTGAGCAACCATCATTAGATGAGTTAATGAAAACGATGTACACAGACAGCATTTGTACATGAATCGAGTTCGTCAGTGGTCTGCTGATTTAGAGTACAAATTTTGTTCTGTTATATAATCTATCACTTCATCTGGGGTAAGGTACTTCACAGACAGCCCTCTTGAAATGCATTCCCTGTACAAATAAATTACGAAGGTAATCATGTCTTCCTAAATCTTCCAGTTAGTTTGATGAAAAAATGAGTAGAGAGGAGAGGAGAAACTAGTTTCCCAACATATTATTTAGCTCAATAAGAGTGAAGATAAAAGTCTACAATTATCAGTGGTTAATTGTTTTCATTTTTTTTTTCTCAATCTCTCTTATTAGGGGGAGAAAGAAAAGTCTGTTTTCACCTCTTTTTTTTTTTTTCCTATCCACTTCTTTTCTCATCTCTATTTTGTGTAAACCAAAAAAATGAAATTGAGAGAAACTCATTTCTTTTCTCTTCTCTTGTCTCCAACCAAACGGTTTAAAGTAAAATCATCATATCAATACTTCTATTTTATCACTGAAAAAGTAGAGAACCATTTACCTTACTCTTGAAGAACTAATTTGATTCGGTACAAGTTCATCTACTATTTTGATGTTACTCTGCAAAAACACAAATGCACAAAATAAATTCTCATCGAAAGGTAATGACATCCAGAATAAAGGCACTTGGAAAAACTCTTTTCCTTTGGGTCAACTGTTTATATTTGAATGCTTGCATATGCTTCCAAAGCTATTACGAAGAGGTCACTCTGGAGCTTTTTCAAGAAATTCCAATGCAATTTAAGATTTTTTTAGAACAATTTCAGTTTCCGAACATAATAAAGTATCACCAAAGGTGAAGTTGGATATTTGAAATTTATCAACATTTTTTGTGTTTGGGGGGGGGGGGGGGGGGGGAGAGGGGAGAGAGAGAGAGACCAGGGGAGCACTTGTATGTAGTTCAAACTACAGAGTATATTTAAATGACTTGCGTAAAACTGGGGCAAATTTTCAAACTCAAAATATGGAAAAACCAAAGATGTATTTAAAAGAACTGTAGTAACCTTGCATTCATTTAAAATGTCGTCATCAGCGATGATTTTCTCTACATCTTGCCCTTCTCTGCGAATGCAAACCACACCGTAGTCTCTGCATATAGTCCTGACCTGGAAAAAAATGACAAGCAGCTGGGTCAAATATATATCTCAACTGCAAACAAATCTATAACAGAAAAGTGTTTGAAAACTTCATCATGGATATTAACAGAAAATAGAAAGAAAAAAATTGTAAAAATTCCTGTTTTCTATTGTTGGGAATGCTGTTTATAGGCTCACCATTTTCCATTCTCATTTATCACACAATTGAAAATTATTCAAAAATTATGATTTTGTGATGAATATTATGTCACTGCAAACTGAAATTTTTTGTCTTTTGAGAGCCTATCATAATAAATTGATAAAAAAGTTACAAAGTATTTACCTGGTCACGAAACCAAGCCCCAGGAACACCAAAAGATTTGAGAAGATCAGAGCCACACAGAAGCATGACTTTAAGAGATTCTACAGGGGGCAAGAGAAACACACATTTTGATATTGCCTCAGAATTAAAGTAATTCATGGTTTCAGAAAGGGATGACTCTCAGTAAACAGTTATGTGACATTATCAGGGCCCCGACCTCTCAAGGCCATGTTAGAGATGTACTGATTCAAAAACATAACACACTTACGGGCCATCATGATCTATTATGCTCTCAGAATAGCAGTGAATTGCACAAAAGTGTCCAAGTCTATTTTTTGCATTCTTTCTTGAAAATTTCAATGCATTTCTAATACAAGTGATATTTTCTGCCAAAATTTTCATCAATCTTCAATCAACTTTAATTTGGGGTTGAATAATCTCTTCATTACCCCTCTTCATCACTTCACAAAATTTTTACATGTTAATGTAATAATAATACAAACTGATTCCTGTTCATGTTTCTTTAAGTGCATGATCTCAGAGTCTGTATTACATCTATGCTCAATAAAATAGATAAAAATAATAAAAAGTACATTTTTATTGCCAATAAAAACACCAATATAACATTCAATTATTGTATGCTTTACATCAATTTTTTTTTTCTATGAATATTGCCATAGAAAGTGCTTAAAAAGGGCAGCCCAGTGCCAAAGCCCCTGTGCAAGAGAGGTCTGGGGAAGAGGCGGACCATGATGAGTCTGTAATATGCAGCCCTACCTTGCATTTTTGTAAGAGACTGTTTCCACACCTCAAATCCATGATCTCCAGGTCACACAGCCACAACTCTACCACTGCACCAAGGATCCCCTTCCTAGAAAGTGCTTAATGGTAGAAAATGATTCATACAGCCAACACATTTTGAGTGATTTAAGGCTTATTATTGCAGCATATGTCATATGTAGATTGATTAGAATTTTGGAAATAAATTTAAACATTAGCATGTGAAATTTTGAGATCAAACCATGTGAATCTAATGTTTTTTTCCCGCCTTTTTACAACTTGGCTACCACAAAAGACAAATTGATGAATATGGAGATCAAAATCTCCTTTTCAACTGGGATTGGTGGAGGGTCCATTAAATCAAAATTGTGAAATTGAAAGATTTTACAATGACAAATAACTATTATTTATAGTCTTAAATGAGGTTTATATTGATGTTGACAACAAAATTCAAACAATACCATCTTGAAAAGTAGCATTACCGTCAGTAACATAAGTAATGGGGAAAAAAAGAACTTTACAAGAGTTAAATAAATAACACACTAAAGGCCAATAATTTGATTTGTTCTAAAATTTCCTATTTTAAAGTTCAGAAACGCCAACCCAAACAAAACTAACACACCAAGCTAGCAGCATGATCAACACATGAAAAAACACAAATGCAAAGTAAAGGTTTCCATGTCTAGAAGTCTCCACTAATTGAAACAGATCATCCCATATCAGATAGTGTAATTGGATTCATTCACTGAACAAAAGAGCATAGGATGTTGCTAAAATTTTTATCAAAAACATGAAATGACATTAAACTAAAATATATGAGACAGCTCATAAATGCAAGCCGATCTGGGGGGAAAACAGAGAGGTGTGAATTGATCAGAAAAAGAATGGAAAATAAAACACCAGGGATAATCAGAATTACAGCATTACAATGCATTAAAAAGAGAGCTAAACAATGAAATTAAAGAGCTAAAAAAATGTAAAAAAAACTATAAATCAAGTGGGGAGAGAGAGAGAGAGAGAGAGAGAGGAGTATAAACTCAGTAATGCCAACCCAAACTTGCAATTTCACCTAGTACAGAGTAAACTTGTGATCCCATCCTCTAGTGATTCCATCTCAATTCCGCATGCACTGTGTTTTGAAGCAAGTTGACAGATTTCAAGTGTTTGGAGCTGTACAATCCAACTCATTTTTGACAACCATGGATACTGTTTCCACTATACTTAATGTCAATGAAATGTGTCTGTTACATCACAGACATTGCTGCAATGTGCACTGTGGCAACCACCAATGTTTTTAAAGCCATGTAACAAATCTAAACAAGCAATCCAAGTGAAATAAACATTTTACGATAAAACTATACAAATGCAAAATTCTTATATAAAAAGACTATATTATAAGATGTTGTTATGCAAACTATACGTGAGAAGCTTGCTCTTAACTGTGTTTAGACTTCCATATGCCCTCAATAATATATTATATAAGGTGACAATATCTGACCCTGCACCTCGAAGCTCAAAATTTAGACCCAAGATTTGGCTTTGTGTGGATTCAGACGAACAATGAAATTCAATACAATATTGTGTTGGGTTTCATCCAAATCTATGCAAATCCAAATCCCAAGCTTGAAATCCATGCCTCAAATGCAGTGTGAAGGGTAAGGCAAACAATGACAAAGAAAAAGTCATGGAGATAAGGAAATGCTTATCATTACGGACCCCCGTTGTGAGAGGAGAGAAGAGGATCTAGCAAGAGCCACACCTGTACCCTCCTATCTCCTCTTGCCATGTGGGCCCACAGTGTTCACAGGCCTGTGACGTATAGCATCACTCTACAGACATGACAAGCAATAACAGGGAGGCAAATTCTCACATGGACAATTTTTTTGAGACAGGATATTAAAAAACCAAACTGCTTGATTGAAATCCAAAATTCCATGAGGAAAACAATAAACCATTCATCTTAATAACAGTTTCCAAAATAATCGACAAAATTTAAAAGATGATGTAGTTCTAGTAAGAAGCTTAACTGCTTCAATGCCCAACAAAAAAGAAAGAATAGTTATTCAGCAAATCATACCTCTGGAAATCAGCCCACTCTCACACAAAGAACTCTCGATTCTGGTGAGAACAGTCAGTGTGCGTTGGTACGCGCTCTGATTTGCCTGAAACCTCCAAATACAATTTCAATGAATGCTAAGATGATGAGATTATAATCAAAGGATACTTGAAAATCAATGAGTTTAGATAACAGGTAACAAACATAACATGGAAGTACCGTCATCCTCTTTCCTTATGCATTTGGAATAATTTATTTGCTATTTTTGGGTAATAATGAGTGCCACCTTATTCTTTGGGGACCTGTTTCCTCTTCAGAAACCTATTTTTCGAGGGAAAAAAGGGGGTACAGTACTGTGGTACTGCACTATTTTGAATTGTTTTGCATATATGGTTGGAACAAAGGTGCTAAAAAGAGGAGAGGTTATGTCTTCAAATTTATTCTGGTGCTGATAGTTTTCTTAGCATCAGTACAGAACCTGGAGTTTTAGAAAATCCATATGTGAAGAGACTGAATAAAAATAGATTTATAAGAGGAAAAAAAAAAATGTAATGCTGATATCAAGCTCCATAGGAAAAGAGATTGAATTAGCATGGACCATATTTTGCAGGAACTTGATATCTTTATACTTGGTGGATATTTATAATTTAGATTTAGAATAAGAATAAATAAACAAGAAAAAAGTGCATAACAAAATGCTAGAAACTACATAACTTTTGCAAAATTGCAAAGACAAAACCATCATTAACCAAGGGCCAAATATAGTAAATTACCTCCCAAGGGTCCACCATTATGAATCCAGAACTTCTGCAAGCAAGACGGCACAATTGAATACGATGTTCAGCACATATAAGGCCCTACAAATAACGTTGATATGTGGTCAAAGGAAGGAAAATAAGCTTGTGAACTACTTTATTTAAACAAAGTGATGGTTAAGTGCAGGTTTACCCAACTAAGAGGAAATATGATTTTTAAAGCTTGATCATTGGCCCAGAACCTGGCAGCTCAAGCTTTTAAGTGAAGTGGTACTCTAACATGGTATTAGAGAATTGTCCCAAGACCTAAACCTAAGTGCCACATAGCCACCGTCAAACTGAGCCCTAGAACCTAAATCCTCCGAACATCTACCACCATAAGAAAACTGCTAGCACCACCATGGGCCTGAAAACAGCCAGTATCTTCCGGGAGACACAGTAACAACAAGAAGCCTTAGGCCCCACTAGCTAGGGTCGGCTAAATGAATTCTTTTCTGCCAATTTACCCAATCGAGAGCATCCTCCTCTACTTGATTAAGAGCTATTAAATCCTTCTTCACTAGCTATCAAATCCTTCTTTACTATCTCATTCCAAGTCATTTTAGGCCTACCTATATGCCTTTTCAGGCTAGAAATAATAATTAACTCACTCCTCCTCATAGGTGCGCTGCTACGTATATGCTTCAAATACCCAAACCATCTAAGATGGCCTCCCTTATCTTGTCTTTGACTGGTGCTATGTGTAGCTTATTGCGTATATGCTCATTTCCTAATCTATCTTTACACCAGTCATTCACCTTAACATTTGCTTTTGAAAACTTTTACTTTTTGTACATGTTATTTCTTAGTTGCCTAGCATTCTAAACAACAAAGCACAGCTGGCCTTATAGCCGTCTAATAAAACTTTCCTTCTAATTTTAAGGGTACTCTGTGATCACATAACACGCCTAATGCACTCCTACATTTCACCCAACCTGCTTTAATTCAATGTGTTACACCCTCTTTAATTTCCCCTTCCGCTTGGATAATAGATCCAAGTTATCGAAATCTATAAGTGCTATTAATTTCATATCAAGTTTAAATTACATTTCATATATTTTGTCTTATTCCTATTTATTCTAAAACCTTCAGACTTTAAAGCGGTTCTCCAAAGTTCTAACTTAGATTCCACTCCACTCCTACTTTAATCAATCAAGATAATATCATCTATAAACAACATACACCAAGGGATCTCATTTTGGATATTCAAAGTGACTTCATCAATCATTATAGTAAAAAGATAAGAACTTAAAAGTAAAACACTGAGGTATACCTAGTGTGATTGGAAAATCTCTAAATTCCCTTCCTATAGCCTTAAGTCATTACTCTATCATACATATCCCTAATGATCTCAATATATATACTACATACCTCCTTTTCTAAGACCCACCAAAGAATTCCCTAGGTACTCAATCATATGTTTTCTCTAGGTCAATAAAAATCATATGTAGTTCCTCTTCTTTTCCCTAAATTTTTCGATTATTCTTCTTAAAAGATAAATAACTTCTACTGTAGATCCCACGCGTAAAACCAAAATGATTCTCTGAAACCCTCGTTTTTAGTCTTATTCTTTGTTCAATTACCCTTTCCCTTAGTCTCATCACAAGACTCATAATCTTAATTCCACGACAGCTATTACAATTTTAAATATCACTTTTGTTTTTGTGTAAAGGTATTAACGTGTTTCTCCTCCATTCCTCCAACATTTTCTTGATGTTCAGAATAATGTTTAATAGATTACTTAACTATATACTTCCTTTACCCCCTGAACATTTCCAAACTTTAATTGGTATGTTTTGTGGTTCTATAGATTTCCCACTTTTAATCTTTTTTAAAATCCAACTTAAATTCAAGGATTCTAATTTTGCGAATAAATCTCCTAATTTTAGTCTTCTCCTCATTCATCGCTTCCATGTTCAATCTTTCATTTTATTTTCACTAAACTTCTTATCAAAGCATTCTGCCACCTCTCTTTTCTTCTCTAGTTAAGACATTATCATTCTCGTCCTTTATACATTTTACATTACCTAAATCTTTGCAATTTTTTCTCTAACTCTAGCAAGCTTATAAATATCTCTTTCTCCTTCTTTTGTATCTAGTCTATTATATAAGTATCATAAGTTTTATGTTTAGCTTCACTAATAATATTTTTTGCTTTTTTTTTTTTTTTTTTTGCCTTTTTTATACTTTTCAAAGTTTTCTATATTCTACAACTTTGCTATATTTATACAAACTTCTTTTTGTCTTAACGACTTTTTGGACTTCGTGATTCCACCACCAACTTTATTTACTATGGGAGTATCTTCCTTTGAGCTCAACTAAAATCTCTTTTGCTATCTTTATGATAGAATTAGCCATCTTATTTCAAATAGTATTCGCATCTACCTTTTGCAGTGCAAGCCACAACTCTATGCTCAAACTCAGCACTTAATCTAGCCATCAGAGTTTGTTTCTTACTCTTTCAAGAAACCAAATTACCACCAATCAAGATATGGTACCCCGTTGTGGAACTTCAATCGGAAGGCGACCCGGCCCAATCTACATCTATATATCCTTGAATATAAGTGTGACCTTAACCTCAATATAAAACACCTCTCATAGGCGCAACCTTGAGGTATCTGAAGAAGTGAATTACTGCATCCCAATGACTTATCCTTGGAGAATCCAAAAATTGAATCACAATACTTGTTGCAAAAGATTTGTCCGACCAAGTGACTATGAGATAATTTAACTTTCCAACAAGTCTCCGGTATCGTCCAAGATTTAGGCAAATCACCCAAATATTACACTAACTTGCCATTAGGATCCATGGGTGTATCAACTAGTTTGGATCCTAACAACCCTGTATCATCCAACAAATCAAGAACATACTACTTACTTCCTCTATGTCAAAACAAATCCCATAAGAGATCTGGATACTTCTATATCCAAGAAATATTTCAACAGCTCCAAATCTTTGCTTTGAAAGTTAGTCTATAGAAAATGTTTAAGGCTTTGAATACCTTGATCAACATCACCTGTAATTACAATAACATCCACATTCACAATAAGAAGGATCCTACCCGACAAAGTACGATGATAAAACATAGTGTGATCCATTACACATCGTCAAAAGTCAAACTCAAATACTAAAGCACTAAATCAACCAAACCATGCTCTAGGAGACTGTTTTAAACCATATAGTGCCTTCTTGAGCCAACCACTAAGTCTGACTCCCCCTGAGCAACAAGCCCAAGTGGTTGCTCCATATAGAACTCCTCCTCAAGATCACCATGCAAGAAGGCATTTCTCACATCTAACTGAAGGAGATGCCGGTGAAAAATGGTAGCCAAGAAGATGAACAAACATACGAATGTCAGTTTAGCAACTTGGGAAAAAAATGTCGAAATAATGCAAACCATACTCCTAGGTATACCCCTTAGCAACAAGACGTGCCTTCAAACGAGCCATAGAACCATCAGGGTCGACTTTCATAGTGTATACCCAGCAAAAACCAATCATAGATTTGTCAGGAGGAAGAGATACCAAGCCTCAGGTACCATTTGCCTATAAAACATTCGTCTCTTCAACCATGGCATTCCTCCAGCCAGAGTGGGCTAAGGCTGTAAGAATTACGATGTAGTAAAAATAATAACTTCAATTAATTTAGTGAGACAATTAGAGGAAGAAAAAAAGAAGCTAAGGCATGGTAGGATCATTGTCCTTAAAATCAATTTTACGCCTACAGATAAAATCTCTTGGTGCAAATAGTCACATCGCGCACAGTCTCCAGGATTACTCAGCTAGGCTCGAGTTTGTATGCACTCACAAATTCCAGAGCTTTAGGAGCTATAGTATACAATTACCCAATGTAGAGGAAGGAAAAGAAACAAGAATAAGATGATAATAATAACAAGATATCTACTAGAGACTACTACTAAATAATGGAGAGAAAAAAGTACGTAAGAAAGAAAAGAGATATGTTTCTTTGGTTGTGTTTTGGAAAGGAATGGAGATAGCCTTTTTATAGGCTGCATAGTAACTTCCAGTCGGTTATTGCAGCAGATTATTGGTATTTAACTGTACAAATACCACCATTAATGTCTAGCTATTGGAAGACATTAAACAAAAAAAAAGTTAAAAATTAACACCAAGAAAAAAAGCTGCTATCATTAATCCACAAAATAAAGAACCAAAAACTGCTGGAATTTTGAAACATCTCCAATAATCCCCCACATGTTTCAAGTTATAGTTATAAAACAAAACAAAACAGAAAAGAAAAAAAAAAAAAAAAGGGGGGGGGGGGGTGGTGGGGGTTGAGTAACCATGAAAAGTCATGCAAATGGTGACAATACCTTTGAGTTTGAATTGCACTTCGAGAATGTGTGCTATGAGCTATAAGAACATGGTGAATTTTATAATCTTGAATCAACCTCTCTTAGTGCAACTTTATAACACACAACTTACATGACATTTCTAAATACAAGGCTCTTGCGGGTTGGTACAAATAAGCAATGCACCATACCTGGTTTTTAATGAATGCTCTAGAAAAGTTTTAGCCCACTAAACTTTCATAGGAAGCGACCCCACTTCCACACTCATATAGGTGAATCCATCAAGTGTGTAACTACTACTAAACACACCACCTAACAAAGGCTATGGATTCATTAAGAGATAAACTCATCCCCACAAACGTTGTAGTTGCACTATTCCAACACCATAGGGATGAGCAAAACAAAAAAATAGTGCTCAGTAAACTACTCAATGACTTGTTATTACCCATTGAACCTAATTCATGGGATCTCCAATCACATCATTAGTAGCTTATGTTAGGGGCTTAAGATCCACCCCCCTCGATGTTTCTTCTACTAGCTTTCTAGCTAGCCCCTTTGTCAAAGGATCTACTAAATTTCTCTCTGATCTCACATAACTAAAAGTGATCACTCCAAGTGAGATTGATTCTCTTACCATCTTATATCTTAGGCGTATATGCATTCTTTTGCCATTATAGGCCTTATTATTTGCTTGAGCTATTGCTGCTAACCAATCACAATGTATGGACAAAGGTGGTACCGGTTTAACCCACAAAGGAATATCTGCCAACATATTCCTTAACCAATAAGCCTCATTAGTTGTTTTCTCCAAAGCTACAAACTCTGTCTCCATAGTGGACTTTGCTATGCATGTCTGTTTCTAGGATTTCCAAGAAATAGTAGCACCGGCTAAAGTAAAAACATAGCCACTTGTAGACTTGATATCAATTGTATCTAATATCCAATTAGCATCAGAAAATGCTTCTACAACTGTAAGGAATCCATAATAAAATAATCCATAATTTATAGTACCCTTACAATATTTTAACACCCTTGTTAGTGCTATCTAGTGGTCATGCCTAGGATTATGATTGTATCTACTAAGTCTACATACTACAAAATGCAAAATCTGGGCGTGTATAATTCATTAAATGCATTAAAAAATCCACTATTTGAGGATACTCAACCATAGCAACAAGATCGCCTTTATTGTTCTTTAATTGCAAACTAGCATCATATGGAGTTTTAGCATGTGTGCAATCAATATGATAAAAAAATTTCAAAATTTTTTCCACATCATGTGACTGGGATAAACAAATACCATTGTGCTCACGTATAACTCTTATACCTAAAATTACGTCTGCTTGTCCCAAGTCTTTCATTTCAAATTTTGTGGCAAGAAACAATTTGGTTGAGTTGACAATTTCTATATTGGTGCCAAATATTAACATATCATCAACATATAAACATATTATTACACCACTATTACCATCAAATTTGTTGTCCAAACATTTATCTGACTTATTAATTTTATGTTCATCACTTATAAAAATGTTATCGAACTTATCATGCCATTGTAAAGGTACTTGTTTAAGTCCATACAAAGATCTAACTAATTTACAAATTTTATGCTTAGCACCATCTACTTTATAACCTTCAAGTTGTTCCATATAAATTTCTTCTTCTAGATCACCATTCAAAAATGCAATTTTTACATCCATCTGGTGTATATATAGAAGCAAAAGCTATTAAAACTCCAATAGTTGTGACCTTTGTAATTGGCGAATAAGTATCAAAAACATCTTCTCCTTTTTTTGGTTATACCCTTTGGCTACTAATCTAGCTTTAAACTTATCGATACTACCATCTGGTTTAAACTTCTTTTCAAATACCCATTTACACCCTATCATTTTATGTTCAGGTGGTAAATCTACAAGATCCCGTGTGTTGTTTATTTTTAATGATTCTAATTCATCTTCAATTGCTTCTTTCAAAAACATAGCATCTAGTGAAGTTATAGCTTGTTGATATGTAAGTTGATCATCTTCAACTAGAAAATTTGTCACCAATTTAGAATCAAAAGTTGATTCCTTTCTACACATTTTACTTTTCCTAGGTTCAAGATTTTTTACATTGTTGTCAACAATTTCTTTTCCACAAGATGTTATATCTATTATTTCTTCTTTATGTTTAAAGGAAAAATGTTTTCAAAAAATTCTGAATCTCATGCTTCTATTATTGTATTCGTTTGTAACACATTATTATCAGATCTAACAATTAAGTATCTATATGTGGCACTATTTTGAGCAACATCATAATAATCAAACTTCAACTCCCTATCCCATGATAAATTCCCCCTTTCCCACCAACAAAAGAAAATAAATGTAAATATATATATATTTTAAAAATATTTTTTTTAGATGACATATGCGTTGAGACCCCAACGTCTAATATTTTTCTTAGACAAGGCTTATCATTTATCCACAAACAGTGATTCTTTTGCAAACACCAGGCATTCTCAAGAGAATCACAGCCTTTAATCTATAACTTAGCAATATATTCAATCCCTACATTACAAATGCTTGGAAGGTGATCTTATAGTTCTTTTAAAAACACACGCCATCCTACTTGATGATAAAACCAAAATTTCCTTCATTCTTATAACTAAAGAAGTTCATTGCAAAGAGAAATCTGAGAGTACAAAAATCCATCACAACAAGTGTTTGAGGTAGATGAGGATTGCAAACGACATCTCATATTCTCTGCTTTTTTCCTTTTTTAAGAACAATAAATTAATTAATAACACTGTAATGGGAAAACTAGCTGATGAAGCCTCTTGATGAACTGATAGAAGACCAGTTAATTAGAATGTGCATCATTATCCTCATGCTAAAATTTTCTGCTAGTGTTTTCATAGTAACATACCTTTTTCTTGTATGCATCATTCACAGGTGACATGTAACCCCCAATGACAGAATAGCCTTCTGAGTTCAATGCATCTCTTGCCAGCTCTAAACATAAAAGTGCAAATTGATCACTTACTCAAAATGTACATGTTCAAAGGAAAGTTAAATAAATCTTAATGTCATAACCAGTAATTTAAAAAAATGATCAGATCATTGACTCAAGAATTTAGGCCTAAATACATAATATTTCATGCCAACAAACAATGGGGGTGAAGAAATTAGCACATAAGTTCACAGGAAATTAGAACAATATGTATAGGCTTATATTTTACTCTTAAGGTAACCTAAATAAATGAATCCTAACCCTTAAATCAAATTAACCCCAATCACAGACTAAAATCTAAATAAACCTTGTTAGAATAGTATCACACCACCGTAACATGAACAGAAAATTGATATAATAGCACCCAATGCAAATAATACCCAAACAAAGTCTGCATTTCCTTTCTTGTCAACAAGAAGAAAGGAAGAGTCACTAGTAAGGGTGTATACCCAAACCTGAAGGTTACAGATTCATGTCACAAAAACAATCTCTCCAAATGTCGAGGTATGGCTGCATACATCATGTCCTCCCTACACCTTATATGATGCGGCAGCCTAGAGCATTGTTGTTACAAGTTTCATGTTGGAAGACTCACTGGGGACAGCTGAGACACTTTATCAAAAATGATAAATCCAAGGGCAAAACACTCTAACCTCCCTGTTTGCCAAAAAGATAAGACCTCACTTGATGTTTCAAAATTTTCACATTTTATTTTATGGACACATATAACCTCTCCATCATTTCCCTGCCAAGTATCCAAGCAGGAAAAGAAACACTAAGAGCCAGTTTAACTGTGGAAAACAGTTCTTGTTTTCCATTTCTAGTTTTCCAAAGAAAGACAAATTCCAGCTTATTTTCCAGTTTTCAAAGATTCACATTAAAAACATAGATAATAAAGACTTTGTTTAGTCGTGCAAAACAATTTTCATTTTTTCATTTCTAGATTCCAAGACAATACAAAAAAGACACATTGGTTTTCAATTTTCCAAAAAGTATATAAGAAAATAAGAATCTAAAAACAATAAAAAGATGTTTCCAACTTTCCTATACAAATTTGGAAAATTGTAAAATAAGGTAGCATTTTTGTAATTATTTGAAAATTTGAAAATGAAAAATAAATTTATTTTTTTTTACAAGTGAATAATGTCAAAGCTTTTTTACTATTTTCCATTTTTATCATACAAATGTTGCAAATTTGAAAAATAAGCTAATTGATTTTTGTAATTCTTGGAAAACTAAAAAAGGAAACTGAAAACTTTTTTTCACAAATAAATGGGCCCGGACCTTTCCTGAGATTCACCCAAGTAACACAAATGAGATTTTGTTTTAGGGATGCTTACTCCATTCACTCATAATCAAGTAGCCGAACAAAGTTTGAATTATGCATCAGGAAAAAAAACACTGGTTTGCACTGTTGTACTCTTTACACAGTTATGTCTAAGAAGAATGCACCTAATCAGATTTTCTTGAAGGTTCTTCCTCCCTCCCTCTATATCAGTGTCTTTTCACCCTAAATTCAACACAGGCAACCTCAACTGTAGGCATGTCGTCAAGTATAACTCTAGCAGCTTTGTTTCCAAGGATTGTTGATCTTCAGGGATTCTTCCTTCGGCTTTTTCTCAAACTCACCTTGTTGCCACACTCACTCAACATCTCCTTTAGCTTTTCTTCTTTTTATCTTAACATCATCAATAATTTTTTTTCTTCTAAGCCCTTCAGATTGTGTTGGTAATGCTAAAAAAGGAATCTCTTACCTTTCTTGTTTTTCAGCAGGTTTTAGCACAATGTGTGAACCAGTGTCTCTAAATTTGTAATGAATTTCTTTCCCAACACCCAGTTCTATCCAAGGGTAATTTTTAGATCTTAATAGAAAGAAGGTTACACCAATTATATGGCAAATTTCTAACCTTATCTATAAACCATATCTCCACACCTTAAATATGTACAAAAGCTAACAATTTGCTCTCAAGCATCACACTTTCTTGGGTTGGAGTTAAAACGCTGCACAATGTCGAGGTGATTACACTTTCAGAAGTACCCAATCGCTGCTAACCCACATTCAATTAAGCATAGTAGTCAAAAGGGGCCTCTAGGCACGAGGCACACATGGACGATGAGGCTAGCACCTCATTCCTGTTAGGCGAGGCAGCCTTTAAGAGGCGCAGGCAGGCGCACTGAGGTGCACTGATGCGTTAGGCGCAGTGAGCCGCGCCTTGAAATTTTTGAAGCTGTTGATAAAGAAATGTAGCCAGAACGAGCCCTAGCCCTCTTCAATCAATCCAGCCTTCGACTCGAACCAGCCCTACTTCCCTAGCCCTTCGACTTCGAGCCTTCGACTCGAACCAGCAGGATTCATCTTCAACCCTTCGAACCAGCATGAAACCAGCTGGAACCCTTCTTCTTCAAACCTTCAAAGCAGGAGCCCTTCATCAGTTCGTATTTGAGCCTTCGAACCAGCAGGAGCTTTGTGAGTTCATCTTCGAGCCTTTGAACCAGCAGGAATCCTTTGTCTTTGAGGTTCAAGCCTTCGTGAGTCATCAGTTCATCTGCTTCGAAGTTCAAACTAGTAAGTCTTCTTCTTCTTCTTCTTCAGTTCATCTTCTCCTTCGGTTCTTCTGCTTCTTATTTTTCAATTCTTCTTCTTCTTCAGTTCTGCTTCTTTTTCATTTCTTCTTCTTCTTCAGTTCTTCTTCTGCTTCTTCTTCTTTTTCAGTTCTTCTGCTGCCTGCTGCCTACTGCTTCTTATAATATTATATGTAATTAATTATGTAGTTTAATGCAAGTTTACAACTAATATATAATATTTTTTTACTGAATTTAGCTGCTGTTTTGTAATTTGTTTGAAATCTTTTATTGTACTCTTTCTTTTGATGTTGAACTATGTTGATGCTTTTGGGCCTGCGGCCTGGCAATTTCATTAAATTTTCAATTTTGGTACTGAATATTTTGGCATTTTATATTCTAATATTACTATTGATGTGTTCATATATCAATCACCCACCAAATAGGCATTGTACACAATTTTAATAATTGTCCGCCTCATAAATAAAAGAAGTGGAGAAAACCAAATCCTCTAAAAGCTCCAGCAGCAGAAGCCTACAAAAAAAAAACTATTTTATCTAAACGCAAAGTCAAGGGAAAGTATTGACCATTGAATATATGAGCCTTTTGTCCAACCAAAGACACCAAATAGAAGCAAATACAGTACAGCTCCACGAAATTCTGGTCCTGTTATCCAAACGCAAAGTCAAGGGAAAGTATTGACCCTTGAATATATGAGTCTTTTGTCCAACCAAAGACACCAAATAGAAGCAAATACTGTACAGCTCTACAAAATTCTCCCAAACCTGTCAAAGAAGTAAAAAACCATCTAAAGAATCTGGGAACACGCACTGCTCTCCAAACAAACCAAAAAGTCTATTCCACATCATCTAAAGTTACGAAAGAGGTACAGATGATATACAGAGGTTTGCTGCTGATGAGGGGAACAATTCTTCTGGTAAAGGAAGGAAATTCAAGAAAATTTATATTCAGGTGAAAGTTGCCAATCCCCCTTCCCCCAACCTCCAAGATTTTTTAACATTATTATATTTTTATTTTTAAAAAATTAAATATAATACCACTGTCTCCTTGTTACTGTCTTTGGGTCCATTTACATGCCTGTTGAAATTGAGCAGAGCAATAGGAGAAGCTGATCCTCTTTACAAATTCAATTTTGAATCTAAAGCCTCTTACAATTAATCTATGTGGTGTTTTCTAAGCCCAAAGGAGCCAAATTATCTTGTAATAAGTTCTAAGATAAATATATATATATATATATATATAAGAATATAACTAAAATATCTTTAAAAATATGTTTAAAATATTCTTCTGCTAATGCAACACAATGACATTGTGAAAAATTACAATGAAATAGATGAAAAATCCACACTAAATAAAAATAATTTTAACAACATATTTACCTTTCTTTTCCCCCCACAGTAATTGGGTTTTACAAATTGACTCTAATATTAATAAAGGTATATTCTAGCAATATGTTTGTTACACAGGTCTATAAAATTTCTTCTTTAACGAATCTACTTTTTATTTTTTGTGTGCATGTGCAACTATATAGTACATATGTTCATTTCTTTATTGAGATACAATGGCTTAAGAATAAATATTTGCATTATGAATATATTTAAGACCACTCATTATCCATAATCAAATTTATATTTTTAATAAATAAAATTTAAGACTAGTAATTTTTAATGCAATCAGTAACCTATCTCATCAAATTGCAAATAAAATGTCAGAAATGTATAACTCATGGATGTCACAAATTTTTTGCTAAGTCTGATCTCCTTTAATGAATCTAATTTTTATTTTGTGTGTGTGTGTATGCATTTTTGTGTATATACTAGAGTATGTACAGTCATTTCTTTTTGAGATACAATGGATTAAATATAAAAATCAAGAAAAAGAAAACAAAACAAAACGTGAATGAAATTCACAACTATTCAGACACGTCACAAACAACTATAGGGGATAATGGCCTGTAAGGCCTTCTAACTCACAACAAATTGATGGCATTAGCTCTATTGAGGACTCCCAACTAAAGAAAGAGCCCCCAGCTTAGAAGGAACCTGAGCTTCCCAAATATGATTCACCAAGGGACAAAAGGTAGGAGACTAAATAATATGAGAATAGAAAGAAGAAACCTTAGTGGTCGTTTGGTATCACTGTCAAAAATTAGAAAAACGAAAACCAAAAACTAAAAACAGAAACTAAAAACTAGAAACCAACCTGTTTGGTTAACATTTATAAATTAATACAAATCAAAAACTTCATTAAAAAAAATGCTCACTTTCATCTTTAAATCAAATAATATTATAAAAATATGATTAAAATAATAAAATTAAAAATAATGCACATTGAAAAATTACTATAACAAAAATAAAATTTATTATAATCATTTTATTTAATTTTTCCATTTTCAAAATTTTACTTTACGTAAAAATTTTATTGGACATGACAATTTAAAAATAGTAAAAAATTATTTTGCAATCGGCTTTATTATTATTTTTAAAAATTTATATATATTTTAATTTTAATTATACTTAAATTCATATCATTTAATTTTGACTTTAATTTAAAAGTTTATAAAATGAATAATTTAGTTCCAAAAAACTATTTTTGGATTTTAAAAGTTCTGGCAATAAGTTGTCAAAAAACCTGAAAGCCATAAAATCTGGTTTTTAGTTTTTTGGCAAACAACTGAAAACTGGAAACAGAAACAGAAAACTGACAACATAAACAAACACGTTTTTATAATCTATTTCTTCATTGTGAGTGATAGAAGCAGAAAACAGAAAACAGCAATAATACCAAACAGGCCTGTCAGGCCCTTAGAGTTTCCAGCTAGGTTCAATGCTGTTAAGAACTTGCAATTGTTGATCCCATGGTATGAACGCTTTCTTGGTTTTTCTTCTTCATCTTAAGTAACAAAATTCCATAAAATTATAGAAGCTGCTAATTTAGAGCCTAATAAAAATACTAATAAAATTTAATTATAAATTAATATTCTAGAATTGAGCCAATAATAACAAATGCTAATCTTGCTCATGCAGAACCTCTTTACATTGCCATGACACCTATTTATCAAATGATGATAAGATTTAAGCAGGTAACACAATAACACTTAAGATAGCACTCTGTTAGGCCTCCAACAATAGGTTGCACTATTATTAATTGCTTTCTAATTATTGAATACAACAAAAATATAAGGAACTGACTTTGATGTTGTGTCAAGGATACACAACTCCTATCTGTACCACATACATTGTTTCATTTTGTAATTTGAAGCGTTGCACACATTTAACTACTAAAGATTTAAAAGCAAATAAACCCCAGCTGATATGATAAATATTTTCATGCAACATTTGGCAGTTGATAGCTAAAGTTTTTCATGTCCTCAAAACAAAGAATTGAAAAATAAATAAATAGATCAGACTTCACGAGCAACCTAAGGCAATATTTAGATGAAAAAAGAAACTCGGAGCTTCCCAAGGACCAACTATAGCTTCATCAACATATTGACACTAGCGTAAACAAATTTATATTGAATCCAATTTCAAGTTATATGGCTAACTAGAAATGGATGAGAGAGAAATTCCGGATCAATTTAAAAAATGCAAATTCTATCACAATTATGAAGCCAAGCTTTAGCAATCCAGCACTCATTTTATGGGCAAAGTTGGTTCTTCAAGAATAGATATGAAATTTACAAAAGATTAATTACAAGATGAAATTAAAAAACATAAAACTAAAGAAGGGAAATAAGAAACTTCTTGAGTGGATAGTTTAGCATGTGACTTGGGAGATATCACTGCCAAACCAAGATGGTAATTCATTGAAAGACGTGAGATATTGTAAGAAAATTGAGCATACAAAATACAATGGAAAATAAAAAATTTATCATGCACACAAACCCTAGATTTAACCACATTTAAATACAAAATTCAAAGGAGATACTTAAAGGATGCAGAGCACAGAAGCAAATTATTATTTTGTAATTTTTATTGCACTTTCGTTTTTCCTTTCAAGGGTATCTTTGTCAGGAAACTAATGTTTTAGTTTGTTTAGTTTACTTAAATTGTTTTCCTTATATGTTCATTTCATAATACAGTAAATTTTGACATTTCACATTGATTTAATCCATAATTAGCAACACTAATCCATTTCATCACCCTGTTCCTCCCAGGCTTATCCTGCAAGCATAGAGATCACACCAACTTTTGGTAGGATGAAACTTGGGCTCTCCATGCCCATATCCACACCAACATCCTCCTCTCAGAGTATCCATACAAAGCTAGCATCAGTTCCTTGCACTAGTAGCACGCAACTACGTAGGAGGGTGAGTATGAAGGGAGAGGGATGGCTAGGACATGCGAGTATCCTAGGCCACCCTCCATCCTCTTTGTAGAGGGGGGCGAGAGAGAGAGAGAGAGACCAAATGGCAGACCCTTAAGGTGACCATCCCTATCATGGTACAATTAGATTTTGCAATTATATTCATGACATTTGCAATTAGACCAATCTATTATACATCTCATGCATCAAGCTTTTCTTTCTTCATTCCCTCCCCCTTTGTTCATTGGATACAGGCCAATGCTATAGCATCATAAGCAACTTAAAGAAGTGCATAAATCAGAAGAGTCATAACCTTTCACTTCTTTTTCATCAAGGTATTAATAAAATCCATTTTCTAGTAAAAGACGAGAACAAACTATTTTAAGGTTTAGACCTCAATTCATCAAACACTTTGCAACCCTGGCTTCAAATTTGGGATCTTGATTTCTTACCAACTTTCAAAAAACAATAGTATAACGACATTGATAAAGCATTTAACATTAAATAATAATAACAGAAAAGAAAAGAAGTCTCTTCTTGTGAGGTTTTAAGAATTTCAGGAGGCCTTGACAACAATTCTAATGAAAAGAAACAGCCACAAGACAACTTACCAAACATACGCAAGTGCATATAAGTTGGAGGATTGAAACTTCCTGTTGCTACAAGAACTACATAAATCTCCTCCCTGTTGTGTGTTAGGGAAAGAGAGAGTCAGGCATGTTTTCATGAAATAGGCAAATATCAATAGAAAGAACAGAACCATACAGTAAATAAAAGCAAGATTCATTTCCTAAAGTGCATCAAATCCAATGCATGTGCATTTCAATATATCTAAAATACTAATGAGTCAAGACTCCATGTTATTGATGTCCACTAAAATATCATGCATTTCTTCAATTAAAAACCACACACTACTTCTCCAAATGCAAAACAATCAAAACAAAATGCTGCCATAGCAGGAGCTATGCCAATATTTTGTTAGGAGTCATGCCAAGGTGCAAGTTATTAGAACAAATTGTAAACCAAGCAAACCAATTTGAGGCGACAATGACTTACACTTCAAAAATTAACAAGGAAAAAAAAGTGCAAGAAAACTAACCTGATTATGGTCTTAGATAAGCAACCAGAGTCGCTTGATCCTAAACATAATTTATCACGTGGCAATAATATATCCATTGTACCTTAAGAGAGAAATTTAGCATTAATAACAGCAACATAACTACTACTAATAATAATAATTCTGCCACTAACAGCTGTGCAGCTAATTATTATAGTTCATAAATGAAACATTACAACCCTCTCTAATGGGTTGATAAAGTGTAGTTGAAAATTTATCTAATGCAGTCAATAGTTTAAATTGTCAAAGGATCATTGTAATTTATATCATTACTATCTTGCCCTGAAATGCAAAATCACTTGCGAAAGCAGTCAATTGCATATGGTCCTATTTTTTATAATTAAAAGAGAAAAAAATAGATAAATGTGACCCCTACTTAAATATATAATATTTGAAATACTAAAAATTTAGTCATCTCTGGATCTATTAAAAAATCAAATAACAACATATAAATAGTAATTACACAACAGCAATGTTACTCATGCAAGACCTGCTTTTTGTCCACTTCTTTTTGTTTTGCAAAATAACTAACTGTAAAGATAGCATTTATTATGAATTTGTTAACCATCATGAATTACAAAATAGTAAATTTAAAGAGAGAGAGAGAAAGAGGAAATTTGTTCAACATTTCAAAGCACCAGTCCCACTTGAAAACATTTTAAACTAGTTTTTGCAGTTGTTAATTCAAAGTGATGGGTGAACAATCTGCATGCCACTATGGACAAGCAAATCTCTACATTTTGTGTTGGAAACTTTCATGCTGAAATGCAAATTTTGTTACATAGCTTTTGCATGATCTTCCTTTCTTACAAAGAGACTGGAAGTTGGTAACTAAATGGTAAGTATCCACATTGTGGAGATCTAACAAAGTTTTATCCCATCAGTTACCAAAGTTAACTAACACAAGCACAAATAGTGGGAGATCCAGAAGAGAAGAGCTTCCCCAAAGCAATTATGGTCACTCTCTCTCTCACTATTGTACTCTGCTTCCACTCCTCCCCTCCCCCCCCCCCCCAAACAATGATTTGGGAATTATTTTGTGAATGGTAAAATCTGCTCCCCATAGAGGTAACGGCTCCCAATGAATCTACTCATTTGAGGTGTTGGCCAACTCAACAATAAAACCTAAATGAATGAAGAAAAATTAGAATATATACAACTTAAAAAGAAGCCTTCAATGTTGTATAGTCACTTTTTGAATTTACAATAAAATGTTTCAATTTTGAAATACTGTTGGGAGTCAGGAATTCAAACCTTAAATTTAGGTTCATGTGAATTTGGAATTAGCATTTAGGTGAAATTGGACAAAAATGCAATATAAAATTGTATTGGGTTCTACCAATCAATGTAAATCCAGATTGAAGGTTTGAAATTCATGCTCCCAACTAGAACTTCACTTCTCTTTGTTTATTTATTTATTTTAGATAACAAAAGTAGATTCATTGAGAAAAGAATAAAGAATAATAACTAGTGTAAGGAGGGCAAGGCATCGTAAAAAAAGTTTAAAAAATTTACATCCAAGCTGCCTTCAAATCCCTATGAATATCAGACAACAAAAGACCCCAAAAACCTCAAAAGAATAAGCCCAAAAGAAGCAAGAAAATTAACCTTCTCCAAAGCCAATTTAGATAAGTCCTCTAGTCTTTCAGGCTTCTAGCACTCCCCTCAAGCCAAAGTATCCATGACACAGTAAATACTGCACAATCCCAAAAAACCATCCTTCTTCTATTCTTTCCGAAACCCCAAAAATTCACCACTAAAAATGCTGGATCTTAAAAGGGAACTTTCGCTTTCCATTCAGCCTTACGCAAATGAGAAGGGGTAGGATTGGGGATTTTGTGAGATGAGCGAAAAAGAACTTTGAAGAGGAGGACCCCAAAAAGTCCCCAATCCAACCAAACTTCACCAAAGCAAGAAAACAAATTGTTCAACAAACACCTCACCACCCAACAATGAGGAAAAAGATGACCATTAGACATTAGTCTCATTTCCTCACAACACATAACACACACATCTGGTCTAAGAGCCTTATGAGGTCTCCTTGTCTGAAACAAGTCATTCATATTTGTTAAGAATACCACTTTACCTAAAAGTTTAAGCTATTTGGTTTTGGGCCAACAATGTATTAAGCTTTTAAGACTCCCTCACAAGTACAGCCTAACAGCACGTGGAGAGATACACACACAATAGAGTATAATAATTTTTTACACACCGCACAATAAACATAGGCAATGAGACTAGAACCTAGGACCTCTTGGTAACCAGCTCTGATACCATGTCAAAATACCAATTTATCTAAAAGCTTAAACTATTAAGTCGTGAGCCAAGTTTTAACAATAATCACAACCAGTCCAAATGAAGCCCAATTCTTAAAAAGGAACTCTTGCTATCCACAAAGCTTGGTGCAAATGGAAAGGGTTATGATTTGGGGATTTTGTGAGGTGAGTGAGGGACTTTGAAGAGTCCCAATCCAAAGCCTAGCATAGAGGTCTCCACCCAACACCGATGAAGTATGGTCAGCTTTGGCCCACCAAAGACCTCATAGTTTTATCCAAAAAAAGGCACCTCACAAAGTTGAAGTCTAAACCACCTTAAATGGCCAAGATTGCCCTACTACAAGTCCAATGTGGGATCATTGCTAGTTATCCCTCTTTGCCCTCATTAGAGTGGGGCCCACACCCTTGCATGGGTACTACCTCTATGTAAGATCCACCCAAAAAACAATATCGCATGATAGCTAATACAAAATGTAACAATCTTGGCCCAACTTCGGCAAGGTATTATCCGCTTTGTATTATCCGCTTTGGCCCACTAGGCCTCACACAATTGTTCCATACAAGGCACCTCACTTTGTTGAAGTATGAACCATCCTTAAATGGCCAAGAACTCCCTAGTACACGCCCAATGTCGGATCATAACACCCAGAATCCCTCTTGTAATAGGAATGTAAGAATTCAAAACATCCGGTAAGAAAGTGAGCTCGTCAACCTCTTTTAACTTAGACTCCTAAAGAGTTGGAAATCTTAAGAATCAAAGCCCCCTTCTAAAAAAAGAAAAAAACTGAAATAGTCACATTATGAACAGAGAAAAAATCTTAACAAACGCAGCACTAATATTTCCAATGAAATCTCACCCACCCAAATATTCTCCTAGAATCAACCTTTAGCATCGGTACCCACTTTAAGACAAATGAGAGGCGAGAATAGACAAGCAACCTAGAAACAAACTTCCAATGAATCCATACTTGCTCTTAATAACCTAATGCCATAAGAAGTGGCAAGGGGAACCTCCATAATGATTTACCTATTTAAAAGATGACCTTAGAAACCACATCTCCAAGCCCCAATTCGCCCATTAGATTTAGGTCCCCTAACCACCTCCCAACTAATAAGGTGATCCCTCTTATCCTCCTCAAACCTAGACACAAAAAATCTCTCATTAATTTCTCAAAATTCCTTGCTCTTAGGGTTTTAAAAAAAGAAAAAACTAAATAGGAATATTAGAGAGGGTTGCACTAATGAGAGTGATCCTACCCCACAATGAAAGGTAAGCCTTTTTCCACCCCTCTTATCTTTTCCCAACCCTCTCTAACACTAGCTTCTAGAAAGCATTTGATAAAAGGATTACTCCCAAGAGGAGGATCAAGATACGAAATACGCCAAGCCAGAGTCTCGAGCCCATTAGAAATTCAAAATCCTACAACTCCCCACCACTCAAATTAATACCACTAAACCACTCTTGGACAGATTTAACTTCAGCCCCAAAATCTTCTGAAAATGCTTAACAAAGTAAGGACCTAGTGAAATCTCTCAATACTATTCTCCGAGGAAAAAGTGCCATCCACAATCTACAGATGAGACACCTACACCCCCTCTCTCCCAACCAAAAAATCACCCTACATCCTAGGTGTGAAGAATGCTCAAATCAACCACCACCAATGTAAACAAGAAAGGGGTAACAGATTCTGCAATCTTAACCCCCTAGAAACTCTTAACCGATCCCTAGCTTCACCATTAACAATCACCAACATGTTAGTTGAGTTAAGGCAACCGCTAATCCAACCACGCCAAAAAGACCCGAAACCCTTTTTAATTATCACCTTATCAAGGAAACCCCAATTAACCATGTCAAGTTTTGTCAAAATCTAATTTAAAAACCATGCTCTTTTTACCCCTCCTCTCAGCTACCTCATTGGCTACCAAAACATCTAAGATTTGTCAATCTTTGGCAAAAGCAAACTAGGCCATATATCATATCCCCCAACGTGTCCTTGAGCCTCCTCAACAAAACCTTAGTGAGTATCTTATAAACATTGGTCACAAGACCAATTGGCCTAAAATCCATCACCGAACCCCTTGCTTTTTTGGAATGAGGGCCATGAAAGTAGAGTTAGTACTCTTATGCACTACCCCATTCCTATGGAATTTGCCAAAAAATCTCATGATATCATCTTCCAACATTTCCCAACTATCCTAAAGCCAATGGTGAAACAAGTCTCGGGGCTTTATCCCTATCCATGTCAAGTCAAAGACAACCCTTCTAATTTCCTCTATATCAAAAGGCCTCTCTAACCAATTGCAGCCTCCTCATCAATGAGTTTCCAATCAAGCTCCTCACCATCACCCTGTTCTTGCACTCATCAATATAAAGCACTATAGAGAAATTAGTGATCTCCTCCCCAATCTGCAAATAGTCCCTACCACCCTTCCTATTCCTGAATCTAACTCCAACTCTTTGACAAGATTCTTCCTCCTCTTACCATTAACCACCCTATGAAGCAATCTACAATTACAACCCCCCGCATTTAACCCAAATAACCCTCAATTTCTCATGCCAACTCCTCTTTTCTCTCAACAACAACAACTCCAAAGCATTACAAATGTGAACTGTCCTAGTTCTATCTTCCTGCCCAACAAACTGCACTCCTTTAATCTATCCAAATAAGTCATATCATTCAAAATATAGTTTTTCTTCTTAATATTCCCAAACTCCTCTTCCTTCTAATCCTTAGCCTTACTTTTGACAAATTTCAATTTTCTCGTCACCTTAAAACATTCCCATCCCTGAGCATGACATTTCTTCCACCGATCTCAAATTTTATCGCAATAAGGGTGCAAAAGTAACATGTTCTCAAGCTTAATAGGGGTAGGACCCCACTGAATGGGGTTGGAATCCAAGAAAAATGGGCAATGATTGAAAATGGGCCTACCAACACCTCTTGCACAATATTGGGGAATAAATCTTCCCAAGCATTTGTATAAAGAAATTTGTGAGGCCCCTAAAGAAAAGTGAACCACCAAACCCAACATCCCTAACCTCTAGCCAGATTAATAAAGAAAAATAATCTAAGATACAATTCTAACAAGCCTAGTATCATAAGCCACTAACTACCCTCCCCAAGGCCCCTAAAGAAGGGAATGACGCCCATTCTTAGAACCTAGGGTCCCAAATACTCCTAAAGAAATAAGCATCAATCTCTCCTAACTTGGTCTCCTACAGAAGCAAAATATCTAGGCCCACTCTATTGACCATTAGGTCAACTCAATCACAATCTTTCTCTTTCCACTAACACCCCCCCCCCCTCGGGGGCCTGGGCTCTAATAATATTCCATGATAAAAGCTTCATTTAGATTCACCAATGACCCTCAAAAAGCTGCCTCCTTTTCTCATAATCAACTGAAGAAGCCAATCTAACCAATTCACTAATCAACTTGTTAGTTTTTCTTCTCTCCCCAACACCCTCTTTTTGTATTCTAACCTTATCCCCATAAGGAAATGCCATATTAAGTCCCAAAACATTCAGGAGTTCCTGGGCTAGCTGCTGGTTTTCTCTCTCACCCCCAGGAAGGTCAACAGTTAAGAATCCTCTCAAGTTATAACTCCTTATGGCACTTTGGTAATTCAAAGGTAGCATACTAGCATGAAAAGACACGAGGATGGGAGAGGTACCTTCAAGATTTGCAATGTTCCCCTTTTTGGCTTTCAAATATCATTTCGAGGGTCTCTAGTCACTGTGGAAGGGCTAAAAAAAGACTTGGCCAAGAAAGGAGAAGAATTAGTTGTTGTGGGAAGACCATTTCCCATTGAAATCATGGCATCATCTGGGATATCAGTTGAGATAGGGGTCATCTGATCCTAGCCAAGAGAATCTCCGAATATTACCTCTGTCAGCCCCCTCAACTTCCTTCACCAGTTCACCTTCAGGCCTTCTTCATCGCCATTTCCTCCCTCTCCTTCCCTCAAAATTTCCAATAAACAACTCTTCAACCTCAAGATCATAGGAAGATAATGACTCTTCCACATTGTCTTCATAATCCAAAAGCACTTCATCTTGTCTTCCCAATTGTATATTTGCCTCACTTCCTTCCTTTTTCTCTTGCCATGAGTTTGTTTTTTAAATTCTAATGAAACAAAATGCTAGGAAATTCAAGAAACACGGATGAGCAGAAGTCAAGAACAAAACTGTAAATTTTGTTAATGCTTACATGCTTGGAAAAAACACATGCATCATATCTGGCTAATGACCAGTAAAAAATAGAGATCTCAAGCATCAATCACAATCAAACCCTTCGACCCACTTCAGAATCCAATTAGAGTAACAAAACCAGCAAAACTTTTTCAAATTAAACGATTCATTCTAATCTAACCTCACCATTTTAGGGTTTCCCGCTCGAAATAGATGTCGCCAGAAATTGGGGGTTGACCTCAGAGCAGTGGCAAGAAACTTGAAAGCTATAGTCAGAGTACGCTTTCCCATGTTTTCAACAGTACCCATCTTTTTCTTATATAAAAATCGTTTTTCCTTCACCCCCGATTTTCCTCCACCATTCAAACCCCCTTCTCTCTCCCTTTCTCTGAAAACTCGATTCCCCTCAACTTTCCCTCACTGTCTCGGCATTTCATCTGCCATCAATACGCCTACATTATGAATTAATTTGTGTATTTTTCTTTTTTTCTTTTTTAAATAAATACCGATAACAAACAGTATATAAGAAGACAATTACAAACAAGAGTTAAATTTTAAAAAAAATTAAAATTTTTATTCAGCAATAATAATAACAACAACAACAACAACACCTCTCGAAAAAATAACAGAATGAATAAATAATTAAATTTAATAAAATGAAATTGCAGGGGATCTTGCCCCCATTTCTGTTATGAGAGAGAGATAGTACCAGGGAAGGGAGAATGACGGTGATCAGTGACGCCGGCGGGAGGAAGTGCTCCGACGTAAGATGAGTGACGTCGACGATGAGACAGAGATCACTCGCGCAATTTCCTTCCTTTTCTTCTTCTACTTCTACTTCTTCTTCTTCTTCTTCTTCTTCTTCTTCTTCCTCTGCGCAGACGGAAGAGTTGTTCGTGTGAGAAGGTGAGCAGGGCGGGCGGACGCTGTGGCCGCAGAGCGAAGAAGAATCTGAATGGCGAGTGCCCGGGAAGCCATCGCCAAACAGGGTCAAGGTCAAAATAGACCACACAGAAATTTTGACTGTCTTCCCTATTATTCACCTTCCTTTTCACGCTTTTAATGCATAGAAAAAATATAAATAAATAAATATTATATATATATATATATATACTGAGGAAGGTAGCACTTGTTGTCTGCCCTATTATAGAAAGTGCCTGTTAATTTAGATATGGTATCATTCTTGAATCAAAGATTGGTGAATTGATAATATTTTTTAATCAAGGACGGTAAATTTATAATATTTTATCATTTTAGTTCAAACTAATTAAACCACTCTTTAAATCAATTTTATTTTGTTTTTAGATTCCTTAAAATTTGTGTTCATATAAAATTTAAATAATTTTTAACTAAATAGTGTGTGATTTAATATCATGTCTTACTAAGTTAAGTTAGAGGTCAATTCCTGTTTATTATTTATTATTTTATGTGAGCATGTTTTTCACTTTTTGCATTCATATGTATTTTTGTAAGGTTATATTTACAAATCCATATCTCCTTTATTTTTTTATAATAAAAGAAAATTTAATAGAATAAGAATGTACAGTTGGGAGAATAAGACATGTCCTTAACAAATTTTAGAAAAATAAATATAAAAAAACACGAAGGAGCAATCTAAAAACTAAAGAGTAGTAGAGAAAAAACTAGCACAATCTCCAATACAACTTGAAGTCACATGTAAAAAGCTAAAGTTGTCGAGAGAGAGAGAGAGAATCATTTCGGCCAACAATGACATTCACGAATCATGAAGAAGAAGAATAAGAAAAAGAAGAAACATTAATGACATATTTACCTTTTTTCACTTTGTACTTGCCTTTGGTGATGGTGTCGTGGCAACAAAAAGTAGTCATTTGGTTTGCCAAAGACAACATCGTGGGCTAAGCTAGCTACTAATTGTTGCCAATTCTCGCTAAATGTGTACATTAGATTCAACCTTCAACTTGAATCTAAAAAGAATCTAGTTCATGATCGTATTAGTTGAATCGTCCAATGCAATCTAATTTTCAAAACATGTTGTAGCTGGAGACAGAAGATACAGCTGAAGTCAGGCATGAAGAATTGGCGTTGCAAGTTGGACATTTATCCACCATTTATGTGTTGCAAGCTGGACATTTATTCACTATTTATCTCCATGATTATAACCTCCAAAATTTATAATTTATTGTATTAAATTGTGATTAAACATCAGCCCTATAAATAGAGAGCTGAGAAAGTTGTAATATGTACAAGAGGAGGAAGAGAAGCTTAGAGAGCAGAGAGAAGAGAGAGAGGAGGAAGAGAGTGAGAGAGTTGTATTTTTTTTGGCAAATAGTGAATTTGTGGTGTGCTCCGTGGACATAGGTCGATCTTGACCGAACCACATTAAATTTCTGGTGTCATATCTTTTTGATTGCTCATAGGGCCCTAACAAGTGGTATCAGAGACCGGTTGGAGCAGAAAAGTCAGATCGAAAGAGATCCCGAAATCAAAGCTCTGTCTAATGGCTCGAAACTAAGTTTTGAGGCCACCATCACCTTCAGCTCACCGAGACGAAGAGAACCATGTAAACTGGAGCTCGAAAGGAGCTCATACGAAGCCTCATGCGCCACCACGCGCCTCGTTGGAGCAGGTGCCTCGCCACTTGCCGATCACGCCTGCTACTCACACACCCCACGCGTCGCCACGCTTCTTCCTCCCCCGGTTCGCCTCAACCCGACCCAGAAACCCGACTCCGACCCGAAGATCCAAACCGGCGACTCACTCATACCGGATCAACCCGAGACCCGGTCCCCAACCCAAATCCGATCCACTCGGCCACATCAGCGGTGCTAAGTTAGCCGCCACGTCAGCAGGTGGGCCCACCCCACAGTGACACGTTAGCAGGTGGACCTCCATTACCACGTCAACAGGTGGACCCCACTGCCACATCAGTAGGTGGGCCACATTGCCACGTCAACATAGTTGACTAGTTTGACCAAGTTTGACCTTAACTTTGACCGAGATTTTCGAAGTCGTTTTAGGTTCGTTTTTCAAATGACTTGAACCATTTCTAAAGTTTTCGACCATTCCAGATCAAACCATGATATCCATTTGAGCTAATTCCATCTCTAGATCAGCGAATCAAGATGTCGAACAAAAAGAGCTCAAAAATCGAAATGTTCAATGACAACAATTTCTGTTTTTAGAAGATGCAAATAGAAGATTATTTATTTGGGAAGGAATTGCACTTACCATTGAAGGGTAAGTTAGCATCTATGAATGAGGACGAGTGGGAGTTGCTTGATCGAAAATCTCTCAAAGCCATCAGAATAACGTTGTCAAAGTTTATGGCATTCAATATTAAGCATATATCATCCACAAAGTCTCTGATGGATGCGCTCTCTAATATGTACGAGCAGCCTTCAGCCGCAAACAAGGTACATCTCATGAAAAAATTATTTACTATGAGCATGTTTACAGGTGAAAGTTTCAGCAAGCATTTTAATAATTTCAATAAGTTGTCGGATCAACTTGCCTCAGTCGGGATAACGTTTGGTAATGAGATTCATGCCCTATTGAGTCTCAGTCAGTTGCACACAAGTTGAAATGGTGTTGTTACTGTAATCAATAGCTCCGCAGGAAAATCGAAGCTTGTATACGATGAGGTCATTAGCATGATTTTGACGGAGGAAATCATAATGCAGTCGAATCATAGCTCCACTTCAAGTTCAGCCTTGAACATGGAAAGTCAAGGCAGAGGAAACAAGCATGGACGATCAAACAACCGCAGTAGATCTAGGCCCAGGCGGTCTAAATCTAGAAATCCCAGAGGTTCTCAGGACACAAGTTCCTAGAGCACAAAAGTTATCGAGTGCTGGAACTGTGAAAAAACTGGTCATTACAAGAACTAGTGTAGAAGTTAAAAGAAAGAATACGAGACGAGGGCAAAAACAGAAGCCAATGTTGCTTCAGAAAAATGATGATTTGTTGATCTACTCTTTGGAGAGCAAAAGGGAGTCTTGGGTGTTAGACTCTGGAGCTTCATTCCATGCCACTTGCAGCATAGATTGCCTAAAGAAGTATACATCAGGTAATTTTGGTAAAGTATATCTGGGCAATGATCAACTTTGCGACATTGTCGGTAAGGGGACAATGAAGATCAAAATGAATGGGTCAGCATGGAAACTGAGAGATGTTAGGTATATTCCAAATCTGAGAAAGGATTTTGATCTCAGTCAATCAATTGGTAGATGAAGGATATAACACATCTTTCATTGGTGATGAATGGAAGATTTCGAAGGGTGCATTGACAATTGCTCGAAGTAAGAAAAGTGGTACTCTTCATATAACTCTTGATGCATGCATGTCTATTATAATTGCTACAGGAAATGATGATAGCAACTTATGGCATCAACGACTCGGACACCTAAATAAGAAGGGACTCAGGGTAATGCACTCAAAGGGTAGGTTGAGTGATTTACAGTCGATGAAGATTGACACATTTGAGGATTGCATATTTAGGAAACAAAAGAGAGTCAGTTTCCATACAAACATCAGTACCTTGAAGAAGGAGAAACTTAAGCTAGTCCATTTGGATGTATGGGGACCAACAATCGTTTCGTCCACAGGTGGAAAGCATTACTTCGTTATGTTTATCGATGATCATTCACAGAAGGTATGAGTTTACTTCCTGAATTATAAATCTGATGTTTTTATGCTTTTAAAATTTGGAAAGCGATGGTAGAAAACGAAACTGGTTTGAAAATCAAGAAGCTGAGAACAGATAACGATGGTGAGTATGTTGACACCAAGTTCAAGAAATTCTGCTATGAGCATGGTATCATAATGGAAAAAACTATGCCAGGTACGCCTCAACACAATGACGTAGTCGAGCGGATGAACAGAACGTTGATAGAAAAATCCAGAAGCATGCATATGCAGTTAGGCTTGCCAAAGATGTTTTGGGCAGATGCAGTCAATACAACAGCTTATTTGATTAACAGAAGTCCATCAGTACCATTGGATTATAGTCTACTAGAAAAAGTTTGGAGTAACAAAGGTAAAACTTTCACATTTGAAAGTTTTTGGTTGTATTGCATATGTACATATCAATGATCATGTCAGGAATAAGTTGGATCTGAAATCCCGGAAATGCACTTTCATAGGTTATGGTGGAGATGAATATGGATACCGCATTTGGGATGATGAAAAAAAAAAGGTGATCAGAAGAAGAGATGTGATTTTTGATGAAAATGTGATGTACAAAGATAAACACATAATAGAATCTACAAAGCCTGAAACAACCTTTGTAGATGTGGATGATATTTTAGAAGGTATAAGGACACATCAGCAGAACACTGAGATTCCTCAGCAGAATACCGAGATTCCTCAGGCAGAGGAACATGTGGAGCAGATCGTTGCGCCACCACCTCCTACTCCAGCACCAAGAGATCTTCTCGGCAGCACGTACCAAACAGGAGGTATGTGAACCATTTACTTCTTACAAATGGAGGAGAACCTGAATGCTATGTTAAAGCATGTCAGGCAGGAGATGCGAGCAAGTGGGAGCTTACAATGAAAGACGAAATGAAGTCTCTTAACTCCAACAAAACATGGGAACTAGCTAAGTTGCCCAATGGTAAAAAGGCTTTTCACAACAAGCGGGTGTATAGAATCAAAGAGGAGCATGACGGCTCTAGGAGGTATAGGGTTCGGTTGGTAGTTAAAGGCTTCAAGCAGAAGGAAGGAATTGACTACACCGACATCTTTACACTAGCTGCGAAGCTGACAACCATCAGATCTGTTATGAGCATTGTTGCCTCAGAGGGTTTACATCTTGAATAGTTGGACGTGAAGACGACATTTCTTCATGGTGATCTTGATGAGGAAATCTATATGCAACAGCAAGAAGGTTTTTCAAAAAAAGGTAAAGAGAATCTTGTATGCAAATCGAAAAAGAGTTTGTATGGTCTCAAACAAACTCCTAGACAGTGGTACAAGAAATTCGATAGCTGTATGCAGAGGAACAATTTTCAGAAGTGCAATGCCGACCACTGCTGCTACTTCAAAAGGTATTGTGCTAGCTATATTATTCTACTGTTATGTGTTGATGATATGCTAGTTGCAGGAACAAATATAGAAGAGATCAGAAAATTGAAGCAGCAACTGCCAGAGGAATTTGATATGAAAGACTTGGGTCCTGCAAAACACATTATTGGGATGCGGATCTCTAAAGATAAGCAACAAGGCACGTTGCAGTTATCTCAGTCAGAGTACATCGGTCGTGTTTTACAGAGGTTCAACATGAGCAGCGCCAAAGCTGTAAATACACCATTGGTAGGTCATTTCCATCTCTCAAAGGATCAGTCTCCTCAAACAGATGAAGAAAAAACTTCATGGCTAAGATACCGCACGCCTCAGCCGTTGGAAGTCTAAAGTATGTTATAGTTGGTTCCAGGTCGGATATTGGCCAAGCAGTGGGAGCTGTTAGCAGGTATATGTCAAATCCAGGGAAGAAACACTAGGAAACAGTGAAGTGGATTTTGAGATTTCTTCGTGGCACTATTGATAAGTGCTTATGTTTTGGCAAACGTGATCTGAAAATCTGAGGATTTGTAGATGCTAATTTTACAGGTGAAATTGATCATCGCAGAAGTACCACCGGGTACATATTCACTGTTGGAACAATAGCTGTTAGTTGGATGCCACAGATACAGAATATTGTTGCTTTAACCACTACTGAAGCTGAATATGTAGCAGTGACAGAAGCTAGTAAAGAGATGATTTGGCTTCAAGGTTTGTTAACGGAGCTTGGATTAAAGCAGAAGAGGAATGTTTTGTACAGTGACAGTCAGAGTGCGATACATATGGCAAAGAACTCCACATTTCATTCCAGAACTAAGCATATTGGATTGCGTTACCATTTTGTCAGATCTTTGATAGAGGATAACGTGTTGATACTTGAAAAAATCCAAGGTAGCATAAATCCGGAAGATATGTTAACTAAGGTGGTGACTACAGAGAAGCTGAAATTGTGTTCGACTTCAGTTGGTCTTTATGCTTGAAGACATATTTTTGAGCACATCATTTATTCATGAGGAGGCATCTCCGTCTCCAAGTGGGATATTGTTGTAGCTGGAGACAAGAGATACAGCTGGAGCCAGATGTGAAGAATTGGCGTTGCAAGCTGGACATTTATCCACCATTTATCTCCATGATTATAACCTCCCAAATTTATAATTTATTGTATTAAATTGTGATTAAATATCAGCCCTATAAATAGAGAGTTGAGGAAGTTGTAATATGTACAAGAGGAGGAAGAGAAGCTCAGAAGCAGAGAGAAGAGAGAGAGGAGGGAGAGAGTGACAGAGTTGTATTTTTTTTTGGCAAATAGTGAATTTGTGGTGTGCTCCGTGGACATAGGTCGATCTTGATCAAACCATGTTAAATTTCTGGTGTTGTATCTTTCTAGTTGCTCATAGGGTCCTAGCAAAACATTGATTTTTGGTGCAATACATATGTGGGATAAGCTTGCCCTAGCTAAAGGAAAATTATTAATCATTTGATTCGTTACAAGTTCAACTCTTCTCCTCTCATCAATAGTGTTTAATCACTATCTTAATATGAAAAAAAATGGTTTATCTTTTATTGCTTTATATGTTTTTTTCATTAACAATTGTTTAGGTTTTTCAATAATTAACATCTCTTACAAA